>NC_143584.1:41320540-41662695 GCF_048544385.1 Mastigoproctus giganteus | reverse complement strand
ATTACTAATTTTTTTCCAATAGTTTTAAAAAAATTATGTATTTTTGTTAGCTTTTGAAACATAACCCCCTTTTTGTATTGGTTCTTAGTCCCGTATAACATGGTTTCACTACATGTGATTCTATAGGAACCTAACTATCGTGTTATACGAGGGTTACCTGTATAATTAAACTCAGGAATCCAAATTAGAAGATGTGAAGAACTATAAAACTAAGCAAGAATAAGATGTATGCTAAGATGTACTATGGTGCTGGTACTGGCATAGTTTTGTGTGTGCATGCCTGTATTAACATTGTGAGTGTAGCTCATATATGCTTTTGCATGTACACTGTATGAGCAATATATGAATTCTGTCTCAAGAATTCAACTTTTGTGTTTCTTTCTCGAATCTCAAGGAATTTCTATACCATAATAAAATAGAATATTATAGTATAGAAATCAATAAAAGGTAAAATTTTTAATCTAAAAGTTTTAAAATTCAGTTATTTGAAAACAAATTCAAATATTTGTTTTCAAATAATTTCAAGTAGTTTCAAATAATTCAAAAATAAAACAAAATAAAATTATTTAAACAAGTCCCAATCAAACCAAAATAATTTTAAAAATGTTTTACTTTAAAAATTGTGGTAATTTTTTGGGAATAAATATGAGTTTTTTCATTTTTAACAAAAAAAAGTTTTAAATTATTATAAATTTAATAATTATATATATATATATATATTTTTTTCAAAATATGGTGTTGTCAATTTTTTTCTTTGTTTAGGTGACCTTTTAACCCCAAACACAATGACTCCCAGCGAAGTGTCTCCGTAGCCAGGTGGGAAGAAGCAGCAGTGCGTAGCACACGCTTCTTGATTAGACCGGGGTTCGAGCCCATGACCACCAAATACGGAGGATGTGGAAAGGTCAGGGAATGACCACCGCATATCACAGAGCAGCAATATGGCCTTAGTTGCTAATGCTCCTAAAAACCAAATAACAACAATGACTCCCAGCGAAAATTACAGTATAAGCCAGAATAAACAGCTTCACAGAGCTGCGAGAACAATCTGGAAATGTCTGATCCCAATGTGTTCAATGCCTGCAAATACTGGCAACTGAATCTGTAAAATAAAATTTAAAAAAATGAATGCCATTTGTCTTTGGTTCATCCTAATCTCTTTGGTAAACCACTCAGCTATTGAAAAGATAAAGAAAAACAAGTAAAAAAGTCAGATCAATGCCCCATCGAGTTCAGTCCTTTTTTATAGAGAAAACTTCCTTGGCATACTTTGATGTGGCATAGCATATTGCTATATGCAATAGCAATGGTGATGAAAACTGTATGGAGCAGATACAGAAAAAACTAGAAGCAGTTCCAATAATACTATTAAACAACGAATTTATCTCATATCAGAGGACATTTTGGCACAACTAGTTGTGACTCTGAAAAAAGCTGAGAAATTTTCATTCCAGATCAATGAAACCATTGACATTGCAAATGATCCTCAAATCATAGTTTTCGTGAAGTATGGGAGAGGGTGTCTTTGTAGAGGAATTTCTCTTCTGCTTGGCCATATCAATGGCCACCACTGGAGAAGACATTTTTAATATGGTGAATGGTTTTCTCAAGGAACATTGCATTGACTAGTTGAACTGTATTCACTGATGGAGCTCTGTCTATGAAGGAAGTTTTATTCGCCTGCCTAACCTCCTTTGTAACGCCTGGCTAAAGGCATTACAAAGGAGGTTAGGCAGGCGAAGACAGATTACGAGAAATCTTTGGCAAGGGATGCAAAGAAAAACAGCAAAGAGTTCTTTACTTATGTAAACTCTAGAAGGAAGGAAGGGGATGAATCAGATTGGTCCACTTGATATCGACGGGTCAGCTGTTGATGATCCTGCTCAGGTAGCTAACAAACTGAATCAATATTTTGCATCGACATTCACACATGAGGAGTTATTCAGCGAGGGGAATGCCAGCGGTGTATTCAACTCTGGCAAGTAAGCTAGAGAATCTTGTAATAACTGAGAGTAAAGTGGAGGAGAAATTGTTGAAGATAAACACAAGAAAGGCACCTGGGGTGGATGGGATCTATCCAGTTATATTAAAGGAGGCAGCAAAGGAAGTAAGCAAACCCTTAGCCATAATTATGCGAGGCTTCCTTGGACTCAGGGGAAGTACCCATGGACTGGAGATGTGCAAATGTGACCCCAGTTCACAAAGGAGGATCAAAGGGCGACACAAGTAATTATAGACCTGTTAGTTTAACTTCTGTTCCTGGAAAATTAATGGAGGCACTGGTTAAAGAAGCACTGCAGGATCATCTAGACAAAACTTCAGTTATAGCTCAGACACAGCATGGTTTTGTTAAGGGGAAGTCTTGCCTGACCAATTTGATTGGATACTATGATGCAGTCACAAAAGAACTGGATGCAGGGAATAACTTTGATATTATATACTTGGATCTTAGAAAGGCTTTTGATACTGTTGCACATGGAAGACTGCTGCACAAATTGGAGCAGCGGGGCATTGGAGGCAAATTGCTGCTATGGATAAAGGGGTGGTTGAGGGGGAGAAGACAGAGAGTGGTAATCAATAATCAATGGACACTGCTCATCGTGGACTAATGTTATTAGTGGAGTCCCTCAGGGTTCAGTATTGGGTCCATTATTGTTTTCTGTATTTATAAATGATATTGATGATGGTATATTAAGCTTAATGTCCAAGTTTGCAGACGATACGAAGGTTGGCAGGGTTGTCAAGGACACTACTGACACTATGCTACTGCAACAGGATCTGGAAAGGTTGAGAAGATGGGCTGAGAGATGGCAAATGAAGTTGAACATTGACAAATGTAAAGTACTACATATGGGAAACAGCAACCCCAGAGCAACGTATCAACTCTGTGGTACTAACTGACTGTGGTAGAGAATGAAAGGGACCTGGGGGTGGTTGTGCAGGCAGATATGAAGTTTTCTGGGCAGTGCAGACGGGCTGCAAGAGTAGCTCATGGTGTATTGTCGATGATATATAGGAATTTTTCTAGCAGGGAAAAGGAGGTGATTATTCCCTTGTATGAAGCAATGGTCAGACCACAACTAGAGTACTGTATACAGGTCCAGAGGCCTCATTTCAAGAAGGATGTAGAGATGCTGGAACGAGTACAGAGAAGGGCAACAAGATTAGTGAATGGAACAAAGGGGTGCTCTTACAAAGAAAGGCTTAATTTTGTAAATTACAGTGTCTGGAGACTAGGCACCGGCGAGGTGATCTGATAGAGGTGTAAAAAGCCTTGAATGGTTTGAGCATGCTCAATGCTGATGGGATTCTTCCTCTTGCTCAGAATAATCACCTGAGAGGGCATAAATTCAAATTGAGAAAGGACAGATGTAGGATAGACGTGAGGAAATATGCCTTTAGCCAGCGGGTGGTTGGTTGGTGGAATAGACTTCCATCCCTTGTCGTGGAAGTTGGTTGGTTGGTGGAATAGACTTCCATCCCTTGTCGTGGAAGTTGATAACCTAAATAAGTTTAAGGCTCAGCTGGACAGGTATTTCGAACGAACAGAGGGGTGAAGTGGAAGTGGTTATTTTTTATTTTTTATTTTTTTTTATTATTTTTTTTTTTTGGCTGATGCTGCATAAGCTTGCTTTCTTGCATCAAATGCCTCTACTAATGCTAATGCTAAAGTTGTATAGGATTTGCAGGTAGATTAAGTTAGAAAATCCTGATGTTATCACAATTCACTGTTTTTTTTTTTTATATATCAGGAAAATGTGGTTTCCCAATGGTTGCAGTCAGAGCTACACATAGTTCTTAATGATGCTATCCTTATCTTGAATTTTATAAAAGGCCTACTCTTTGAATTCACACATTTTCCATAAAAAGTCAGAAGAAATGGGATCACATTACCAGAATGTGTTGTTTCACTTGAAGTCTATTGGCTTTCTCGAGACATGATCCTGAAACAAGTTCTTGAATTGAGAACTGAAGTAGAAGTTTTCCTAGCAGAGAAGAAGCATTCCTTGTCAGAAAAATTCGAGGATTCTGCTTGGCTGATAGAGTTGGCATACTTAGCTTACATCTTTACTCACTTGAATAAACTAAATTTAGAGATGCAGGGCCAAAATAAAACCATAGTTGACATCAGTGAAATTATTGCTTCTTTTACAAAAATGCTTGGCCTCTGGAAAGAAAAAATAAAAGGAAAAACAGCTGCCTTCCCAGAATTAAGTTTGATGCTGGAAGATTCATCACAGATATCACTTTGTGACACATTCATTCTGTTTTTCAGAGTCATTTGAAGAATCTTCAGGAAGAAATTAATATATATATATATATATATATATATATATATATACCAGAAAATATCAACCTTCAACAATATAGTTGGGTCAGAAATGTATTTTCTCTGAAGGTTAGTGACATTGAAGAAGATATACCAGGATTTCAAGAAAAGCTTTTAGATCTCCAAGAAAACCAAGTGCAAAAGGAACTTTTTTGAAAACCTTTCTCTTTCAGAATTTTGAGCACAGCTCAAGGATAAGCCTATCTATTTCAGGAAGCTGAAAGGGCTCTTCTACCTTTCCCCAATGACATACTTTTGAGAACAAAGATTTTCAAATCTTGTTGCAATCAAGAAATCATATGGATTATCAGCATGATTTGCAATGCGCCAACTTCAAACCAAAACTTCAAGAGCTCATAAGCAAAATGAAATAGCATCATGCTAGCTACTGAAGACAATGACAATGATTAATAAAAAAAAAATTTTTATCTAATGCTAATCACTGTACTAATTTTCATCATGTATGTTTTCCTTTCCCTTTTTTTTTTTTTTTTTTTTTTTTTTTTTTTTAATGAGAAGTGAAAGGTTATAGTTATTTAAATATATAACTTTAATATATTTTATACACAGATAAAAAAAAGTCTCTGCATAAAGTAAAATTTATTTAATGCTAGTTGCAGGAATAAGCTTATACAGCCTGCATTTTAGTTTGTCATGGTAAGAATTATGGCCGCGAGGAGTGAAAAAATAAAAACATAGGGTTGCCAGCAAAAACAGTTTGGGAACCATTGATTTAGACTGTTGCACAAATAGTCTGAAAAATGGAAAATTAAGTATAATGTTTCTAAATGTAAGTTTTTGAACCTAGGGAATAGAAATTCAGGAGTTACTTACAAGGTAGGGGAATGGAGTTAAAAGGGGTCCAGGATGTAAAAGACTTAGAGGTTTTCCATTTTTGATTCAGTCAAATGTGAAATTTTTGACACATTGTTAATAGATGTCTAGGAAGGCATATGACGTGTTATCTATGTTATGGATATCATAATCTCTTTGTGTAAGATGATTGTGAGACCACATTTAGAATATTGTGTTCTGGTTCAGAGGCCACACTCAAAGAAAAACAGAACATCTAGAAAGGGATGATAAAAGTATGAATGAACTAAAGAAATAGAAAAGTATATTTTCACTGACAAAAGAAAAGAACCAGGAGGCACAAATACAAAATCTTGGGAGTTACAGAAATCTGGATCTCATGAAGTTTAACATAGAAGATCAGTGTTTAAGTTGAATAGCTTGATAAAGTTCAAAGCAGAATTGGATATGCTACTAATACATGGTTGTGTAGCTAGAGAAAAATAAAGTTCCCATCATTCCATTGAAAGTCATCCAACTGTCCTCATCCAAAAAAGTACACCAGGCTCAATGAAATGTGAAAACAGTGTTTCTTGTTGTTTTTCACCATTTACGGTTCATCATGAATTTATTTAGCGAGGAAGGCATATGATGTGTTGTCTATGTTATGGATATCATTATCTCTTTGCAACAACCTCAAGGACCTTGAGGTTGTTGCAGACATTCTCTCAGATATGCCAGACAAGCTGTGCTTGCTATCTGGGAGTCTAAAACGCTGGTGGAACTGATATTTGGGTGATGGTCAAATCAAGTGGACCCAATTTCGGCGATGTCCGGACAGTCTGTGACAGCCACATCCTCTGCTTGCACTTTCATGATGGTGGGACTGTTAGTAATCCTGGGTATAACACCCATGCTGAAGCACACTGTGGGTGACCACCCAGGTATAAACCAACGTAAGCAGGGGTCATGGTGTGGCACCCATACCACACAGAGGAATGCTGCCTCTCTGTGTTACCAGGCAATACTAGGTGGTAGATGACTCTCATCAACTGGTGCAATACCACCACTTTGCTTATTGGAGGCCTGAAGTGGTGGAACCAATCTTTAGTCTCCATAGCTAAATTCCGGTTAGCCCTTTCCCATCTCTTCCATCATGCAGTACGATTGATGTCTTTTGAGGTTAAGATGAACACCATAGCGAGATCCAAACTTCCTTACATTTTGAGGGTACAGTTTTAAATCGTGTTTGCAGGTCAGCTGCTAGTTAGTACACCAAACCGAACCTATTGGTAACTCTCTAGGAGGCTTCCAGATCAGCTAATGTATAATCTTATTAGAATCTTATTTTTTTGCTGCCTCTGCTCTGCCAGATAGTGACTGCAGGTAGTCCAAGTAGTGTGTATGCAGGGGGCCATTGTCGAGACTACATTATTATCAAGGTTCTGGGTATATTCTTACCATGTGTATGCCATATCCAAAAATTTCATTACTTCATACAGCATGGCCCCCCTACTTTTTCTTACTATTGAATACACCATGAATTGTCAAATTAATAGAGCAAACTTATCTGTGAAAAGATCTAACCCTCCCAAACACTTCCTAGTTCATTTCACAAATCCAAGTGGTCTCAGTTCTAATCTCAATAATGTACATTTCCACTTACAGTCTGCCAAACCCCATGTACTTTTTCTGACAGAATTTCAGTTATTGGTTGATTCAAATTATTCACTGTATGGTTCCTTTTGCCTCAAAGGTAGTATTTGTGCATATGTCCGTTCCAATATTCCATTCTCCCAACTCCACTAATTACTTGGAACTCTTTGACTTCCTCTCTTTGCAACTTCACTTTCTCCAGTCCAACTTTCCTAACAGTCAGTGAGGTAATTTTTCTTGGTGATTTTAATGTCAGAACTCCAACTGGCTTCCATTTTCTAGTCACACAGACCCAGCTGATCGAGATGCTGAGACTTTTACAATTACTAATGACCTTGAACAGATTGTTCATTTACCTGCCAGAATACCAGTCCATCCTAACTATACAGCCAACATGCTTGATCTTTTTTTTTTTTTTACAAACAACCCTTCTAAGTACATGGTCGAAGTGAGTGGTCCTTTAGGCACCTCAGATCACAACTTGGTGATTGTCTCTTCCAATGGAGCCTTTATCTCATGGCTATTCCTAACCTTCTTGCCCTAATGGTAGAGCAAGAAGCTTGCCACTTGCCAAAACTATTGGCCACAACTTTTCCCCATCTCTGCTCCCACCTCTATCAAAACCAGATGGTTCTATTGTCACTTTAGCCCAGGATAAAGCTGACTTGCTAGCATCCCATTTTTATTCCAACTCATGTATTAATGATCTTGGTAAAACACCTCCCACCATTCCCAACACGCTCCATTCAATGCTTCCTGTGGTCTTGATTGTTCACGTTCGTGACAAGGGTTGGATGGATCAGGATGGGATGAAGATCTGGTTTGAGAAAGTTTGGAGCAGGAGACCAGGTGGGCTCTTACACAAACCTGCCCTATTGGTGCTTGATCAGTTCAGGGCACACATAACAAAAAATACAAAAATATTGCTGCAGAGCAAAAAACAAAACTTGCCATCATACCTGGAGGCTTGACATCCCAGCTCCAACCACTTGATGTCAGCATTAACAAACCCTTCAAAGCTGCCGTGAGAGATGAATGGAACCAATGGATGAAGTCTTCTGGGGACAATTTGACACCAGCAGGAAGAGTGAAGAAACCAACTATAGGAGACGTTTGTACCTGGGTGAAAAGATCCTGGGATAATATCAAGATTGAGATCGTTATCAAGTCATTTAAGAAGTGTGGCATTTCAAATGCCATTGATGGAACTGAGGACGAGGCAGTATATGAAGACAGTGATTCGTCATCAGACACAGATAAGGACAAGCTAATGGATGGGAGTTTTGACAGTGAAGAGTTGTGTGAATTTTATGATGAATAAAACTTGAGTTCAATAACTTTATGTAATACATTTTTTTTTTTTTTTTTTTTTTTTTTCAAATTTCGGGCCTCAAAATTAAGGTGTGTCTTAAAAATGGGGAAATACAGTATCTCTTTTGGGGATTACCCTGACTTCTTATCTCTCTTGGCACAAGCACATTACAAATATTGCTTCCTCTGCAGCTAAAAAACTTTTCTCTTTTGCTCTCGCCGTTACTTTTCTTCCAAACAGCTGTTTACTCTGTACAAATCGCAAATGTGCCCTGCCATGGAATATTGATCCCACATCTGGGGCGGCACTCCCAAAACCTCTCTCAGACTTCTAGATTCCATTCAGAAGAGAACAGTTAGGTTAATTAATGACTCATCTCTAACAGAGTCTCTCCACTCTGTCTCATAAATGTACTGTTTCTGCTGCATGCCTTTTCTACTTCCATGGGCACTGTTCTTCTAAATTGGCTTCTATAATTCCCACTCTCTCTTTCAAAACAGTCCAAACGCGTGCTGCCACCGGCCAACATCCATTTACTGCCCAACTTCAAACTCACAGAATCAACTTTTCATCTTCCTCAATTATTCACTCAACTGCCATTTTCTGGAACAGCCTTCCTTCATACGTATTTCCTGAAAACTACAGCCCACAGAAGTTAAAGTCTAATGTCAACAAATATCTTTTTTCATCTTCTCAACCTCCAACCCATGCACAGTACTAAGTACTATAGGAAGGTGCTGCCGTAGCCAGGTAGGTAGGAGCAGCAGTGTGTAGCACACGCTTCTTGATTAGACCGGGGTTCAAGCCCGTGACTACCAAATACGGAGGATGCAGAAAGGTCTGGGAATGAACCACCACATATCCCCAGAGCAATATGGCCTTAGTTGCTAATGCTCCTAAAACCAAATAACAACAACAAATAAATAACAAGTACTATAGGTTCTCTCATGTTTGGGATTTTCATAAAAAAAAAAAAAAATTGGAATTATCCAAACTAAACCAAGCCTATTACAAAGCAGTTCTGATCAGATTAAGAAAAGTCTTTGAACTTTTTAATTAAACATCCTTAACTCAGTTTCACTTTATTTTCTCAGTTAATCAATATATTACAGGTCGACCATCACTAATGCGGCCACAGTAATCCGGTTCCACTGCTAATTTGGACATAGTGTCTGCAAACGTAATTTCAAATTTCCTGGGTCGGTACACTGACCTGCTACTGTTTTGGTGGCGTTGGTTGCAGCATCAGCTGTTGGTGTGAACTCATAAACACTGGCAATTCATTCTTACTTGTTTTTCTACATTTATTATTATAACCTGCTCACATTTAGCCCCAGCCGTGGTTCCAATGCATAAAGGAAGTGCTTGTCATGGTATAAAGCGCAAACACTGTACATTGTCCATAACAGATAAAGTTGAACTTCTGAAAAACCTAGACAGCGGTGTGTCTGTGAGAAGTTTAACACACTTGTACAAACTTGTGGAAAAACACAATACAATATGATGGATAATACAGTGTGCTAGCGAACCTGTTTTCACAAAATCTCTAACAATACTTACAAACTTATTGCGACATTGAGAGTTTATTTTATTACAATTAGTTTTACTGCAGCGCTTGGCATGCTATTATAGTATACATATGAAATGACATATGTATACTATAATAGCATGCCTATTATAGCATACAATAGCTTCGTATGTATGCCATAATAGCGTCACACATATGTGGCCGACACAGCTTCTCAAGAAATAAAGTAACCTACTGGGCCAAGTTGGCCGCATATATGCAACACAAAAAAAATATTTTTTTTTTTTTATATTTGAAGTGAAAAAAACGACAACACTGACATTGCAATATTTATTTTAGAATTACTAATCAAATTATGTGCTAAATAGTTTTTGGCCTCTGGGGAATTTTTTTTCTTAAACTAGCTTGGCAGTCAAGGATGAGGTGTTCCACCAGACGCTTAGCAAAATCTGTTCGGGAAGTGGGGCTTCGATGTTAGCTATACGGGTTTTCAGGCTGATAAACAATGATATGATCATTTGTTGTTGCTGTCATAAACTGTTTTTCTTTGCACATAAATGAACAATTCAAATATGACTCATTATTGTGATACAAAAGTAGCAACAAGAAAATTGAGTCTCTGGCGTTTGTTATATCAGATTTATGAGTTTATGGTTTATATAGAACCCAATTTGTACACCTTTCCCATTGATGCAAATGAAGAGTTTAATCTAATTACTCCTTGAACCTTCAGTTTATCATCATTGGAAGCAGTCATTCCTCACGAGATGTGTTATCAAATAATTTGTCACCTGATTTGAATGTCCTGAACAGTTTTTTGGCTGTGTTCACTCACTGTTTCTTCTCCAAATGTGTACATACCTTATGGTTTGCTTTTATAGCATTTGTGCATAGTTTATTCTCATAAACATGCTTGAATAACTGTAATTGAAGCTATCATTTTTTGTCAACTTTCACTATTTTACCAAACAGCACTTCACACTTGCTAGGCACCAACTGATTCAGTGTCACTTGTACTTTTGAAGTGCATCAGCAGATAATCGCCAATTTAATTTTTGAATTAATTTTAATTAATTAAATTTTTTCCAAAATATTAACCTTGAAAACTGCACCAACTTTTTTGGTCACAGATAATTTCTTTCAGTATCACTGCTTCAGTACTTCAATAATTCCTTCATTCGTGGCTTGTGGCAGTACATATATGAGTAAGTGGTATGTTGCCCTTATGTGTGCCTATCTCATTTGGATGTCTAGAGCGGTGGTCAACAAAAAGAGAAATTTTCTGATTTTTGAGGCCTGAAGTTTATTTATATCAAAAGCATACAATCAGATTTTTTTCAGCTTTCCAGTAATGTGCTGAAATAGTTTCCCTGTGTCAGGCCCTCTAATCCTGTTTGGTGAGCGAGAATAAATTAAAATTGATTGCTACATTTTATCCTAAATAAAATTATTGATTGCTCCATTTTATTTTGGCTATTACTTGAGAGATAGCACTCTGGCAACACCATTATCATAATTCCCTTCTTTCAGTCTCTAAATTGAAAGTTTAAAGTTTGTTTTGGTGATAAATTTTGAGTTATTTTTATGGGTTTCGAAGTTATGGGGTTGCTGAGTCAGCATTTTAATCCTTCAGTTCTTTGATAAAATTTCATTTTGTGGTTGGTAATTTCTGTTCATTGTAGAATAGAATGATATATACTTATATTGTATTTATGTTTCTTTAGATCCCAGCCTGTCCAATTTCCAGTGAAACTAACTGATCCTCTCACTGCTATTCTCTATATTACATCTGATAAACAGCACATGGAGGAGCTGAAGCATACCATCCATGTGAAAGAAGTAGCTGAAGGTATACTTTACAAAGTTATAGATTGTTATGACCAGGGCTCAAAAATTCATTCACCTCCTCAGATGTTATAGGAAAAAAAAAAAAAAAAAGCATAACCAATATCTCTGAAGTAAATGAATTTATGTTTTGGCTGGCCACAGAAACACCAAAGACCAAAATTCTATTTTTTAAGGAGGTGAATGAGGATATAATTATAAAAGCTTTTGAATATTTTTATGCTGTATTTATATAATAATGATATTCAAGCAGAAAGCTTTTTTAGTTTTAAAGATATGAGAAAAGATATTTTAAAAGAAAATGAAACAGGTTTTCTCTACAGCACTCACCAACACAAAATTGTTATTAGCACTCATACATTGCTTAAATGAAATCTATAAAATAACTTATCTAATGTTAAAAATTAGTTAATAAATAATAATAATAACCATATTATGGTTATGGATATGCATTATATAAATTAAGTTCTTCAGATTGATAGTAATAGAATGCTTGACTGCTTTGGATATATATATATATATAGGAACTCATATATAGAAAATCATATGTATAAGGGGGTATCAAAAAGTTCTTACCTTGACCTAGATAACACATCAGTAGGAAGGTGCCGTTTTTAATATAAGTTGTCTACATCATATTCAGTAACTAACATGTGAAATTTCATTCCCGTAGGTGATTGTACACCAGATGTGGGGCCCGGAATCTGAGGAAGGATGCTGTGGTTGACAAAGTGGAGTATGGAACAGTGATCAAGTTCCTGCATTTGCAGGTCAAGAAAGCTCAGGAAATTTACGAAGAAATGAAAGCTGCATATGGGCAGAATTGTCCATCCTATGACACTAAAAAAGTGGAAACGGGAGTTCCAGTGCGGTCGTACAATTGTCTTTGACGAGCCAAGGAAGAAAGGCCATCAACATCTGCAGACAGTGGATGTTGATGGCCTTCCTTCTCTTAAGCAGCTGGTGCTGAGTGACAAACATGTGACAATTCATTTCATCCCAAATGGAGTGGGAATTAGTTATGGGTCTGCCCACAGCATTTTACATGACCTTCTGCACATGTCTAAGGTCTCCGCATGATGGGTCCCAAGCTTGATGATGCCTTTGCATCATCAGTGAGCAAAGGCAAGATGAGCAATGTCAAATGCAATGTTCTCACCAACTGTTGGATTGTGTAATGCGGATGTTGAGAACTTTTTTGATTGGTTGGTGATAAATGACGAATGCTGGGTGTACCAATATGACCGTAGACTAAAGAACGTTGTGTCAGGAAATCATCAATGAAGTGGAATCATGGTTTCAGGCAAAAAAAGTGTGGACTTCTATGATCAAGCCATTAGACAATTGATCCATAGATGGGAGAAGTGTGTTACTATACATGGAGAGCACATAAAAAAGGATTCAAGTTCCTGTGAAGTTTCACCTTTCTAGGGCTATTATTTCTAGGTAAGGATACAAACTTTTTGATACCCCCCCCTCATATATATATATATACATGTGTGTGTGCACGCTCTCTTGCACACATCCAACTCGGTTAAAAGCAACATCAGAAATAATGACAACTCATCTGTAACATCAGTTAATTCAGTTAAGAAAAATCTCCATATAGATCGTGCCACTTTATTTTTGTTACAACACCATTTCAAAACCTGCATACCTCACTGTAACATCAAACTTTCCAGTGAATTGAGTTTGATTTTGATTTTGATTTTATTGGCGCAAAAACGGCTAAAGTTATACTGCGCCAAGAAAATATTAAAATATATCAATAAAGATAAATTCTGGTAACCTTCCAGTGAACTAACCAGCAATATGTTCATATTTGCCTCATAAATTGATCCCCCTTTTTTTAATCATCTTTCACATTTCACATAGTGGCATATTACAGTAAAATTTGTGTTGCAACTAGTCTACATTTTAATTCAGTTATTTCTGCTTTATTTTAAAGTTTTACATTGTGATATTTTATCACATTGCACATTAAACTGTAAAGAAAGCACTAAGCATATGATTCCTTGTGTCGGTCAAAACCAAAATCTACAAGCATAGATGGTGATGCTTGCAGATCATTGCTCTTTATTGATGCTGTATGTCTGCATGAAACCAAGCCATTTCTTGTGGCCTGTTTAGCACTACTGCAAATTGGTTTGTTTTCGAACATTGCCTCATTATGGGAGTGTGTTTACTCTAAAGAAACTGATAATCTCAAGAGTTTACTTACAAAAATTCAAAGAGTAAACTCTCATGCATTTAATATCACCCACATGTAGTTACGGCGCCTCCGTAGCCAGGTGGACAAGAGCAGCAGTGCATAGCACACGCTTCTTGATTTAGACCGGGGTTCAAGCCCGTGCCCACCAAATATGGAGGATGCGGAAAGGTCAGGGAATGACCACCGCAAATCCCCAGAGCAATATGGCCTTAGTTGCTAATGCTCCTAAAAACCAAGTAACAAACAAACAAACATGTAGTTATCCTCTGTTCTGTTGTAGAGATTAAGACGTTGACAGGCGCCTCTGTAGCCAGCTGGGCAGGAGCAGCAGTGCGTAGCACATGCTTCTTGATTAGACCGGGGTTCGAGCCCGTGACCACCAAATACAGAGGATGCGGAAAGGAATGACCACCGCATATCCCCGGAGAAATATGGCCTTAGTTGCTAATGCTCCTAAAAACCAAATAACAAACATGTAGTTATCCTCTGCTCTGTTGTAGAGATTAAGATGTTGACAGGCACCTCCGTAGCCAGGTGGGCAAGAGCAGCAGTGCGTAGCACACGCTTCTTGATTAGACCGGGGTTCAAGCCCATGCCCACCAAATACTGAGGACGCAGAAAGGTCAGGGAATGACCACCGTATATCCCCCGGAGCAGTATGGCCTTAGTTGCTAATGCTCCTAAAAACCAAATAACAAACAACAAGACATTGACAGTTCAGTAGTTTTCAAATGAACAGCACTCTAAAATTTTAATTGTGGGGATAAAATGAGTTATTATAGAAAGAGAGAATGGGGAGAAGAAATGCATTGTTTTCTTGTGAATTTAACTTATTGAAATGAACATTGCACACAATTTGGAATTCAAAACAAAAAATTATAATGTTATTTGGAAAGAGCTATAACAAAATGAAATGCATGGCTAATCACAAATATTCTGATGTCAGCGAGGCTCTTTAAAATTGGTTTAAACAGCAAAGGAGCAAAAATGTCATGTTAAGCGGTCCATTTTTAATAATTAAAGCCACACATTTTGCCAAATTATTTGGAATTCATTGAGAACTCTGTGTGTTCCACTTGTTAGATAGCTCTATTTAAGTTGCATCACAACTTAAATAGAGCTCTATTTAAGTTAGTTGCATCACAACTTAAAAAGTAACAGGAAACAAAAAAATGTGAACAATAGAACTGTTCTGGAATGGTTAAATACAGTATAGCCAAAGTGCAAGGATAGGTGGACAGAGTCATTTTTAATGCATATAAAATAGAATGCTTTTTTAAAATAAATGAACATAGAAATTCAAGAATGAAAAATGTGCATGAGTAAACATACAAGAGATTGTATGACAAAAACCTACATTTGTCAAAATTTGAATGGAACAGATAAGAAAGAAAAGTTTGTCTTGGAAGATCTAAAATCCACATTGTTTCAAAAACATTGAAAAATTACCTATTCCGTGTACTTTAAATAATTTGTAAAATAATGAGAGAAGTTTACCTCAATATAGTACATAGAACACTTCCGTGTGATACTCTCCAGAAATTAAAATGAAAAAATCGAAAATCTTACATAGAGTAACAAATAATTAAAAATCAGTTTAACACAATTAAAAATAAGAAAATTAAGAAAAAATTTTTAATTAAAAGAATTTAACGAAAAAATTGCAAATGATTTTCCTTCCTTTTTCTCAAAAAAGGAAGAGAAAGTTCGAGAAAAACCATTTTTCCGTTAAATTCTTTTAATTAATTTTCTTATTTTTAATTGTGTTAAATTGATTTTTAATAATTTGTTACTCTAATGTAAGTTTTTTTTTTTTTTTCATTGTAATTTCTTGAGAGTATCATACAGAAGTGTTCTACGTACTATATTGAGGTAAACTTCTCTTATTATTTTTCAAATATTGATATCAACATAGAACATATTGAGCTCTGGTTCATACTATCAAATACTTTAAATAAAAAAAGATTGGGTGGCGTCGGCCTTGTTTGAATGTGAGCTGCTTTGGTGGGATCGTAAATTACAGAGAAATGATCAGAAAATTCTACTTCTTTTGTTGTGGCACACATAGGAGACAAAAGCAAAATAAAAAATAAATAAATAAATAACACTTGTATTTCTTCAAGAAAACACAACAAGCATTTTGAAAACTGATGATCAAAATTTTTATTTTTAAAAATCCACACAAGAACATTACTAGATTCAGTAGAAAAGGCATGGAACATATATCTGAGAAAACCATTGTAATGCTTTTCACCATGCAAGATTTAGAACAGAAACTAACAAGAAAGATGTCTCTTTATCACAATGGAGTTGCAAAATAAATCACATGGATTTAAATCCTTAGCCATAATTATGAGAGCTTCCTTGGACTCAGGGGAGGTACCCATAGACTGGAAATGTGCAAATGTGACCCCAATTCACAAAGGAGGATCAAAGGCTGACACAAATAATTATAGACCTGTGAGCTTAACTTCTGTTCCAGGAAAATTAATGGAGGCACTGGTTAAAGAAGCACTGCAGGATCATTTAGACAAGACTTCAGTTATAGCTCAGACACAGCATGGTTTTGTTAAGGGGAAGGCTTGCCTGACCAACTTGATTGGATACTATGATGCAGTCACAAAAGAACTGGATGCAGGGAATAACTTTGATATTATATACTTGGATCTTAGAAAGGCTTTTGATACTGTTGCACATGGAAGACTGCTACACAAATTGGAGCAGTGTGACATTGGAGGCAAATTGCTGCTATGGATAAAGGGGTGGTTGAGGGGGAGAAGACAGAGAGTGGTAATCAATGGACACTGCTCATCGTGGACTAATGTTATTAATGGAGTCCCTCAGGGCTCAGTGTTGGGTCCATTATTGTTTTCTGTATTTATAAATGATATTGATGATGGTATATCAAGCTTAATGTCCAAGTTTGCAGACGACACAAAGGTTGGCAGGGTTGTCAAGGACACTACTGACACTATGCTGCTGCAACAGGATCTGGAAAGGTTGAGCAGATGGGCTGAGAGGTGGCAAATGAAGTTTAACATTGACAAATGTAAAGTACTACACATGGGAAACAGCAACCCCAGAGCAACGTATCAACTCTGTGGTACTACACTGACAGTGGTAGAGAATGAAAGGGACCTGGGGGTGGTTGTGCAGGCAGATATGAAGTTCTCTGAGCAGTGCAGACGGGCTGCAAGAGTAGCTCATGGAGTATTGTCAATGATATACAGGACTTTTTCCAGCAGGGATAAGGAGGTGATTATTCCATTGTATAAGGCAAAGGTCAGGCCACACCTAGAGTACTGTATACAGGTCTGGAGGCCTCATTTCAAGAAAGATGTAGAGCTGCTGGAACGAGTACAGAGAAGGGCAACAAGATTAGTGAATGGAACAAAGGGGTGCTCTTACGAAGAAAGGCTTAAGTTTTGCAAATTACAGTGTCTGGAGACTAGGCACCAGCGAGGTGATCTGATAGAGGTGTATAAAGCCTTGAATGGTTTAAGCATGCTCAATGCTGATGGGATTCTTCCTCTAACTCAGAAAAATCACCTGAGAGGGCATAAATTCAAATTGAGGAAAGACAGATGTAGGATAGACGTGCGGAAATTTGCCTTTAGCCAGCGGGTGGTTGGTTGGTGGAACAGACTTCCATCCCTTGTGGTGGAGGTTGATAGCCTAAATAAGTTTAAGGCTCAGCTGGACAGGTATTTTGAACGAACAGAGGGGTGAAGTGGAAGTGGGTTTTTTTTTTTTTTTTTGCTGATGCTGCATAAGCTTGCTTTCTTGCATCAAATGCCTCTACTAATGCTAATGCTAAATCAGAATGTTTAGATACTTCTGTTATGGTTCATGACAAAGTGAAGAATCAAATATCAGAGAAAAATGGAGATAAAGAACAAGAAGCTGAAGAAGATGTACAACTAAAAGTTACAACTATTAATGAAGCAGATTAAACAGCTAAAACTTTTGGACCATTTTTATAGAAACACAGGAAAATCATATCATTTCACAAATTGCAAAAACCATATATGATTTGGAAAAACACTTCTGGTCAGGAAAAAAAAATTATATCAGATTACTTATTAGTATTAGAAAATTATGCAAGAAAGCAAGCTTATTAAAGCATTGGCCAAAGGGACAAAACTTTCTGCATCACCTGCAATAGTTTATCTAGTTCTTCATTGAATTTATTCAAGCTATTCGCTTGATGTAAACTTGTTCCAACAAAAAAACCACCTACTGGTTGAAGGCAAATTTCCACACATCTATCCTGCAACCATCCTTCCTCAATTTTGATTTATGCCCCCTCATGTGAGTAGTCTCAACAAGAGGAAGAGTGTCATCATCATTGAGCTTTTTTAATCCATCCAAAGCCTTACACACCTCAAGCAGATAACCTTGCAGGTGACTAATCTCCAAATGTGGTGAACTAAAGACACCAAAAAATCATAGGTACTTCTAATACATTACATAAATATTTTCATCATCCATTCCAGAAAATCTGCATCATTCCTAAAGTGAGGCCAACAGAACTGTATGCAGTACTCAAGATACAGCCTAACCATTGCCTTATATAGAAGGATAATCACCTCCTTATCCCTGCTAGAAAGTTTCTATACATCATTCACAAAACTCCATGAGCTGTCCTGGAAGCCTGTCTGCACTACTCAGAAAACTTCATATCTGACTGCATAGTTACCCCCAGCTCTTTTTCATTTTGAACTGCTCCTCTCTAAGCAGAGGCATAGCTAGGGTCATCCACACCCAGGGGCAACATGTCTTCCTGGCACCCCTGAGTCTGATAATGTGATGTGAATGTGATAGATAATTATAAGCCATATATATGTCCATTTCAGTGCAAAGTGATTTCATGGGTTTTATTCATTCAATTTAGTGTTTTGGCATCTTTAGTCAATTTAATTTTACTATCCCAGGGCTGCCGTATTCTGGAAAATAATATGAAATGATTAAAAAACAAAGTTGTATATTTTTATTAGAGAAAAGAGCAATTTTGGTATAAAATAAACTTAATTTATTTACAAATTAAAACTGATCAAAAAATATGCAGTGAAATCGTTAACGTTTCGAACACGAAGGGTCTATGAAATGATGACCATTACATATTAACTACTTGAATTTTTACAATGTGGTGAACTAAAGACAACAAAAATCATAGGTACTTCTAATGAATTACATAAATATTTTCAATGTAAGTTAATTTTCCTTGCCTTCACTTCTGCAAACTTATTGATGACATCATCAAAATCATCCTTTTCAGATGTTTCCCTTTCTGTACTCAGAAGGGTAAGTTACTAATCTGATCCTGTCCCCTTGATGCCCAAAGGTAAGATTGAATCATTTTCAACTTGCTTAATGAGGTTTCACAGCTGACAGTGGAAACACCAATGGCAAGAAGAATTTGCAATGAAATTTGTAAATTTGGAAACACATCTTCTCCATAACTTACGATAAAAAATAAAAGTTCCTTACAAGTATTGGGTGTAGAGATTACGTGGGGCTCAAAAAGCATTTTGCAGTCTCATATTTCATTAAGGAACTCTGAACCTACTACATCCATGTCATAAAATTTTCCAAATATATTACATTTTTGACGAACAATATTCAAATCTTCATTTCTAAAAAGATCTTTAATATCAAAGAAGAATCCAAATAAGTTGCTAACCTCCACTATGACACATGGAAGTTTGTTCCAACTATAAACCACCCGCTGGCTAAAGACGAATTTCTGCACTTCTGTTCTACAATTGTTTTTCCTCAATTTGAATTTATGCCCCCTCAAGTGAGTAATCTAAGCAAGAGGAGGAATCCCATTAGCATTGAGCTTGCTAAATCCATTCAAGGCCTTATTCACCTCAATTGGATCACCTCGCAGGTGCCTAGTCTCCATAAAATGCAATTTGCAAAACTAAAGCCTTTCTTGGTAACACCAGCCTTTTGTTCCACTCACCAATCTTGTTGCTCTTCTTTGTACTAGTTCCAGCAGCTCTACATCATTCATAAAATGACGATTCCAGACCTGTATACAGTACTTGAGGTGTGGCTTGACCATTGGCTTATACAAGATGACAATCACCCCCTTATCTCTCCTAGCAGAATTCCTATATATCATTGAGAAGACACCATGAGCTACTCTTGCAGCCTTTTTTGCACTGTTCAGAAAACTTCATATCTGACTGCACAATTACCCCTGATCTTTTTCATTCTCCACTACCCTGAGTGTAGTACAACACATTTGGTACATTACTCTGAAGTTATTGCTACCCATATGCAGTACTTTGCATTTGTCAATGTAAAACTTCAGTTGCACATCTCATCCCATCTGCTCAACTTTTCTAGATCCTGTTGCAGTAGCGTACTGTCATTAACAACCCTACCAACCTTCGTATTGTCTGTAAACTTGGACATTAAGTCTGATATACCTTCGTCAATATCATTGATAAATACCAAAAACAACAATGGGCCCAACACCGAACCCAGAGGGACTCCACTAATAACATTGGTCCATGAAGAGCAGTGTCCATCGATAACCACTTTCTCTCTTCTCCCAATCAACCAACCTGTTATTCATTATAAAAACTTTCCCTTAATGCCATACCGCTCCAATTTGTACAGTAGTCTTCTGTGTTCCACAGTATAAAAATCTTTCCTAAAATCCAACTATATGATATCAGAATTATTCTTCGCATCCAGTTCCTTTGTCACCACATCATAGTATCCAATTAAATTTGTCAGACAAGACTTCCCCTTAATGACCCCATGCTGTGTCTGAACTATAACTGCAGTCTTGTGTAGGTGATCCTGCATCGCTTCCTTAACTAGTGACTCCATTATTTTCCCTGAAACAGAAATCAAACTAACAGGTCTGTAATTACTCGTGTCATCCTTTGATCCCCCTTTGTGAATTGGGGACACATTTGCACATCTCCAGTCGATGGGAACCTCCCCAGAGTCCAAGGAAGGCGCCTCCGTAGCCAGGTGGGCAGGAGCAGCAGTTTGTAG
Source organism: Mastigoproctus giganteus (assembly GCF_048544385.1). Lineage (NCBI taxonomy): Eukaryota > Metazoa > Arthropoda > Arachnida > Uropygi > Thelyphonidae > Mastigoproctus > Mastigoproctus giganteus. Next base: position 41,642,000 of record NC_143584.1, on the reverse strand, counting down.
CATGCACTTCTTGATTAGACCGGGGTTCGAGCCCATACCCACCAAATATGGAGGATGTGGAAAGGTCAGGGAATGACCACCGCTTATCCCCAGAGCAATTTGGCCTTAGTTGCTAATGCTCCTAAAAACCAAATAACTAACCATCCACTCCAGGTGCCTTCCTTATGTTTAACTTCAAAATTTCTCCTCCACTTTGTTCTCAATTATTATGGAGCTCCCTGTTAGAATTTGATAACGTCTGGCATTCCCCTCCTTGAATACCTCATGTGTCAATGTAGATGCAAAATACTCATTCAGTTTATCAGCTACCTGAGTATGATCATCAATAATCAAACCATCTGAGTTAAGTGGACTAATCTGATTCATCCCTTTCCTTCTAGAGTTTACATAAGTAAAAAACACTTTGCCGTTTTTCTTTGCTTCCTTTGCCAAAGATTTCTCCAAATATGCCTTTTGCCTGCCTAATCTCCTTTGTGACTTGATTACAGACAAGCTTATATCTGCCACAGCCTTCTGTGTCAACTGATAATTTATATGCATCCCATGCATTTTTCTTTTCTGCCATGAGGCGCATTAATTCATCTGATATCCATTTAGGCCCAAACCTTGAACAGTATTTCTTAGTTGGTATGAAAAGCCTAGTACCCTCCAAGATTAATTTGCTGAAGGCCTCCCGTTTGGAATTCAGCATTGGGAACATCATCAGTTGATCCCACTGTATAGAATTTAAAAACTGTCTGAGACCCCTGTAGTCATCATTAAGAAAACAAAAACCCTTCCCATTACCCCTGATGGTAATTACATCTTTAAGTAAATCCCACAACAGTACACTGTGATCCCTGCCACTTAGTGGTTCCTTTATATGCAGATTCTTAACGCATGAATCACTGCTGATAATCAGATCAAGAGTATTATACCCTTTGGTTGTCTCTCAGACATGTTGCTGAAGAAAACAGTCATCCAATAAATCCACAAAAGTCTTGCTAGTGTGTGAGTGACCAATCTACAAGTTCCAGTCAATATCTGGGAAGTTAAAATCCCCCATTATAATCCTATCTGATTTACTGGCTGTTAATTGGCATTTTAGCAAAACCTGCTTTTGCGAAATAATTCTTAATCGTTGTTTCTGTCATATCTTGACTCCACACTTTCACCAACTTTGATATGGACATCCACAAATCTATAACAGAATATAACAGTTGGTTGCATTCTGTTCTCAGTATAATTTTTATCAGCATGCGCCTTCGGTAGTGCATTTTCAAATTCTTGATAACACCTTGGTCCATTGGCTGCCACCTCTGTCAAAACCAGATGGTTCTATTGTCACTTTAGCCAAGGATAAAGCTGACCTGCTAGCATCCCATTTTTCTTCCAACTGTTGTGTTAATGATCTTGGTAAAACACCTCCCATCATTCCCAACACACTCCATTTGATGCCTCCTGTGATCTTCTGTCAAAAGGATGTCAGAAGAATTTTGGCGAATCTTCATTTTCTACCTACACGAAAGCTCGCAACAATTGTAAAGCAGTTATTAATCAGTCCAAACTAGATTTTGAACAGGCTAAGAATAGAAAACTTGCTTCATGTCCTATTGGAAGCCGAGCAATCTGGTCTCTTGCCAAAATTATTGGCTGCAACTTTTGCCCATTTCTGCTCCCACCTCTGTCAAAACCAGATGGTTCTATTGTCACTTCAGCCAAGGATAAAGCTGACCTGCTAGCTTCCCAATTTTCTTCCACTCGTTTTGGTAAAACACCTCCGACCATTCCCAACACACTCCATTCATTGCCTCCTGTGGTCTTCCCTCAAAAGGATGTCAGAAGGACTTTGACGAATCTTAATGTTAAGAAAGTTGCAGGTCCTGATGGTATTTCTCCGTTTGTTCTCAAAACCTATGCTCCTGAACTTTCTCCTGTTCTTTGCCACCTTTTTCACTTTCTTATTCCAGATGTTTTTCCTTCTGCTTGGAAATTTGCTGATATCCAGCCATTTCCTAAAAAGGGTGACAAATCCCTCCCATCCAATTATTGTTCCATTGCAATTACTTCTACTCTTTATAAAGTAATATAGAAATCAATTAACCACAAACTTTTAAACTAAACAATCAGTGTCAATCCACTGGTGATATTCTGGCTTATGTTACCCATTTATGGACAAATTCAATGGAAAAGTTTGATGAAACACAAGCAGTTGCTCTTGACATCTCAAAGGCTTTCAATCGTGTTTTGCATAAAGGTCTTCTAAACAAGCTTCCATCTTGTGGTTTGCCAACTGTTTTTTGTAATTAGTTATCCAGTTTTCTCTCTGACCACTCACTGGAGGTGATGGTAGATGGCTCTCTGTCTTCTAACTTCTCCACTAATGCTGGTGTCCCCCCCCCCAAAGGTTCAGTTATTTCTCCCACTCTTTTCCTCCTGTATATTAATGACCTTCTTCCATTGACCAGAAATCCTATCCATAGTTTTGCTGATGATAGCACATTGCATTCCACTTTCCATTTTTAGAAACCTTGCCCTGCTCAATCAGCTTCAACTTCTGAAATATCTGCTACCAATTCCTTAAATGCCAATCTCCAGGTAATTCTTCAATGGGGCAAAGACAACTTAGTTGATTTCAATCCTTCTAAAATGCAGTCCTGTCTTATATCTCACAAAAAGGATTCTTTTGCTCCTATGCTTATCTTTGGTGACACTCCGATTTGTAGGCAAGATGATATATCTCTTTTGGAGATTACCCTGACTTCTAATCCCTCTTGGCACAAGCACATTACAAATATTGCTTCCTCAATATTTGTAATGGCATAGCTCTAACCCAGTCTAGTGTATAAGAAAACCGGCTTGCAGCCATCTTTGCTTGACAAGAGAATATTATTATTATTATTATTATTATTATTAGCAGCCATATGGTGCAGGGAAGCCTGAGGCTTATGCTACACCAGCCAAAAAAATTCCCACATTACACTGAGAGAGAGAGAGAGTCAGAAATAGAAGGAAATCATCAAGAAAGCAAGAAAGAGATGATATAACCATTGATATTTCTGTTTTTGCGTATTTTTATTATTTTTGTATAAAATTAACCTGTTTGTAAAAATCCTTAAAAATATAAAATAAAACAGAAGCACCTCCACCAGTATATTCATAGGTTTTTTTTTTTTTTTTATTAACAACAACAGTTATAATATATTTTTTAATTATGTATAATATAATACTGAAATGTTATTGTATATAATATAATTATAGTACAACTACAATTATTGGCAATTATTAAGAAATACCATTATTAATTAGTGAGAGCACCTATAGAGAAACATCAGGAAGCCTCACTTCGGTTGATAGGTGAACTGGTCACAGTATACATTTCACAGCAAATTTTAACAAGTGTTTTTACATATTGTGAAGGTAGAGCTTTGTTTATATGCAATTTTTCAAAAATAAAATAATAACTTTAATTAATTAATTTGGCAAATTGCAGAGTTCATTTGGCACTCAAAAGAGTTTCTGTCAAGAGTAAGATCATAGGACGGATGGCGAACCTTTGGCATGCGTACAAATTTTTTGGGCACAGAATTCAGAGCATCTCAAAAAATTTCAAAACAACATCACTTCAGGAGTCATGACCTACGCATGCCCGTTCTCTCTGCCACACATGTAGTGACATCACACCTTTCAATAAATATCTGTTAACCATATTTTTCCGTAGTAGTAGTAAAAAACTATAGAAGTAGTGTAAATGGCATCGATTTAATTGTGTCTCATATTGTACCTTCACAACGAGTTACCATGTCTTGCACTTCCTCGAATAAGTAACGCTTCACCAGTGGAGAAGACTATTATTACTTATCCTCTTGGGATACCACCACCCTGATTGCACCATTTCAAGGCTTGTTGGCCTATTGTCGTTGGGCAAGTAGGTACCCCGGTGTTGCAGTCTTGCCAACCCAGTTGTGAAGTATCCTATTATGCCTTGTAATAGAATCCATAGCCTATTACGTCTTGTGCATTTATTCTTTTTAATATTATTACTATGCACACCAACTGGCATCTCTCATATTGTAGATTTACACGTTACAACTGGGTTGGCATGATTGCAACACTGGGGTACCTACCCGCCCACCAATGATAGGCCAACAAGCCTTAAAATGATGCCATCTGGGTGGTGGTGGTGGTGGTGGTGGTATCCCCTGAGAATAAATAACAATAGTCTTTTCAATTCGGTGAAGCATTACTTATTCGCGGTAGTGCAATACATGGTAACTCATTATGTGAAGGTAGTCACAATATGAGATACAATTAAATCAATGCCATTTACACTACTGCTGTAGTTTTTTACTACTACAGAAAAATATGGTGATATATCACTGATATTCTTGTAGTGAATTACCAATCAAGCCTATTATACCTCGTGTGTTTATTCTTTTTAGTAGTAAATAGCTGTGTTCATGCAGTGATTTGTTTGAAGTTGGAGTGGCTGACAAAATTGTGTGATTATTCAAGAAATGTCTTGAATATCACCTTCCAAGGAGCACACATAAAATTCTGAGGGCACGCAACCTTAAAAAGATTTGCCACCCCTGTCATAGGATGTTTACTTAAAGTTGAACAAAAAGAAATGCACAGATAATGAAGTTACCAAAAGAGTTTTTGAAAACATAAGTTAAACCTTGTTTAATATAATCAAATGTGGACAGCCAATTATTTGACAGTTTTGCATCAAACTGATATGATCCATCTTTGCTTTAAAAAAAAAAGAGAGAATAAAAAGAATCTCAAAAATATCCATATTTCAGACATTCTACCTGTACCTTCTTTATATTAAAAAAAGTAAGAGATTACCTCAATCTTTTTCATGTGGTCTGCTTAAGGAAAGGAAACAGCTGTGCATTTCGTTTAATTTGAGTGTTCATCCAAATTTTAATTGTGATTTTAATCATTTTTAATCGTGATTTTAATAGTGATTTTAATTATTTATTATCGGAATCGGTTTTAATTTATTTATTCAGACAATGTCTTCTCACACTCATGGTCTTGCTGCGATGGTTTGATGCGTTTCGGGGTCAGGTTAGGGCTCTCGGCTTTAAATTCTGTAGGCGCCTCCATAGCCAGGTGGGAAGGAGCAGCAGTGCATAGCACACGCTTCTTGATTAGACCGGGGTTCGAGCCCATCACCACCAAATACGGAGGATGCGGAAAGGTCAGGGAATGACCACCGCATATCCTGGAGCAATATGGCCTTAGTTGCTAATGCTCCTAAAAACCAAATAACAAAACAGTAACATTTCAATTCTGTTGTGCATTGAATTTGGTCATATCTCTATGAGTGAGGGAATTCATTAATTCATTTTTTTTTCATCTTATTTTATTCGTTACATTTAGAGAGAATTGACTGGAAGTATTCCACGAAAAAGATTGAGGTAATCTCTTACTTTTTTTAATATATTGAAAAATCATGGAAGTTATTGAGCCTTGCAGCTCTGAAATTTTTACCGTACCTTCTTGTAATGAGTTGTTCCATTGTTTGATAGTGTATGATATCAAGAAAGATGATTAATGTTAAAAATTTGATTTTATTAAAGTTTCATTTATCTTTACAGCTCCTGCACATGAACATCATATCATAGCTTTGCACAGGCATGGACATCAATTGGGTGGTTTGCCTGCTCTGTTCTGGGTTTCAATTGCCTTTTTAATTGTAGTTTTTCATCTCTTTTTGGCTAAACTTGTATATAATGAATACTGTGGCAACCAAGATAAATCCCGAGGAAGATATGTTGTCTAAAAGCTAAATATTGCCATGATTTTCTGTTCAGTGGATTTTTTACATTCGCATTGTACAGTGATCAGTTTGATTATAGTGTATAGTTTATTTAGGGTGAACAATGGCACTGTATGTGTAAATTTTATACAGCTCATTTTGTTAATTTTTTGAAATGCCATAGTTCCAAGAAACTTTGTACTCCACCATCCAAATTTAAATTTTAAGAGGGAAAAGTAGAGTTATTAATGTATTTGAGAATAATTAAAAGAAAATTTTCAAATATATTTTTAATGTGTTGTATAAAATACAACTGCCAGTTATATCAGCCACTTATGTAAAATACAAAGACACTTATGTAGATTACAAAGTACCAGAAACTTACAGTATAAAATGTGTCATTTATTGTTTTATAAAAATTTCTAATATAGTTAACAAATTCATAAATATTACTATAAAGACAAATATATTGTCTCCAGGACTATTATAGAATGCACCTGAGTACCAGGATACCCCAATATTCAAAATAAATATAAGAATAAGACAATACAACATCTCAGCAGCACAAATGGCTAACCCCCAGCCTACTTCGTACATAAATATACTCGTCGGAGATGCACAATTCCCACCCAAATAAGAGTTCCACTTATAAACTAAATGAAATTAAATAAAGACAGGGAACTCAAAAGCACCACCTCTTCATGGAGACATTGTGCCGTGTCTTTATCTAGTTTTATTTTATTTTGAATTTTGGAGTATACTTATGCAGATAGCAAAATGGCACCTTCACAAGCATTATCCTAATTATAGTGTTAATTTGCTATATTTATTTTGTGATAGTGTTTATTTTTCTATAATAGTCCTGGTGACATACCACATTTGTATTTATTGTAATATTACTTTTGACATTGATGTAAGATAGTCCATTCCATTTTCTTTTGCCCTCACACTCTCTCTTTGATTTGTATGTTTCTTCTGTCCCATTCTTTTCTTTAGTTGATTGCTCATGACCACTCTTTAGTTCTTCATTTTGATTTACTTGTTTAATTCTTTTTATGATTTAGTTTTATTTTTTTTTTTACTTAGACCTGTCAGTTGGCTGTGTCAATTTCATATTTACATTCTACTTTTTTTTTTATGTGAACCCCAAACACGAGAGGTATTAGAACCTATAGTACTTAGTACCGTGCTTGGGTTGAAGGTTGAGAAGACAAAAGAAGATATTTGTTGACATTGGACTTAAACTTCTGTAGATTGTAATTTTCAGGAAATACGTATGAAGGAAGGTTTTTCCAGAAAACGGCAGTTTAATGAATAAATGAGGAAGATGAAAAGTTGGTTCTGTGGGTTTGAAGTTGGACAGTAAATGGATGTTGGCTGGTGGCAGCACGGGTTCGGACTGTTTTGAAAGAGAGAGCGGGAATTATAGAAGCCAATTCAGAAGAACAGTGCCCATGGAAGTATCTGTAGAAGAGGCCTGCAGCAGAAACATTACGTCTATGAGAAAGCGAGTGGAGAGACTCTGTTAGAGATGAATCATTAATTAACCTAACTGCCCTCTTCTGAATGGAATCAAGAAGCCTGAGAGAGGTTTTCGGGGCACCACCCCCAGATGTGGGAACAATATTCCATGGCAGGGCAGATTTGCGATTTATACAGAGTGAGCAGCTGTTTGGAAGAAAAGTAACGCCGAGAGCAAAAGAGAAAACCAAGTTTTTTAGATGCAGAGGAAGCAATATTTGTAATGTGCTTGTGCCAAGAGAGATTAGAAGTCAGGGTAATCCCCAAAAGAGATATATCATTTTGCCTAGAAATCGGAGTGTCACTAAAAATAAGCATAGAAGCAGAAGAATCCTTTTTGCGAGATATAAGACCAGACTGAGTTTTAGAAGGGTTGAAATCAACTAAGTTGTCATTGCCCCACTGGAGAATTACCTGAAGATCGGCATTTAAGGAATTGGTAGCAGATTTTCGAGAAGTTGAAGCTGATTGAGTAGGACAAGGTTTCTCAAAATGGAAAGTGGAATGCAATGTGCTATCATCGGCAAAACTATGGATAGGATTTCCAGTCAATGGAAGAAGATCATTAATATACAAGAGGAAAAGAGTGGGAGAAAGAACTGAACCTTGGGGGACACCAGCATTAGTGGAGAAGTTAGAAGACAGAGAGCCATCTACCATCACCCTCAGTGAGCGATCAGAGAGAAAACTGGATAACCAATTACTAAAAACAGTTGGCAAACCATCTTATGGTTTGCCAACTGTTTTTAGTAATTGTACTTGTCACATTTGATTATTTAACTTGGCCATGTGATACAATCCTTTTTGGATTGTATCACATGTGTATGGCCAAGTTTTGGATTGTATCACATGGCCAAGTTAAATAATCAAATGTGACAAGTAATGGTACTTGTCACATTTGATTATTTAACTTGGCCATGTGATACAATCCTTTTTGGATTCACAAGCACAGATATCTCAATGAAGTGCTGCTTAAAAGTTCACTATCTTCATTTAATTCCATTTATTTTATGTGTCATTCATATGAATGTACAGCTCCTAGCCCACTTCTCTGTGCATTCATAGTTTGGTGGGTGTGAATGACACATAGAATAAGCAGAAATGCACAGTTCCTAGCCCATCGAGGAGTGGGCTAGGAAATGTGCATTCCTGCTGAGGGGAAATATTGCCTTGTCTTTCTCTTATTTTTATGATTTTGTAAGCAATACCCTGCCAATCATAATCCTAATTGTTATTAATTAGCTACATTCATAAATGTTAAAATTATTGTTTTTCACCTTTGTTATGGGTTTCACAAATTTTTTTCTGTTATAACTATATTTACACTATCCTCTGACATATATCAGAACACTAAATGAACAGCATATGGTAAAAAAAAAAAAAAAAAAAGAAAATTAGAAGTCTAATAGTGGGTATGATACCCGTGGACTTTATATCAATAACCTCCCAGGGACACTAGAATCTTTCCCCACTCTTACTGAAAGGGATATGGCTAATTCCCTGCTTGAACTAGGACATCTTGTAGATCTCAGTCATTCCCTCATATGGGTGCTGTAGATTTTTCCAAACAGGTGCCACCCACCTCTGGACCCTTTTAAAATGCTCAATTTTTTTTTACATGCTGTGTCCATACTTAGAAATAGTATTGCAAATGTAGTCCTACAGTCATTACTTATATTGCTTATACAGTGAGTTGTGACATTCTACATGCAGATGTTCGATAAATACATCAATGGAACAGCAGGCCTTGCTAGCCACCTGACTGCACCCAGAGAACTTCATATTTGATCATATTGTGACCCCTAAAACCCCTTCTTCCTCTGCTGTTTCAAATTCGACTCTACCATGCATATAAGTTATTTCATAGTCAGTAGTCCCAGGTTTAAGATTTGCATTTTGCTGTATTAAGACATAGCTGCCCTTTTTATGATCTTCCTTAAAGCTGCTACTCAAATCAACCTGAAGAAGCACTGCTTGGCATCATTTAACCCCTCTCCCAGTCTTCACATCACCTGAAAATTTTACATCACACCCTCTATTCCTTTGTTGGTCATTTATGAATATCAGAAACAGCAGTAGTTTCAGAACCAATCTGTAGAAGTCTCCTTAATGTTAGACCAACCTGAGACGCAATCATTAATCACAACCTTTGTCCTGCCTACTGTCCTGCAGCCACCCTGCAATCCATATTAGAATCTTAACTCCAACATGTTCCAGTTTATACAATAACCTCTCGTGAAGGACAGTCAAATGGTTTGGTAAAATCCAAATAATGTCAAAATTATTTCCTACATTCAGCTCACAAGTAAATGTCAAAATAGCTAACTAGGTGAGTTGAAAATGATTTTCTTTTAACAAAACCATGTGTGCTGTTCAGAATGTCATTTCTATCTAAATGCCTCTGGGTTACAATCTTGATCATTGCCTCCCAGTTTTTCCCCCCTACCAGTCAAGTCTGAAGTCAGACTTTCCCCCTACTGGTCCAAGTCTGACTTCAGGCCTGGACCAGTCTGTAGTTATCTAATTTGTTTTAGAACCACTTTTATGCATTAAAAATACATTATCACTTCTGCAATCCAAAGCAATCTCTCTAGAGTCCAACAGTGCCCTCATAATAAACTTTAATGGTTCAATGCACTCTCTCCCTGGCTGCCTACCACAAAATTACTTGGCATATGCCAACAAACTAACCCCAGGGGGTTCACATCTGGTGAGTATGGGCTTGGCAAACCCAGGGTCCTGAGCTGGATATCATCATTCTTCTCTTTCTTGGTGATTCCCTTCTACTTCTCTCTCTCTCTCTCATGCGGAATTTTTTTTTTTTTTTTGGCTGGTGCAACATAAGCCTCAGGCTTCCTAGCATCATATGGCTAATAATAATAAAAACCCCCAGCAGTCTCCTCACCACGAAGGGTCTTTCATTAGTGAAGATCAACAATGTTGCAGCACACAAACACATGCCCTCAGTGAGATGATTGGAACACGTGTCAGCACCAGTACAATGCACAGAATGTTGCATGATATGATTACCACTGTTGTATAGCTGTGCACAAGCCACTAACCTTGAATAATGCTAGATGCCATCTAGCTAGGTGTAAGGCTCACAATTCTTGGACCATACATCATTGAAAAGCTGTACTTGGGAGTGACGGGTTACAGTACAACTTTCTATTGACCTTTGGTTTCGCATCAAGGCACCTTGGTTTACAGTGAAACTCTGGTTTTTGGTCCAGGCAACCACCACACCCAGGTCTGAAAAGTTGGACTGGCCAGCCAAAAGCCCTGACCTTGATAATATAGAGAACCTTTGATGAATTAGATCATTGGGTGTGTGTGTGTGAGAGAGGAGCAACTACCTAAAAAACAGCTGAGCTGGTTGCCGCTTTGAAAGCCAAATGGAAAAAAATATTGGATGACATTTACAAAAAAAAACTTATGGAGAATATTCCACAGAGAATAGAGGCTATCATATAGACTAAACATAAAATCTTACACACATATTAGTTTTTCCTGTAAATAAAGGTTATTTGCAGATGTGTAGTCAGGAGATTTAATGGTAGGGCAAAAAAAATTAGTATTAGTAGTAGAGGCAAATGATGCAAGCTTATACAGCATTAGCCAAAGAACAACTACCCACTTCATTTATTTCTCTTCTAGTAATTTGTCTAATTCTTCCTGAAATTTATTCATGCTACATTTTTGCACAACACTAAATGGTAGGTTTGTTCCAAAAATCAATAACTGACTAGAAGTAAATTGTTACACATTAATCCTAATTATAGTGTTAATAAAATAGTACTGCAGAAATTACACACCTGAAATTATTAACTCCATTACTGAGCATGGAACCCTGGAAACGACTGTTGGCAGGCCACGACAATAAGGTTCTCCATGAGTTCATCATCCAGGACGGTCCAGACCAAAATACGGAAAACCGACAGACAGACAAACATTTCAGAAAACCAGCAGTCCTCACCATCACTTTACATTTTATATATGGGCAGGGAAACGAACTTTACCCCCGAAGAGGTTAATGATTCCACCAACAAGTTAAAATGTGGAAAGCTCCACATATAGATTCAATTGAGGATGAACTTATCAAATATCTCTGGAATCTTACCTCTGCCTCCTTACTGGAATTGTTCAACTTGTCTAGTGGAGCGCCATACTCCTCCCATCTGGGAATAAGCCAACCTGCGACTAATTCCCAAAAACTCTTCTGCCCATGCTGACTCTACTGCTGCCTATTGCCCCATTGTCCTTCTCTCTATTCTGGGGAAGGTTATGCAGTGGTTGCTCTTTCTGAGTCTAGTGCTATCACGAGGCCAAGAATTTGGTTGCCCGTGACCAGTTTGGCTTTAGGTGTGGTTGTTCAGCAATTGAAGCCATGCTACACCTCTCCAAATCAGAAGCAGCTCAGCCCCAGTGTGTTTTGGGTAGTACCTGAAGGCTATCTTTTACTCGGTCTTGTGACCCAGGCGTAATCAGGTGGGTCAGGCAAGCAGACTGCTCGGTCAAAATCTACAATTGCATCAATAACTTTGAAGATAGGAACTGTTATAACTAATTCCATTCCATTATAAGGCAAATGTCAAAAGGATTCCCCCATGACTCAATTCTAGGCCCTGAGGTCTGGATCGTTCTCACTGAATGGTTAGCCAATACCTTTGAGCCCACATCAATGCTCTCATTCCAATGATTTTGTCATCCTGGCTGGGCATGCTAGAAAGATCAGCTAACACATCCTCACTCCTCGTTGACTGGGATGACACGTAAGCCATCACATCAATTTCCACCCTAAAACAGAAATTTTACTTCTCAAGGGTTCAATGAAATTCAGACAACCACCCTTAATGGACAATTCCTGAAAATACGCAAATTCTTGAAATACCCGGGAATTATCAATTATAGATGGACCTTTTCCCTCATCTAGACCACATGAAGGACGAAATCAAGAGTAATATTATATGCCTGGTAAGGGTAACTAGGAATTATTTGGGTCTGAAGGGAAGAGCTCTCAAAGGCATGTACCGAGCAGTTTTCCTCCCATAGTTTCCTATGGGGAACCTCTGTAGTGTTGCTGTACTGATAAGTTACCTTCTCCTAGAAGCTTAAACAGGTGCAGAGGCTGTTATTTCTCTGCATGACCAGATCCTTCTGAACCACATCAACACCTTCCTTGCAAGTACTAACAGGACAACTCCCACTGGGCTTTTTACATAGCCTTCACTGGTCTACCATGTAGAAAGCAAAACAAAGAAACAGAATTGCTCGTCTAGACATCTCTTCCTTTTGTTTAAAAAGTTACTTTACTGAATGTACTATCTGCATCCAAACCAAACATCAGTCGGTATTCAAAGCTGTTTCTCAAGGGTTCCATTCTTGGCCCTCTTGTGTGGAACCTCGTCTTTGCTGATCAGCTGTCTTCTCCCTGCAACACGGCCGATGTGCAAATGATTGCCTTTGCCGACAATCTCTCTATCTTAGTACATGGTAACTCCAGGTCCCAATTGGAACAATGGGCTAACTCTGTACTTGATAACTTGCGGGATTGAACTCTGAAAAATAAATTGAGTGTCACCATCTAAAACCAAGATGATGATATTTAATGAAAAACTAGACCACAACAGACCTCCAGTTGTCAAATTTAATGGAGTATCTCTGCCGCTTGTTACCACTCATAATCATCTTGGTATTATTTTTGATGAAAAATTGTCATTCTTACCACACATTCACAATTTTTCCAAAAAAGTGGTAACTTTTACGGCCATTGTTATTCAAAATCTCTCGGCAGGACGGGTTTAAAAAAGGGACCCCCCCCAGAATTCTATACTACAGTATTTATTCCAATCGTTAAATATGCAGCCAGCATATGGTTTCACAGAACCAAACTTATTACAGTTCAAACCAAACGACAGTGTCCAACGGATTTTTTTTCTAACTCTCCTGAGAACTTGTAGAACAGTTTCAACTGCATCTTTGCAAGCCATTGCAGGCTTGTTACCTCTGGATCTGTATCTTATGTACAAACGCTTTGTTTACTATATTCGTAAAGGATATCCTAGCATTAGCATTATCATTAGTAGAGGCATATGATGCAAGAAAGCAAGCTTATTCAGCATCAGCCAAAAAAAAAAAAAAAAAAAAACCACTCCCATTTCACCCCTCCGTTCGTTCGAAATACCTGTCATGTTGAGCTTTAAATTTGTTTAGGCTATCAACTTCAACAACAAGTGATGGAAGTCGGTTCCACCAACCAACCACCCGCTGGCCAAAGGCAAATTTCCGCACATCTATCCGACATCCGTCCTTCCTCAATTTGAATTTATGCCCTCTGAGGTGATTATTCTGAGCAAGATGAAGAATCCATTGGCATTGAGCATGCTCAAACCATTCAAAGCCTTATACACCTCTATCAGATCACCTCGCCGGTGCCTAGTCTCCAGACTCTGTAATTTGCAAAACTTAAGCCTTTCTTCGTAAGAGCAAACCTTTGTTCCATTCACTAATCTTGTTGCCCTTCTCTGTACCCATTCCAGCAGCTCTACATCCTTCTTGAAATGAGGCCTCCAGACCTGTATACAGTACTCAAGATGTGGCCTAACCATTGCCTTATACAAGGGAATAATCACCTCCTTATCCCTGCTAGAAACATTCCTGTATATCATTGACAAGACACCATGAGCTACTCTTGCAGCTCGTCTGCACTGCTCAGAGAACTTCATATCTGCCTGCACAATTACCCCCAGGTCCTTTTCATTCTCCACCACTGTCAGTGTAGTACCGCAGAGTTGATACGTTGCACTGGGGTTACTGTTTCTGTTGGGGCTGCGTCTGAGCTATAATTGAATTCTTGTCTAGATGATCCTGCAGTGCTTTAACCAGTGCCTCCATTAATTTACCTGGAACAGAAGTTAAACTAACAGGTCTATAATTACTTGTGTCAGCCTTTGATCCTCCTTTGTGAATTGGGGTTACATTTGCACATCTCCAGTCTATGGGTACCTCCCCTGAGTCCAAAGAAGCTCTCATAATTATGGCTAGGGGTTTGCATACTTCCTTTGCTGCCTCCTTTAATATAACTGGATAGATCCCATCCACCCCAGGTGCCTTTTTTATGTTTATCCTCAACAATCTCTCCTCCACTTTCCTCTCAGTTATTACAAAATCATCCAGCTCACTGCCAATGTTTACTTTACCTACATCATTCTCCTTCCTGAATAACTCCTCATGCGTGAATGTAGATGCAAAATACTTGTTTAGATTGTTAGCCACCTGAGCAGGATCCTCAACTGTTGAACCATCAATATCCAGTGGACCAATCTGATTCATTCCTTTCCTTCTCGAGTTCAAATATGTAAAGAACTCTTTTCTGTTTTTCTTTGCATCCTTTGCCAAGGATTTTTCGTAGTCTGCCTTTGCCTGCCTAATCTTCTTTGTGACTTGGTTACAGACCAACTTATATCTATCATAGGCTTCCATGTCCTCCATTAATTTGTATGTATCCCATGCATTTTTCTTCTCTGCCACATGTCTCATTAGTTCATCTGACAACCATTTAGGCCTAAACCTTGAACAATATTTCTTAGTTGGTATGTAAAGCCTGGTAGCCTCCAAGATTAGTTCCTTGAATGCTTCCCATTTTGAGTTTGCTGTTGGTAACATCATCAGTTGGTCCCACTGTATAGAATTTAAATACTGTCTCAGACCATCATAGTCGCCTTTACGAAAACAAAAACCCTTCCCTTTACCTCTGATGGTAGTTACCTCCTTGAGTAAATCCCACTTCAACACACTGTGATCACTGCCACCTAGTGGTTCATTTATCTGCAGATTCTTAATGCATGAAGAATCACTACTGATAATCAGATCAAGAGTATTGCTCCCTCTTGTTGCCTCACGAACATGCTGATGTAGAAAACAATCATCCAATAAATCCACAAAAGCCTTGCTAGTGTGCGAGTGACCAGCCCCCCAAATTCCAGTCATCATCTGAGAAATTAAAATCTCCCATTATAAGACTCTCTGATTTACTGGCCCACTCTATTTCCCTGTACAGTTTCTTATTATACTCATCAGAGTCATTAGGCCTATAGCACACTCCTACTCTCAATTTTGATCTCCCAATGCTTATGTCACACCAAACGGACTCGACACTGCACTGTCCAGCGATGTCCACTGGCTTCACTTCTTTGGATTTTATGTATTTCTTAACAAATAGCAAAACCCCACCTCCCTTCGTATCCAGTCTATCCTTTCTGTAGACGTTGTACTCCCCAAATTCCAGTTCTGCATTCCTTATATCTGTGTGACACCAAGTCTCTGATATCCCAACAATATCTGCCTTTGATGTTTTGAGCAATACCTCAAATTCATCAAATTTATTTACTGAACTCCTAGCATTGGTGTACACGCAAGTATACATGCACCTATTTCTATTCTTAGCTACCCTAACACAACACATGTGTTTACTTGTACCGCAATGACTCCCGTCACTCTCTGAATTATCCTGCATCTTGTTTTTCAGGCTTCTGCTCATTCCAATAGAAGCAGTGCAAGAATCTCTTTCACCTCTGCCAGTGGCTACTGTTAATCTATTTGTCTTTGTCTCCCCCCCAAGCTAGCAGTTTTCCGACCCACCTAGCACTGCCTCAATAGCATCAGCAAATATTCTTGCACCCTTTCTATTTAAGTGTATCCCATCCCTGTAGAAGCAAGCTCTCCTGTTAACAAGTACAGTCCAGGCTGAAAAAAATTCTACTCCTTGAGCCTTGCACAATCTTTCCAGGGCCAAATTGATCGAAAAGGCTCTCATCATATACTCCCTCCTATCGTGTCTATGATGAGAGCCTTGTCGATCAATTCGGCCCTGGAAAGATTGTGCAAGGCTCAAGGGGTAGAATTTTTTTCAGCCTGGACTGTATTTGTTAACAGGAGAGATGGAATGAAATATATCTTATTGAAAATCAACAAAGCTACTTTTTTTTTAATAATAATTATAACTTTAACATTTATCTAATTCGGTTATTATTTTTTTTCTTTATTTTATTTATTTTATTTTTTTTTTCGAAACGTAATAATATTTTGTCCATTATTTTTTATTTTATTTTATTTTTTTTTTGCTAGCCCTTTAAGGAGCAAGATTCGCTGGTCTCCACTTGATTAGTGACGTAATTTTAAACTGCTTTTACCCAGATTTAGGCTTCCTGGGTACAAGAACTGCTAGCATCCATTGCTATTACACTTTCTGCAGGGGATACGGGATTCTTTGTGGTATTCACCACCGTACGTGATTATAGGAGACTGCTGCACCCATATGACTTGCGCTTATTCCTATGGGTGGGTGATTGAAATATTACATTTAGGGCTGCTTCCTGGTAGCAAGGCGGCCAGAAACAGCTAAACAACACAACAACACACACACACACACACACACTACGCAAACATAACACTACACATTTCTGGCCATTGTATAGAGTCTTGTATATCATCACAGAGAACCATGGCGGAGATAAACTAACGTTTAGGGGCCGCCTTCCGTAAGGCACATGTCCACACATATGTTAGAGAAAGCGACGGTACTTCCTTTCTCAAAGTCGATCATTAAGGATTCAGGATCTAATGTCGGACGTAAGTTGTTTACGATATAAAAAAATCTGCTGTAAGTCTTCAAATTTCCCCGGAAATAAAACGAACAGACGAGGGATGCTGCTATTTCTTATCATTATATGTAACGTATATAACTGGTAGTAAATATCTGGACTATATTTAAATGTTCCATCACATGCCCAGTCCTTATATTTTACCAAATGATCTAAGCCAGATTCTGTGCCAAATACCAAAATTCTGTCTACATCATGATCTTCACTATCAAATAACAAAAAATTTTAACTATTTTCAAGAAACTTATACTCATCAGGAATAACCATTTCTTTTTTGGGGGATAGGACGAGCTTGATTCTTCTTTTGCCTCCAACTTCTAATATTGCATGATAAATTTGGTAAAGATGGCATTAGAGAACAAGCTGTTGTATCTAACTTAGCTAAAGAATAGATAATTAATGCTCTCGAAGACTTGTGAATTAGTAGCCACCTCTTTTATATTTGCTGCTTGGTAAAGTTTTAGTTTTGACGGGTGGGAGGGAAGACTGTGTTCACCGAAAGATTTGCAAGCTGATATGTTATCATTTTCTAGTATAGTATGCAATGTGGCTTTACACTCTCTTATTTCACACTTCCAGTAAGTTTTATCACCGTATTTTCTATCAAGTCGATATATGTAGTTGTTATCATCCACTATTTTAAGACCACGTCTACTCGTCATTGTATAGACCATTATGAGAGCTAAGATTTATATAATATAAAAATGGGGGTACTGCGAAAACTTCGTCAATGGAGAAATGAAATCAAACTGAAATAAACTTTGGTTTCATTTCCAAAGACGACACGTAAAATTTAAGCTTTAGTATCAACAACAATCTGGTCTTCGACCAGGTTACAGTAGACAAAATAGGACCTGACACCTCTATTTATATCGGCCTGATATTTAGCGTAACCTCTCCCCTCTAAATCTCTGCCTTGTTTTTCGAAACCTATCATCTGGCCAAGCCCTATCTTTGGGAAGCGAAGGTAAACTGAAAGATCGATTTCGATGGAAACAATGCCTATGGAGTTCATTTTTGCGTCGATTTGGGGAGCCAATTTCATCATGGCGTTAAGTACCGAGGATACACTTCTGTAGTTCCCTCGTGGTAGTTTGCAGCCCTGAACAGTTTCTGTCTTCACTCCCTGATATGTGATCATTCTATTGGATGCTTCTTGGGGCATTGTGATTTCCTTCTTAGTAATCCACTCGCATACGTGAAAACCTCTGAAAATATGTAGCCCTCCTTGATCCTCACTAAAAGTCTTCTCGAGACCTTATAAACCGAGTAAATTCTTTACGGAATTTCACCACGCCCTCGTTCTTCACCTGTAATGTTAACTGCTCTTTCGTTCCATCTTTCGTTGGTGATACTAAGCCGCTAGAAAATGTCAGATCCTACAGTCCCATAGCCTTGCTGTCCCACCTTGGAAAAGTGTTAGAAAGACTAATCGCTAATAAAATTACCACGTTGCAGGGAGATACAAGCTCCACATGCTCTCTTCCATACGGTTTTAGGCAAGGGCTTGGATGCGAAGAGGCCTTATCAGAACTTCACCACCCTATTGATAGCTCCAATTCCAAGTACGTTATGGCGCTCTTTATCGACTTTGAGGGCGCTTTTGATACCGTATGGTGGGAGAGCGCCTTCAGTAGACTGCGTTCGAATCATTTTTCTCTTCAGCTTTATAAACTGGTTAGAAATTACTTTGCTGATCGCAATGTCACCGTTATCACTAAAAGCACGAAGATTCACATATCTGTCTCCCATGGTTGCTCCTAAGGATGAATTTTAGGTCCCTTGATTTGGAACCTAATTCTTGATGATTGGCTGTTTAGCACGACTGAATTTCAAAATGTGCAACAACTTGCATATGCAGATAACCTTGTCATTTTGGTGACTGGAAACTCAAGATCTGATTTAGAACTCTATGCCCATAAAGTACTCTTTGAACTATCGTCTTGGTCCACTAAGAACAAATTGAAATTATCCCCAACCAAATCGAAGATTATGATTTTTAAACACAAATTAGACTATGACAGACCACCTGTTCTAAAATTTGACAAGAAATTACTTCCACTTATCTGAAGCACCACATTTTTAGGAGTCATCTTCGACAACAGCTTTTCGTTTACTGCTCATCTTCAACACCTGTCCGTCAAAGTTAAGAGTTTTACCGCAATGCTGCTCCGAATTACCAGACAAGACTGGGAATTGAACACCAAAACCCTAGATCTATTTTATAATGCTGCCATAATCCCAGTTACAACCTATACTGCCATAATCCCAGTTACAACCTATGCTGCCAGTCTCTGGTTTAGATATAATGCACTTAAACTGTACAAACTAAGTTATCCACTATTCAACGTTGTTTTCTCCTTGGCCTACTTCACGTTTGCCGACAGTAAGTGTAAAGTGTGTTAGCTGTCTGATGGCACCAGAGGTTTACCTCATCTCCACGTTGTATACTTTGTTTGTGCACCACAGTACTTTGTGGAGGCCAGAGATTTAAAAGTATGTGGGGAATGCAATGTCGTGTAATGTTGTGTTCTGTTGTTCCTCTGACAATTTAGCCGTTGGGCCCCTAGTGGGATCCACCGTTGCTCACACTTTGCCATGAGGAAGCAGGCCAGGCACCCAGTAGATTTTTAAATGCTGTGGCAGGCCCTGCCAGAAGATTTCAGTGGCAAATTTCAGGGCCTCCCGAAGATTTCAGTGGCAAAGACCTATAAAAAATGGGAGAAGGGCAGCATCGTGGTGAATTTACTGCGGATTTGGGGTATAGGTTTAAGTGAGAGGGATTAAATTTTGCGCTAGTTCAATTAAGTTACTTTATGGGCATACTCGGTAAGTTAAGTTTGAGTGAGGAGAGAGTGAAGGCTGGGGGAACAGATAGAGATAAGGAAGGCATCCCCGTGAAGATCAGTGGGGACAGGCCCCACCAGGAGATGAGGGGAGAGGGAGCGGAGACGGAAACCCGTCTACTCCCCCCCTTGCCAGGGAATGGGGATTCAGGATGCGGTTCCTAACATCCGACTAGGGGACTAGAATGTCATGCCATTAGTTGGTATTTGTAATCTATATTATATAGATTATATAGGGAATGTATTATATAAGTATACAGCCAAAAATGCCATCCGACAGCAATATAAAACAACATGTAGAGTGGTAAAAGCAATTCTTAACCAAAAATAGCTAAGACATTAATATGTAATCAATTAAAATTACAATATGATTAACAACAAACAAAACTAACTTATTAGAAAAAGCAAACGCTACACAATTGAAGCCAAGAATGTTAACTCAGAAAACATTAGATTGGAGTTTTATATACAGAAATCTGAGCAATGAACAGCAAGGTCTGCTGCAAAATAACACAGAGCAAACAGCCATAAATATAAGAGGGCAGTTAACTATAGATACAAACAAGTATGAGGACATTACAATGGTACAAATGTTCTTAGTTTGGTAGACATCTGTGCCTTTAAGAATTCGGGACACTTTGAGTCCTTGAAGGAGTGAGAAGAATCTTTCTTTTTAGCTCTACAGTTCGAAAAAGACACATGATTGTCCAAAGACGGGCAGGAAGAAGCCTGGTGACTGGTTAGGCCACAGGGGCCACAAGTAAACGTAGTTTGCCTACGTTTACTTTAAACGTATGTCCATACTGTAGACACTTGAAACAGCGAGTATCTACAAGGAAGTCCTTTATTGTGTGGACAGTCCAGTCTAGATAAACTCGCCCACCTAAACCTAAATAATGTTTTTCGCCTTCATTTTGAAGGGAAATTTAATCTCATTCTTGGAGGCAATTGAAGAATTAATAAAATTCTTGTAAAATTCCTCTAGGAAATCCTGTTCTGTGGTATCACATTTAAGGTCATAAACCATCATAGCGGGGTTCAATATTTTGGGTGAGTCCAATAGGAAGTTCATTTCTGCAATTTTGGAACTTTGCCTCAGATTTGTCAGGTCATTGGAAGTGGCTGTTTCAATGGCGACAGCACGGTCACGAACTTTTCTGATGGACTTTATTTTTACATGTTTCCAATCATCTTTGAAATTAATTGTTATTGCTGAATATATCTCCTCACTAATTTTCAAATTACAACTTTCATTAGGTTTGATTAATATTACATGTTTAACAGATGACCCCGAAGGGACCAGGTTCACATCAGCCTTTTGGCCTACTGAAGCTGAGGCAACATGAGCATATGTGGCCTCAGTAAAGGGAGTAGGAGACACATTAACATTTATTTTTTCCTTAAGTTTTTCTATTTCTAGTTCTTTTGCATTTAATTTGGCTTCATCGGTTTGTTTATCAATTATTTCTTTAAGTTTTACAATTTACAATTGTTTAGAATTCAAATTATCCTCTTCAATGAGTTTATCATTTACTTCTTTAAGTTTTACATTTTATAGATCCAAAGCAAGTAGTTTAGCCTCTTCAACAAGTTTATCATTATTTCTTTGAGTTTAATAATTTCTAATTTCTAATTAATTTAGCCTCTTCAATAAGGTCATCATTAATATCTTTAAGTTTAACTTTTTCTAGATCTTTAGCGAAAAGCTTAGCCTCTTCAAGGAGTTTATCATTTGTTACCTTGAGTTTTAAAATTTCCAAATCTTTTTTTGGAAATTCTAAAATATGTATTTTTGCCTCTTTGGTGAGTTTAATAATTATTCTTGTAGTTTTGCATTCTGTAGTTCTTTAGCAATTAATTTGTCATTCTCAGTAAGCTTATCATTTGTTTCCTGATATATAAGAAGTTATTCGTATAATTTAGCACACTCTCGAGCCAGGTCATAAAAAATGTGCATCAGACCAAAAATGATTAGTTTCATTAACCAGTCCAGGAGTAATATGACTGTCCTGGAAGAAGAGATTATGGAAGCCTTCCTCCAGAAATCTACGTTTACTGGCTTTTTCGATGATAAATGACAATTCTGCTCCATTAAAACGAAGTTTAATAGGGACAGTTAATTCCTTAGAAAACGCAGCAGGGTTAATGAAGTCTTTCCCAAAAATGGCAACCAGTTTTACAACTGGAGTACTTAAGTTTACCTTAGCTTTAGGGGCAGGCTTAAGATTCCCAGGCATTGAAGGAGAGTCACAGGAGGAACTGTCCAAAGAGGGACTGTCAGTGATGATGATAATGTTAACTGATTTTTCAATTAAAAAATTTTTAAGCCTAAAAGTAGAAGTTTGGGGAACTGACATCACCAATTATTGCCGGATGAAAATCTGATTTGAGAACCAATCAGAAATCTCGTAAAGTTAGAGTCCAATGTCGCTGTAAATTTGCATAGCGGTAGATGATATTTAAAGGAATGAGTACACTGACTTAGCTAACGTTTTGGTAATTAGGGGCCGAGAAATGGCCGAACCCACGTTTGGGTGCACCAGGGGGAGCTGAAACACAGGTGGGTCGAAGGGGGGTGGACTCCTTAGAAGAAGAAGAAGAAGATGGAGGCCAAGATCAGCCTGATCGTGATCGGGCCCACAGCAGCACAGTTATTACACTATAAAGTTTCCTGAAGAAATAGCCCAAAGGAGCCCACTAGGCCAGGAGAGGCACAATTACTCACCTGAAAACACCAATATTTTTAACCTTGGTATACATAACAACTATATAAAGTGTATATATAAATGATATATTAAAATGTAACTTCAATATGGCAGCCATTTTGAAAAGTTCACATAATACCTCTAGAGCAATTAAGAGACATAAACTTATTGACAATAGTGTATGTAACCAAAATCTAAAACCCACATTTAAGTTACTATGGTAACTCATGGGCAGTGACATTGCAACACAAAATGGCAGCGCCCAAATTGTAGAGTCCGCCAAAATTTCCCGCCAATAAGTCCTATTGGCCGGGACAAACGAGGAAGACAACATGTCTACCTAGAAAAAACAACTACTTTAATATTTGAAGGCATGACCAAAATTTGTGCTTTTCACTAGGCTGGCTATTGACCGGAATAATTACTGCAAACAAGACCCCACAGTTACAAACATCCTCCCTTATTCCAGAAAGTGACAAAAGACCCCAGACACCCCGAGAACAGAGGGTCAGAGGCCACTACAGCAAAAAGAATCTGTCAATGAAGGAAACAATATTAACTGTTATCCATTTTCTAATGTAAAATGAACTCAAAAATATCACTAGAATTATTACGACGTTTTTTACTAAGCAAGGCGCTATTCCTTTATTAACAGAGAAACCAAAAGTGTCCACAGACTCACCAGAATAACTTCTATCCGGGGTACATACAAATTTGTACTTTCATGAGGGGGAAGAATCACAATAAAACCAGATAAATGCAGGAGACATAAACACACACACAACTTCACTAGGCAAACGCCATCCAACTAGTGGTATGGTGGTATAGAAGTCCTCGTCTGACTATTTACAGGTCCAGTGGGATTACTCCTGCAATGACTTGGAGAGTGTGGGTACTGACAGTACTGCACGTGCAGGTGATGGGCAGTAGTATGGTTCTTTGGGTGGAGTCTATTAGTCGCTTGTTGGAAGCGAGTGTGGCCTTGTGGAACCACACTCCTGCTGCATACGTTATGATGGGGATGTACACAGCCTTGAAGAAAAGATGGAGCGTGCGCCAGGTGAGGCCCCAATCCTTTCAGGTGACTCTCGCGATCATGGCTGAGTAGGATCTGATTTTTTTGTGGATGTATTTTATATGCGCCGTGAAGGTTAGTTTGGTGTCTAGGATCACACCCAAATATTTGACCTGTGCAGAGAATTTAATGGTTGTATTGTTTACCTTTATTTGTGGGGCCGTCTGATTTGTAAGGTGCCTTTGAGCAACATTGAGTTGGTCTTTGCTGGGGAGATGTGAGCTGATTGTGTCGAGCCCATTGCTGCAGTTTGTCCAAGGAGGTAGAGTGTAGGGTGTGTTTAGTGTCAAACGGCACCGGAGGTTCTCCCATCACCGCATAGTATACATTGTGGGTGTGAAACAGAACACTGTCAATGTCAGTGGTTTAAAAGTGTGTGGAGTATGTATATGTGTAGTGTTGTGTACCGTTGTTCCTCTAGTCATTTAGCCGCTGGGCCCCTAATGGGACCCAACGTTGTCCACACTCTGCCCCGTGGAGGCAGACTACCCAGTAGTTTAGAAATTATTTTCTCTGGCAGGTCCTGCCACCTAGTTTCCTGAGATTTCAGTGGCTAGAACCTTAAAAATTTTTTTTAAAAATAATAAAAAATAAAATGAAATAAAAGATAATTAAATAAAATAAAACAAAAATAAATAAAATATGAAATAAAATAAAAAGGGGAAAACGCTAGAATTTGTAGCCAAAAGTCGTGCGAGGTTCAATTTTGCATGATTCAATTTTGATGTCTAGGGTGTACTCTCTGGTGTACTCCAACTGTTTTTTGGAGAATGCTGTGTAGGTGGTCAGGTAGAGTAGGGGGGGAACACTGAAGACTGGGGAGAAAAGACAGAAGAATGGGGACTATAGAGGAGACGACCCCAGTGGTCAGTTGTCAGTGGGGCCCGCCCAGGC
The DNA here is from genome assembly GCF_048544385.1 of Mastigoproctus giganteus. NCBI lineage: Eukaryota > Metazoa > Arthropoda > Arachnida > Uropygi > Thelyphonidae > Mastigoproctus > Mastigoproctus giganteus. The sequence goes on along the minus strand of NC_143584.1, from coordinate 41,617,545 downwards.
CTCACCAGAGGAAAGGAAGGAAGGGTGGCAGGGAGGGGAGGATACTGAGAACAGTCACCACCCTGCCGGGGAGGAGGGTATAAAGTAAACCGAGAGAGGGAGCTCGATTTAAATCGCCAATAAGGCACTTTGCAGCAGCGCTGCACTGTAAAGTCCAGTAGGTATCCGTCTAGCCTTCACAGATGTCTGATCAGGTAGTTGTCGTTCATGAATTTCAGGTCCCGTCCATTCTGTCTTGATTGTAGTCTCTGAAAGTGGTAGTCAAGTCCAGTGTTTGTCACGCTTTCATCACTCTTCTCCGGGAAGTGGAGTTTACTGGCCGTATCTGTTGGTCATTCAGTAGTCGTGTTTCAGTTAGTCACATTTCATGATGATTTGTTGGGGAAGTGGAGTTCTCTCCAGGCTTCGTTGCGTTCTGTAGTCAGTCTCCTCCGAATTTCTGTTAGTTGTAGGAGTTCTGAGGACGAGGTTGCCGGTGTGGACGTGCCTTTCTGCTGCTCTTGAACAGAGAAGTTTTTTCTGATTTATTTTCTGCTTTATTAGTTTAAATTGACATATTAACTTATTTCCTAGAGTAGCTTTATATTCCTATTACGGTACTTAAGTTTAAAGTAACTTAGATAGAGATTTTGTAGGTATTACTTAGTATCGGAAAGGGTATCAAATACACGTGTTTACCGTTCGTAATTATCCGCCATTGTTACGGGAAAATTAATCAGTAAAATCTATTAATCTTGTCGAACTTCATTGGCAATTAAATTATACTTTTAACTATACATATAACCACTTAGGTTACGTAACATAAATAATTAGGAAAAATAAATAATTAATACATAACTTGATACGGAAGTTATATAAAGGGATTTCGTAGATAACACTCGTTACTGAAACATAAATATTTCGTAGATAACACTCGTTACTAAAACGTAAATATTCCGTAGATAACACTCGTTACTGAAACATAAATATAGCGTTATAACTGTGTTTGGATACAAGTTTAGGATTTCATTTTGTACAGAAATTGAAATTTTATTGAAAGTAAATCTAAATCATGACTCAAACCAGAGCAGCAAAGCAAAAGGCTCAAGCTAATGGGAATGCTGTGGCCCAGGGGAGAACTGAGGGGGGGGGGGGGCAGTTGTCCTCTGAATCACAGCCTTTTAAGACTCACTATTTGCTTGATGTTTGCGGTGATACTGCCATGGGGGATGTCTTTGTATGTGTGCGATGCAAGGAGTGTAAGGAGATCAGGCGACAACTCAGCGTTGTTATGGGCCTATATGAGAGCTTGAAGGACAGGGTGGATGCCCTCGAAGGATTACAAGTGAGGGGCCCATCAAGCTCTCAGCTGCCCACACCAATGCCAGAGCTTGCACTTGGTCATCGCGCAACACAGCGGCAACCCCCAAGGCAGAATGCGCTGGTCCCAAAGGAACTAGTAGTTGTTGGTGACTCTATTGTCAGGGAAACGGGAAACATGCTTTGTAAAAAGGATAGATGGAACAGGACCAGGGTATGTCTGCCAGGGGCAAAAGTTGATGACGTTGTAGAGCGGATATCATCATTTAAGGGCACAAAAGGTGATATAGTTGTACACGTTGGCACCAATGATATTAAGAGTAGGAGACCGGCGGAATTACTTGACAAGTACAGGTCACTGATGAAAAAGAGCCGTGAATTAGGGTTGAAATTGAAAGTGTCTGCAATTCTGCCCAGACACGATAGGAGGGAGTACATGATGAGAGCCCTGTCAATCAATTCGGCCCTGGAAAGATTGTGCAGGGCTCAAGGGGTAGAATTTTTTTCAGCCTGGTCTGTACTTGTTAACAGGAGAGACTGCTTCTACAGGGATGGGATACACTTAAATAGAAAGGGTGCAAGAATGTTTCCTGATGCTATCGAGGCAGTGTTAGGTGGGTCGGAAAACTGCTAGCTTGGGGGGGGGATACAAGGACTAATAGATTAACAGTAGCCACTGGCAGAGGTGAAAGTGATTCTTGCACTGCTTCTATTGGAATGAGCCGCAGCCTGGAAAATAAGATGCAGGATATTTCAGAGACTGCTGGGAATCATTGGGGTACAAGTAAACACATGGGTTGTGTTAAGGTAGTTAAGAAAAAGAACAGGTGCATGTATACTTGCATGTACACCAATGCTAGGAGTTTAGTAAATAAATTTGATGAATTTGAGGTATTGCTCAAAACATCAAAGGCAGATATTGTGGGGATTTCAGAGACGTGGTGTCACACAGATATAAGGAATGCAGAACTGGAATTTGGGGAGTACAATGTCTACAGAAAGGATAGACAGGATAGGAAGGGAGGAGGGGATATGCTATTAGTTAAAAAACACATAAAATCCAAGGAGGTGAAGCCAGTCGACATCGCTGGACAGTGCAGTGTCGAGTCAGTTTGGTGTGACATAAGCATTGGGAGATCAAAATTGAGAGTAGGAGTGTGCTATAGGCCTAATGACTCTGATGAGTATAATAAGAAACTGTTCGGAGAAAGAGAGTGGGCCAGTAAATCAGAGAGTGTTATAATGGGAGATTTTAATTTCCCAGATATTGACTGGAATTTGGGGGCTGGTCACTCACACACTAGCAGGGCTTTTGTGGATTTATTGGATGATTGTTTTCTACATCAGCACGTTCGGGAGGCAACTAGAGGGAGTAATACTCTTGATTTGATTATCAGTAGTGATTCTTCATGCATTAAGAATCTGCAGATAAATGAACCACTAGGTGGCAGTGATCACAGTGTGCTGAAGTGGGATTTACTCAAAGAGGTAACTACCATTAGGGGTAAAGGGAAGGGGTATTGCTTTCGTGAAGGCGACTACAATGGACTGAGACAGTATTTAAATTCTATACAGTGGGATCAACTGATGATATTGCCAACAGCAAATTCAAAATGGGGAGCATTCAAAGAACTTATCTGGAAGCTACTAGGCTTTACATACCAACTAAGAAATATTGTTCAAGGTTTAGGCCTAAATGGATGTCAGATGAACTAATGAGGCATATGGCAGAGAAGAAAAATGGATGGGATACATACAAATTAACACGTGACACAGACGCCTATGATAGATACAAGTTGATCTGTAACCAAGTTACAAAGGAGGTTAGGCAGGCGAAGGCAGATTACGAGAGATCCTTGGCAAGGGATGCGAAGAAAAACAGCAAAGAGTTCTTTACTTATGTAAACTCTAGAAGGAAGGGGATGAATCAGATTGCTCCACTTGAGATCGATGGGTCAACTGTTGATGACCCTGCTCAGGTAGCTAACAAACTAAATGAATATTTTGATCGACATTCACATATGAGGAGTTATTCAGTGAGGGGAATGCCAGAGGTGTATTCAACTCTAGCAGTAAGCTAAAGAATCTTGTAATAACTGAGAGCAAAGTGGAGGAGAAATTGTTGAAGATAAACACAAGAAAGACACCTGGGGTGGATGGGATCTATCCAGTTATATTAAAGGAGGCAGCAAAGGAAGTAATCAAACCCTTAGCCCTAATTATGAGAACTTCCTTGGACTCAGGGGAGGTACCTACGGACTGGAGATGTGCAAATGTGACCCCAATTCACAAAGGGGGATCAAAGGCTGACACAAGTAATTATAGACCTGTGAGTTTAACTTCTGTTCCCAGAAAATTAATGGAGGCACTGGTTAAAGAAGCACTGCAGGATCATTTAGACAAGACTTCAGTTATAGCTAGGACATAGCATGGTTTTGTTAAGGGTAAGTCTTGCCTGACCAATTTGATTGGATACTATGATGCAGTCACAAAAGAACTGGATGCAGGGAATAACTTTGATATTATACACTTGGATCTTAGAAAGACTTTTGATACTGTTGCACATGGAAGACTGCTGCACAAATTGGAGAAGTGTGGCATTGGAGGCAAATTGCTGCTATGGATGAAGGGGTGGTTGAGGGGGAGAAGACAGAGAGTGGTAATCAATGGACACTGCTCATCGTGGACTAATGTTATTAGTGGAGTCCCTCAGGGTTCAGTATTGGGTTCATTATTGTTTTCTGTATTTATAAATGATATTGATGATGGTATATCAGGCTTAATGTCCAAGTTTGCAGACGATACGAAGGTTGGCAGGGTTATCAAGGACACTACTGACACTATGCTACTGCAACAGGATCTGGAAAGGTTGAGCAGATGGGCTGAGAGGTGGCAAATGAAGTTTAACTTTGACAAATGTAAAGTACTACACATGGGAAACAGCAACCCCAGAGCAACGTATCAACTCTGTGGTACTACACTGACAGTGGTCGAGAATGAAATGGACCTGGGGGTGGTTGTACAGGCAGATATGAAGTTCTCTGAGCAGTGCAGACGGGCTGCAAGAGTAGCTCATGGTGTATTGTCAATGATATATAGGAATTTTTCTAGCAGGGATAAGGAGGTGATTATTCCCTTGTATAAAGCAATGGTCAGGCCACACTTAGAGTACTGTATACAGGCCTGGAGGCCTCATTTCAAGAAGGATGTAGATCTGCTGGAACGAGTACAGAGAAGGGCAACTAGATTGGTGAATGGGACAAAGGGATGCTCTTACGAAGAAAGGCTTAAGTTTTGCGAATTACAGTGTCTGGAAACTAGGCACCAGCGAGGTGATCTGATAGGGGTGTACAAAGCCTTGAATGGTTTGAGCATGCTCAATGCTGATGGGATTCTTCCTCTTGCTCATAATAATCACCTGAGAGGGCATAAATTCAAATTGAGGAAAGACAGATGTAGGATAGATGTGCGGAAATTTGCCTTTAGCCAGCGGGTGGTTGGTAGGTGGAACAGACTTCCATCCCTTGTCGTGGAAGTTGATAGCCTAAATAAGTTTAAGGCTCAGCTGGACAGGTATTTCGAACGAACAGAGGGGTGAAGTGGAAGTGGTTATTGTTATTTATGTTACTTTCTTTTTTTTTTGGCTGATGCTGCATAAGCTTGCTTTCTTGCATCAAATGCCTCTACTAATGCTAATGCTAATTTGATTCACATCCGGGGATGGGCGTCTTAATCTAGTTTGCTCTGATTTTCGTGAGGGCGTCATCCTATCCTATTGTGGTCAAGTGCCTCTGTCCAGGCAACAATGTTAGATGGAGTCCACAAAAGGGGGGGGGGATAACTCACAAGTTCATTCCAGATGCTCATTCCTAGCGCAAAGCCCTGCTGCTTGGGTTGGTTGCACTGTAGTTTTCATGGTAGCGGGTTGCTGTCTAGTCAAGTGAGCTTGGTGGTTGCGGCAGGGTCTGCCTTCTTGTGAAGAAACTTTGGGCATATTTGGAGAATGCTGTGTAGGTTATATTACTCTCTAGGATGTGGGGCTCTTGTCTTTAGGGATAACATGGAACAGTTACGAGGCAATTTATAACCAGAGTGGATTTTACTGCCGCCAAGGAAATAAATCCTTGGTGTGCTCCTTCGATGAATACAACGTACTTATTAACTGGATATGGATCCCTTAGAGCCCAGTTACACGAACGTGGACTTGAGCCAGACCCTTACTGCACTTTTGGGGGTATGGAAACTTGGTCTCATGTTTTATTTGACTGCCCGCAGTATCTTCAGGCACGTTTAGTGTTGTTTAGCAGTGTATCGGATCTGACAGAAGATAATGTAAGTGCCTTGGTAGAAAGCTGTAGAAATTTTAATGCTTTACAGACATTTTCAGTGACTGTTTTTAAAAGAAGACTAGAAATAAGATCCCTTCACCCTCGAGGAAATTAGATGTAGGATGTACGGATTAATTATTAATGTCCCGGTGGTCTTCTCCGTTCTGTGCCGCATGTCTTAAAACTCTTCTTCAGGTGGTTCTCTTCTAGTTGCTGAAGGCGTCTAATTATTCTTTTTCCCGAGAGTCCTAACTTGAGTATGATTTGGAGTTCCAATGATAGTTCATAGGTAAGAAAATGTAGTTCATATCTATATGGTCACAGATCTAGATGTCACTTAAGACCACACAAGGTATAACTCCAAAAGTTTCAGAAGAAGTTATGCTTGTAAACTATGTTTCCCTCTAGTTCCTTAGTTTTTAATTTCAGGTATCACGTCCCAGAATCAATCGACATTCTTATGAGAATCCTGTTAACACCCGAGGGTCCCTGTATATCCTCCCATTAGAGTTCTATCGAAGCATCCGATCTGAGACTTTCAACCAGCTGTGATCCGGGGAAGACTACTGGAACTGACTTCTTTCTTGAATGAAATCAAACTGGACAGTTCAACTTGTGACTTCATTTGAAAATAAGAAAATGTACTGAGAATAAATGAACTGTGGTGAAAAAGACTAAGACTAGAAAATCATGTATATATGTTAATATAATTGTTACAATTGTTTTGTAACAATTTGCAAACACACACAGTACCTTGATTACTATTATATAGAATGGATATATATATATATATATATATATATATATATATATGATAATGTCTATAAAACTGTATATAATCTTGTATATAAATTATTTATATCATGAGAATGTACATAAAATTCTGTGTGTAAATAAATGGAAATGGAATGGAAATGGAAATGTCTTTAGGGATAGACTGTAGCTCAGTGATGAATAGACCACAGAGGTCGTCATAGGGTCGGCAGTCATACATCAGGTGGTCCCAGGTCTCCTGTGATCCACACGCACAAAATGGATTGTTGGCTATTCCTAGTGTTAGCTTGCTACGTTTAGCACCGTCGTTTAGCACCGTCCTGTTCATAAGTAAGTGAAATGGACTCCGGGGGAGAACTACGAAGGCGATTTTGGATACGTTGTTTGTACGTCTGGAATGAACTTGCGAATTATCCCCTACCCCTTTTGCGGACTCCATCCAACGTTGTTGCCATCCGGATTGGAGGTAGTTTTGTAGTCGTTTCTTTTCTGCAGATCGATTCCCAGCGGTGTCGTGATATGGTCCCTGTATGTCTTGCTCTTTCCTCATCCAAGCTGGTACAGCATGACTGTGTGTATCACCTCCAGATGCCACCTCCATATCACCTCCTTGCCACCATTGCTGCGTAATTCTTCATCTTTGTTTGTGTAGTTCAGATGTGGTAGGAAAGATAGTTTACTGTCGAGAATGATTCCCAGGTGCTTTTGTTCCATGACCAGTTTTATGGTTTTGTTGTTAATTTTAATTTGTGCAGGCTTTGTGGGTGTTAGGTATCCTTTGAGAAGAATGGATTGAGTCTTGGTTGGAGATATTTGGAAGTGGTGCTTTCTGGTCCATTCAGTAGTCGTATTTCAGTTTGTCACATTTCATGATGACTTGTCGGGGAAGTGTAGATCTCTCCAGGCTTCGTTGCGTTCTGTGGTCAGTCGTCTCCGAGTTTGAATCACATCCGGGGACGGGTATGTGTCTTAATCTGGTTTGCTCTGATTTTTGTGAGAACATTGTCCTATCCTACTTTGGACAGATGCCTCTGTCCAGGCAACAAGTCATTACTGGTTGCGTTTGTTACACTGTAGTTTTCATGGTAGCGGGGTTGCTGTCTAGTCAAGTCGGTTTGGTGGTTGCGGCAGGGTCGGCCTTCTTGTGAAGAGACTTTGGGCATATTTGGAGAATGCTGTCTAGGTGATGTCACTCTATAGGATGTGGTACTCTTTGTCTTTAGAAATAAATAGACCCCAGAGGTCCTCATAGAGTCGGCAGTCATACATCAGGTGGTCCCAGGTCTCCTGTGATCCACAGGCACAAAAGGATTTTTGGCTATTTCCAGTGTTGTTAGCTTGCTACGTTTAGCACCGTGTCCTGTCAATAAGTGAGTGCAATGGACTCCGGGGGAAAACCACGAAGGCGATTTTGGATACGTTGTTTGTACGTTTGGAATGAACTTGTGAGTTATCCCCCCTTTCATGGACTCCATCTAACATTGTTGCCATACGGATTGGAGGTAGTTTTGTAGTCGTTTCTTTTCTGCAGATCGATTCCCAGCGGGATCCGTGATGTGGTCTCTGTATGTCGTGCTCTTTCCTCGTCCAAGCTGGTACAGCATGCCTGTGCGTATCACCTCCAGGTCATGGTAAGACGAACTGGTCTGTGAATAATATTGAGTTTCCTGCTATTTGCCGCTTTTATAGACTTGTTAAACCACACACCTGAGGCGTATGTAGCTGCTGGAATGAAGACTATTTTGTAGAGGAGGGCGAGTGTGCGCCTCTTTAGGCCCCAGCCCGGCGGACGATCCTTGACACCATTGCTGTGTATTTCTTCATCTTTGATTGGATGTAGTTCAGATGTGGTAGGAAAGAAAGTTTACTGTCGAGAATGATTCCCAGGTGCTTTAGTTCCATGAAAACCAGTTTTATGGTTTTGTTATTAATTTTAATTTGTACAGGCCTTGTGGGTGTTAGGTATCTTTGAGGAGAATGGATTGAGTCTTGGTTGGAGATATTTGCAAGTGGTGCTTTCTGGGCCATTCCTGAAGGACGGATCGAGCTCCATTTGCTGTTGTTTCCATCTGAGCCCTTGAGTCAGCTTCCAAGATCAGGGTTAGGTCGTCCGCAAAAGACAGTGCCCGGACGCCTCCAAAGTCCGTGGAGAGGAATTCACACAACAGATAGTTCCAAAGGAGCAGTCCTAGCACAAAGCTCTGCAGGCATCCTCTGTAGATATGTCTTTCAACTCTAGAGTAAGGTGCCTGGATCATCACTCTTCTCTTGGCGAGATAACTCTGCAGGCAATTGTACAGATTCATGGGAAGGTTTGAACTCCTCAGTCGAAGGACACTCGGCCACCAGAGGGTGTCGAACGCCCCTGCAAAATCGACCGAGATGACGAGGAGGTATTTTCTTTGGCAGTTTTCAGCTGCGGTGATGATTCTTTCAAGTGTGTCAGTAGTGGATCGGCCTCTCCTAAATCCAAATTGGTTCTGTGCAGGAAGCTGTGCTGAGTTGTAGTAGATTTCTATCCTTTGACGTAGGAGTTACTAAAAAACTTTGCTTAGTACAGAGAGGAGAGCGATTGGGTGGTATGAATCAGGCATGTGTTGTGGCTTGGTTGGGCTTTTCAGAATCAGTTTAATGTTGACAGTTTCCAGTCTGTGGGAAAGCGACCGATTTGGAGACAGTGGTTGTATAGGTCCAGGAGAATATTTAGGGCAAGCTCTGCCACCTTTTTGACTATTTCAGGTTCTATCATATCCATTCCTGGAGATTTCTTGTTTCTTAGTTTGCCGACTGCGGATATTATGTCCAGCTGCGTGAAGGGTGCCTCTGTGAGGATGATGTATCATCCTCACAGAGCAAATCTGCCAGGAGGATGATATGTATTATCCTCCCGGCAGATTTGCTCTTGCTCAGGGAAGTTTTGGCTTTCCAGGGTATTGAATATGGTGTTTAGGATGTTGTTAACCGATTCATTCCAATTTTTCGTTATGCTTCTTTGGGGCGTCCTGGTAGAGATTGTCACCTCACCTCTGGGAAGTTTGTTTATTGTGATTTCATAGACTATGCCCCAGGGGTCTGAGTTTCCCACAGTGGAGACCAAGTGATCCCAGGACAGCTTTTTCCACTGCCTGATCATTGCAGTATAGGCATTCCTGGTTTTCCGGTATTGTTGCCTAAGGACCTCCACCTCTGGGGGAGGGCCAAGAATGCCTGGCTCTTTGGAATGCTCGTCTCTTTTGGTTGAGTTCTCTGCGCAGGGCATCCAGTTCCCTAAACCACCAGGGAACTGTCCCTGGTCATGGGGATTTTCTCTTAAGGGCCTGGTTTGCTGCTTCTACAATTGCATTGGTGACTGCACGCTGGTGGAGGTCTGGTAGTGCTCAGTCAACAGTCTCTGTGCGTTTGTAATATTCACTTCCTCAAACACGTTCCACTCTGCCTTTTCGACAGCATATCTCTGGAGCTTATAGCTGGTGATAGGCTCTTGATGTATTGTTCTGTGCATTTGAAAGTGATGGCATGGTGCTCGGATGTGGTCCAACCCTCCTGGACCTTCCAGTCCGTTATATAGCTGGCGATTGATCTCGTTGATATGGTAACATCCAGAGTTGCCTCCCAGAGTGTAGAGGAAAAAGTTGGAAGGTTGGTTGTACAGTTTAGTAGGGCAATGCCACCGTTTGCCAAGAGTTCCTCCATTTTTTGTCCGTTCCTGGATCCGCTATGCTCTAGGGTGTCACTGTTCCAGAGTGGGGAGCGACAGTTTACATCAGCGGATATTAGAATTCTGGAGCCTGGGAACTCTGCCAGAACTTGATTCAGGTGCTGTGTTGCTGGGAGAATGTCGTCGCCCGGTCGACAGTAGAGAGATATGACATAGAAATCTCCAAGGGCAGAGATGATGTGCGCGCAAAGTAAAGTGTAAAGTGTAAAGTGTTCATTGTCTAACGGCCCAAGGGGTTTCCCCCATCTCCGTGTTGTGTACTCTGTTTGTGAAACACAGAACACTGTGAAGGCCAGAGATTTTATAAAGTGTAAGGTACATGTTTATGTTGTGTAGTGTCATGTTGTGTTGTTCCTCTGACCTTTTAGCCGTTGGGCCCCTAGTGGGACCCCCCGTTGCCCACACTTAACCCTGAGGAGGCAGGTCAGGCATAGAGGGATCGCATTAGAAGTAATTACTCTGGCAGGCCCTGCCACCTAATTTCCTAAGATTTCAGTGGCAAGGGCCTTAAAAAAAAAAAAATAAATAATAATAATAATAATAATAATAAATAAATAAAAAAAAAAAATAATAATAAGAAAAAAAAAAATAAATAAAAAATAAAAAATAAATAAATAAATAAATAAAAAAAATAAAAATAATAAAAATAAAATAAAAAAAAATAAATAAATAAAATAAAATAAAATAAAAAAATAAAAAAAAAATAAATAAATAAAAAAATAAAAATAAATAAATTAAAAATAAAAAAAAATAAATAAATAAAAATAAAAATAAAAAAAATAAAAATAAAAAAAAAAATAAAAATAAATAAAAAAATAAAAAGTAATAGTAATAATAAATAAATAAAAAAAAAAAAGAAAAAATTTTTTATAATAAAATAAAAATAAAATAGAATAAAATGCATATTTAGTTAGAGTAGGGGTGAAGACAGGAAGGGGGGGGGACAGATAGAAATATGGGGATGATAGGGAAGGCAACCCAAGAAAGGTCAGTGCAGGAGGCCCAAGCCGAGCATAATTGTGAGATCTTTGTGGCCGTTAGGTTCGGGTTCCTAACCAGAATGGCTGTCCAGGGTGTTTCGCAGTCCACCTGGACGGTTTTTAAGATGTTGGATATCCCCGCACTTCGTTAGCTAGTGCATAGGGTTCTTGTATGAGTATGATATCGCAGTTTTCTTCATCTTTTTTTTTTTTCGTATTTGGCCCGCTGCGCATTGATCTGCATGAACTTGATGCACTTGTGGTTATACTGTTTAGCAGAGTCCCCATATTCAATTCTCTGTTGGTGGGTACTCTTGGCTTTAAGGTATACTGGGCATTTACCACGAATGGAATGAGTGTGTGTGTGTGTGTGTGTGGGAGTTTCAGGCTTTTGCAGGTCGCGCACTTTGGTTCTTGTTCCTTGTTGGGGCAGTATGCAAAGTTGTGACCCTTCTCTGCACAATGGCCGCAGTTCAAGATTTGGGCACACGTGCGGGTTTTGTGTCCGAAGCGACAGAAGCGGAAGCACTTGGGTACTGCTATATGCTCTCTGTACCTGTGCGATCCCCAGTTTATGAATATTCTTGTCTGCCATGTGAGAATCTTCCATGCCTCTGGAGTAAGCTCTGCAACCTAGTTTATGGAGTTGCCATACCTACTTCTTGTCTGATATTTAGGGACAATAACATTCGCCGGTCTTGGTTAGGTAGGTCCTGTTGTAGGTTGCATCTATATATTTCATCGCAGATTCTGGCTGGACTAAGGTCTTTGTCTACATCATAGATGGCTATCGAGGGTCTTTTCTTCCTGGGTGGTTCTGCTCTGAGGCCAAGTGTTGGAATCTTAGTGTTACTCAAGATAAGGTTGGCATCATGGCTGGATTCAGTTTCAATAATCACCCCAGTGGTGCGAGTTTTCCAAATCGATTTTATTTTGGCCGTCCTAAAGTCCTCGGTCAGGGAGTCCATCACTGTCTTTTTTACTTCCAGAGTAGTGGGTTTAAGTACCTCTAGGTGAGGTTTTGGGGAGTAGTGTCTTTCTTGCCTCTGGCTTTGTATTGTTTGTTGCTTTGGCAGTGTTTGTCCTCAGCGCTTCAGCAAAAGTGGGAGCGCGCTGTGGCATTTTGCTCACTCCACTTTCCAGATAGGCATCGAGTCTGCCTGGTATTTTTTCATTTTCCAGGTGGGTTTGGTCCAAAATTGTTTCCAGTTTAGTCCACATGGAACTATTTCGGCTCTTAATCCTGTGGTAACTCTGCTACTCTGCTTTTTGAATAGGTTTTCAAGGGCGGTTCGCAGGATCAATTTTTGTTGAGGGAAGTGCCCTCAGGCAGAGTTGAGTCTAATGGTGTATCTTCTTGTTTCTCCTCGGTGGAATCCTGTTGCGATGCGTGAGTCTCTTGTAATTCTCTCATGTCGGTTTGTGAGCGGGCTTCCCGCTCAAACTTGTGAATAGTGGGTTTATAATTTTTGCTTATGGCAGAGGAAGCTTCCACGCGGCGGTCCGCCGGCCCTTCGTCATGCTTTATGACTGTAATGTCATCCTTGTTGGTTTCCTGCGTCGTGATTTGGGCTTTGTCGGTTTTTCCCTGTGTGTTGGGATAATTTCAGATAATCGAGGGAAGTTCAGATTTCCAAACTGTGGGCTGTTGGTACAATAGAGCTTTGTTATTGGTTTTGAAAGAGACCCGCTACATTCATAGCCCAATTTAGTGAATTTCTCTGCACTAAAGAAGATTTAGGCTGTTCCCCACAGTCACGTGGGCGGGGGAAAACAGCTATTTACAAAAACACCCCTAGAGGACCGGAGCAACTTTATCCTGCGGATTTTCAGGGGTGGTGAGCACAAAGGTGAGATTTGTTTTTCCGTAGGAGCAGTAATTGTGGAGATTGCCTTCCATCATAGAATGTTTATGAAGGGGGGGGTAAACCAAGTCATGTTCCCTTCATTGTATCCACACCGAAATCTTTGGGAATTGTTGGAGCAGTCTTTGCCCAAAATTACGCTGTTATGTCCAGGGAGGTAAAAGTGTAAAGTGTAAACTGTTCATTGTCTAACGGCCCTAGGGGTTTTCCCTATCTCCGTGTTGTGTACTCTGTTTGTGAAACACAGAACACTGTGTAGGCCAGAGATTTTAAAAAGTGTAAGGTATATGTTTATGTTGTGTAGTGGCATGTTGTGTTGTTTCTCTGACCTTTTAGCCGTTGGGCCCCTAGTGGGACCCCCCCCCCTTGCCCACACTTAGCCCCGAGGAGGCCGGTCAGGAATAGAGGGATCGCATTAAAAGTAAGCACTCTGGCAGGCCTTGTCACCTAATTTCCTAAGATTTCAGTGGCAAGGGCCTAAAAAATAAAAAATTAAAAAAAAAAAGAAAGAAAGAAAAAAAAGAATAGTAATAAAAAATAAATAAATAAATAAAGTAAAAAAATAATAATAATAAATAAATAAATTAAAAAAATAAATAAAGTAAAAAAAATAAATAAAGAAAAAAATAAATAAAGGAAAAAAATAAAAATAAATAAATAAATAAAATGCATATTTAGTTAGAGTAGGGATGAAGACTGAGGAAGGGGGAGGAGATAGAAATGTGGGGAGGATAGGGAAGGCAACCCCAGAAAGATCAGTGGGGACTGGTCCCACCAGGAGAAAAAGGGGGTGGAAGGGAGGGGGAGGGGACAGAAACCCGTCCCCTCCTGCCATGTCACCTACCAAAGATAACTACCTTTGAACAGAGAGAACCCACAAACTAAGACAATCTAAGAAAGACAAAAGGTTCGTATACTTCTGGACTTGACTCTCACGGATGTGACCAATAAGACAATCTCCTAGATAAAGACTGACAACGCCACAGGCGTGCCATTAGATGTCAACTGCTTTTCTTTCCCAACTAGCATTCCGAACCGGGTACCCTAACTTGGTTCACTTTAATTATATGCATCCCATGCATTTTTTTTCTCTGTTACGAGTCTCATTAGTTCATTTGATAACCATTTAGGCCTAAACCTTGAACAATATTTCTTAATAGGTATGAAACTTTTAGTAGCATCCACGATTAATTTCTTGAATGCTTAGAATTTACTGTTGGTAACATAGTCAGTTTATCCCACTGAACAGAATTTAAAATCGTTCTGAGACCACTAATGGTCTGCATATGGGTAGAAGTAACCCCAGAGAAACGTACCAACTGTGTGGTTCTACACTTAAGGTGGTAGAAAATGAAAAAGACCTGGGAGTAATTGTGCAGGCAGATATGAAGTTTTCTGAGCAATGCAGACAGGCTGCCAGGGCAGGTCATGTGGTTTTGTCAATGATATATATATAGGAATTTTGCTAGCAGGGAAAAGGAAGTGATTATCCCTCTGTATAAGGCAATGGGCAGGACACGCCTTGAGTACTGCGTACAGGTCTGGAGACCTCATTTTAGGAAGGATGTAGATTTACTTGAGCGTGTACAGAGAAGGGCAACAAGATTGATGAGGGGAATGAAGGAATCCTCTTACCAAGAGAGGCTTACGTTCTGCAAATTGCAGTGGCTGGAGACTAGGCACCTGCGCGGTGATCTGATTGAGGTGTATAAGACCTTAAATGGGTTGAGCACGCTGAATTCTGATGGGATCCTTCCACTTGTTCAGATTATGAACCTAAGGGGGCATAACTTCAAATTAAGAAAAGATATGTAGAATAGATGTGCGGAAATTTGCCTTTAGCCAGCGGGTGGTTAATTGCTGGAACAAACTTCCATCTGTCGTTGTGGAAGTTGATAGGTTGAATAAATTTAAGGAGGAACTGGACAGGCATTTGGAGGGAATGGTGTGATTTTTTTTTTTTTTTTTTTTGGCTGATGCTGCAAAGCTCATACACTTGCTTTCTTGCATCACACCACTACTAGTACTACATCTTTGGAGAATGTATGGTAGTTCACACCAATGATGGTAATGCTGGTCAAGTTTAGCTGCCTTGTGCCAGTACCATCAGGGTCTCTGGGTTCATTTAATAGAGGGCTCCATAGCCGAGTGGTCAGGGTGGGAGTGCAGTAGCACACGCTCTTTGAGTAGACCGGGGTTCAAGCCTCTGACTGCTGAATACGGTCGATCTGCCAACCCGCACTGGACCAGCGTGGCAGATTATGGTCCATTTCCCTCAGCATGAATTGTTGAGGAGGCTTCCATCCTGCAGTGGGTTGATAATGGCTGCACTTTTCCTTTTTATCACGTTGCTGCGATTAGTTGTCTTCTCCTCAAGAAAAGCTACTGTGCGTAGTTGGTGAGAGCTTGATACTCTTCCTTAGTGTTCAGTAGGGAGTTTTCTTTGCTTTTTAGTACATAAGTCAGCTTTGTGATAAGCTGGCAGTGGAAGTCATCGTAGAGGGGGCACTCGTGCATGAGGTGATCCCAGTCCTCATTTCCTCCACAGGAGCATGTTGGGTCCTCTTATAGGCCAAAGGTTGTTAGTTTTGCCTCCTTGAAGGTTTTGCCTGCTTGAAGTTTCCTCTTCTCAAATTTTTGGTTGTTTGTAAGATTCAGCTCGAATCCCAAGCAGGTCTGAGACACGCCCTTAGAAAGATGATACAGCATTCCAGTTCTGACCACCTCCAGGTCGAGGGGGAGGGCCCCCACCAGGACCTGGAGGGCGTGAGTACTCACAGAGCAGCAGGCACAAGATGGTCCAGGGAGGTGTAAGATGTAAGGTGTATTTAGTGTCAGACGGCACCAGGGGTTTCCCCCATCTCTTCGTAGTTTTCATCATTGTGGGTGTACCAGTTCACTGGAAATGCCAGTGATTTAAAAGTGTATGGATATTGTATATGTGTAGTGTCATGTACCGTTGTTCTTCTGGCCATTTAGCCTGTGGACCCCTGCTGAGGCCCAACGTTGCCCCACCTTTGCCCCGTGGAGGCAGACCAGGCACCCAGTAGACTTAAGTTACTCTGGCAGGTCCTGCCACCTAATTTCCTGAGATTTCAGTGGCTAGGACCTAAAAAAAAAAAAAAAGTATATAAATAAAGAAATAAAATAATAATAAAAAAAGATAAATAAATAAAATAATAATAAGAAAGATAAATAAATAAATAAAAAATTATATTGTATTTATATTGCATGCATAAATGCGTGTATACAAGCACATATAAACACACATGCGCATATGTACACACAACGTGTATACACATACCAACATCATAGTGACAGTGTTTTTTGACAAGCGGCACCGGTGCTTTCGCACAACTCCGCATTTGAATCTCTTGTGAAGTAAGACAGTACAGTACTCTCAAGGCCAGATAGCATATGTTAGTGTATGTTCATGTTTGCTTAGTGCGGGTTATGTTGTTCATCTGGCCACTTGGCCTAGGGTCCGTGGAACACCATAGACCACTAGTTACCGTCACTGGCACTGGGAGCCGGACCAGGTATGTGGGAAGAGAACTCTGGCTGGCCGACCCTGGGGTTCGCCTGAGCTTACCAGGGAGAGCCAAAAAAATAATAAAATAAAATAAAATAAAATAAATAAAAAAAATAAATAAAATAAAAAAAATAAATAATAATAAAAAAAATAAATAAATAAATAAAATAATAATAAAATAAAATAAAAAATAATAATAAAATAAAAAAATAAAATAAAATAAAAATAATTTTTTTTTTTTTTTGAAATAGGAGAAGGGGTGAGAGATTGAGGTGAAGAAAGAAGGTAAGCAGAAGAAAGAGGGCGAGGTAGGGTGGGCTCCCACCCAAAGGGGAGAGCCCACCCTACCTCAGGAAGAAGAGAAAAGATTGTGAGGTCAAGTGACCCACAAAGTCAGATTGCCTAATAGCATGACCCTGCATTTGATGTCAAATGCCAGTCCCACTCCCAGAGGAGTATTTACTGTATATGAGTTCCTACACAAGTAGGAAAATCAGATATTGTCCTACAACTTGAAGAGAAGAGGTGCCCGCAAGTGAGTGGGTCCCACATTGGGCAAGGGGCCCAGTGTCAGCAATTTAATCTTCTTCATCCAAGGGTGACTTGTAGGCAATGAGCAGTGTCCCACACTGTGTAGAAGACTTGGATAATCTTCTCTTAGGGGATGAGAGGAGGCACATGGATTCATGAAGCTCGAGGATTGCTTGGAGTTCTTGTGTCTATTGTAGAAAAGTCCTTTTTGGGTTCGTGGGTTTGTCAGATAGTTTCCTTTGTGAACGTCGAGAGATTCCTGTTAGGTCAGGATAAAGATCAATATCCTGTTTGTGTTTTCTTTGATTCCATTCAGGATACGTTCTGTGAATTGAGTTTTGGGTTCATTATAAGATGGGGGTGCGTTGAACAGTTTGCTGTAGGTGAATTTGGCGCATTTCAAATACGGTCTTGGCAAAAGTAGTGAGGGCTTTGTAGTTGGTTTCATCAATTATGTAGAGATGTTCCTGCCCACTTGGTATATTTCCAGTTCTGGTAATTAGGAGACTTCTGGGTAAATCATAAAGAGGACAATTATACATGAGATGAATCCAATCTTCATTGTCACCGCATGTGCAGAGAGGAGAATCGGTGAGACCCAGGGCATGCAGCTTGGCCCGAAACGATCCATGACCAGTGAGGAAGAACGAGACATGAAGGCCTGGTGAGTACCACGGAGGAGGTTTTGGTGCAGTTATCATAACTTGTGGAAGAAATCTTTTAGTTGTTTCACCTTTGGTTGTTTGCTCCCAAGATCTTTGCCAATGCTGGAAGAGCTTAGAGTAAATCTGTTTCATTTCGTTTTTTGGATCATTAGCTAGATCGAGTGTTATATCCAGAATGGTGGTGGGAATTCCTCTCTTTATGCGGTATGCAAAGCCGCGGCGAATAACCTCCAGGTCCAGAGGAAGAGTACCTGCAGGGCAGGATTACTGACTGTGCGGCAAGCTCTAGTCACAGTGAGTAGGATATTGCGTTGAATTGTATGTAGCTTTGCTTTATTACGGGCAATGATGGCATGAGGGAACCATATGGCTGCACCATAGCACACAGCTGATAAGAAGATGGTTTTGTAAAGTAGCATGAGAGTCCTCCTCTTCAAACCCCAGTCTGCTCTGCTAATTCTTACGATCATGGCAGTATAACGAAGTATTTTGTTGGAGAGGTAATTAAGATGAGGTAAGAATGGTAATCGGGAGTCGAAGGTTACTCCTAGATATTTTAGTTCTGTTTTGAGTCGCAATGTCTGCCCAGAGATTTTAATTTGGGGCGGTCTTCTTATGTCCAAGGATCCTTTGAGGAGGATAGTCTTCGTTTTTTCCCCAGAGATGACTAACTTGTGGTTGTTTGCCCAATTTTGGAGGATCGTTAAGGCAGGGGAGGGAATTTGCTCAAGCTGAGTTCTAGAATCAGCTTTGATAAGGAGGATGAGGTCATCTGCATAGTCCATGCAGTCCACAGGACCTAGATCCATAAGAAGAAATTCATCTAGTAACAAGTTCCAGAAGTAGGGCCCAAGAACTGAGCCCTGTGGACACCCTCTAACAACTGGTCGGGAGGTTTTCTGAAAATTTGTTTGAACAGTTACTGAGCGGTTGAAGAGGTAGTTCTGGAGACAGCGGTAGAGATTGAGTGGGATATTGAGTTGATGTAATCTCCTGACAACGCTGGGCCACCAGATGGAATCGAAGACACCAGCAAAGTCAATGGAGATAGCCAGTAGATATTTTTCTGTGGTTGAGTTTGCTGTGTTGAGGAGATTGTTCATAGCGTCTTCAGTGGAGCATCCTGGCTTAAAGCCATACTGCTTAGGAGAGTCAAAGTTGGCAGTCTGGTAGTAGGCGGATAATTTGGATTGAAGCAGCCGCTTCATTACCTTTCCCAAGACCGGGAGAAGTGCAATGGGGCGGTAAGATTTGGGTAGAGTAGGATCTTTATCTGGACCTTTTAGGATGAGACGAAGCACTTCCTGTTTCCAAGAATCAGGGAAAATTCCTTTCGCAAGGCATTTGTTGAACAGTGCTAATAGGTGGCTTGGGAGATGTGTTGCTGCTTTCTTAATGACCTCAGCCTCAATATTATCATGACCAGGGCATTTATTTATTTTTGTTCTGTCTAGTGCTTTGTTCATTTCCTCAGAGGTGAAAGGAGGTTCTATTTTATTGTTGGAGAAGGCCTGGTTGTCTTGTTTAATTTGCTTTTGTTCATCATTGAGGGGACTCTCATCAGTCTGAAGTAGGGCATTCAGAATATTATTCATGGATTCAGCCCATGTGTGTGTTGGATTACCATCAGGAGTCAGGGTTGCATTTAACATCTCTCCCCTGGGCAGCTTGTTCATAACAATGCGATAAACGACCCCCCAAGGATCTGCGTTTCCAGTAGTTGTCACAAGGTTCTGCCAAGACACTTTCTTTTTCTGCCGAATGAGGCTTGTGTAGTCGTTACGATATCTTCTATATGCTTCCCGTAGAGCCTGGACCTCAGCAGGAGGCCAGGAGTGCCTCGCTCTCTGGAAGGCTTTACGGGCAGTGTGGACTTGGCGCCTTAGGTTTTCTAGTTCCCTGCACCACCAAGGGACTGCTTTTAAGTGTTTCTGACGTTTTTTCATAGTTCTCTCACATGCTTGTTGGATTGTGCTTGTTAGGAGGGAGAGGTGCTCCTGTGGATCAAGATGGTTTAGTTGGGATGTATCCATTTGTAGTTTTGATTTTATATTGTCCTTCAAGGTATTCCAATCAGCTGTTTTGGTGGAGTATCTGATGATATCGTGGTATATCGGAGGAGTACTATCAAGTTGTCTCGATAGATGGAAGGAGATGGCCCTGTGGTCTGAGGTGGTCCAGGCCTCATGAACCATCCATGATGAGAACATTTGTGCTATGGACCGTGTGGCAAGGGTAACATCAATGTTGCTTTCCCACAGGGTATTGCTGAAGGTAGAAAGGTGATGTGGTTTGTTAAGGACCTCAAATGGAGAAGATTAAAGGAAATCTTCTAATCGCTGTCCATTCTGGGAAACTACATGACCATCCACCCGGCTATGCCACAAGCGAGATCTACAATTGGCATCCATCGTTACTAGGATTTTGCTGGAAGGTAAGAGAGTTATGACTGACTGGAGATATTCAATATATGGTGCGATATCAGTTTGTGGTCGGCAGTACAATGAGACTACGTGCAGAGGGCCCTGTTGGCAGATAATGTGTGCACAAACACCAAAGGGGTGCATAAGGAGTCGATCTTTGTGACTGTAATTGTAGTATTCCTAATAATGATGGCTGCCCATGGAGTATCTCTGGTTGTCTCAATGATCCTATATGCGCGAGGGTAGCCCTGTACTCGTCCGTTGTGGGTGTAGGGCTCTTGAGCGCAGAGGATATCAATTTCTTCTTCATCCATTTTCATTCTAATTTATTCGACCACATTTCTGGCTCTTTGGGCATTCAGTTGGAGAATTTTGAGGACGTTGGTGGAATGGCGATTATGGTGTACAGCCATAGTCGGTTTTGTTCTGGATGGTTCTCAATACCCTTAAATAGATTGGACATTTGACATCCCGGACGGAGTGATTGGGATCCATTTTTGCTGCTTTGCAGTTGGCGCAGTTAGGGGCTCAATTTTTGTTTGGACAATTGTTGTAGATGTGTCCGCGTTCAGCACAGTGGCCACAGGTGAAGTCTTGTCGGGCACAGACATGGGATCTGTGTCCAAATCAGAGACATTTAAAGCACTTGATGGTAGGTATGTGCTCCTTCAACCGGCAAGAGCTCCAGCCGATAAATATTAGTTGTTGTTGGGATAATATTTTCCATATCTTCGGGGAGAGTTCGACTACCCAGTTGCAACAAGTACCCGATCTGGATTTGGTGGAGTACTTGACTTTAAGTTCACTTTGAATTTCATGTCTAGTGATATGATCAGCAAGGTTCCTGTCATATATTTCCTCAAGGAGGTCATCTTTGGAAATTCCTTTTTCGACATCAAAGATTACAATAGATGGGCCTTTTGGTTTGGGTATCTCAGCGCTAAGACCAAGTTCATTTATCTGTGGGATTTGGATAATGTTTTCTCCATCTTTTTTGGAAGCAGTCTCAATGATGATCCCAGAATTACGGATTTCTCTGAGGCTTTTAATTTTTATGGTTTTCGTTTGAGGTTTCAAGTTGGTAGTAACAACCTCCTTGACAGCCTCGCTTGAAGTAAAGCAACCTTCTTGGGTCGCACGAAGGATGACTAGGTTTTGTTCTCTATTCTGTCTGGTATTGGGAGGGGCAAATAGCTTATCTGCCATTGGTTGGATCCTCAGCGCATCTGAATAGGACCGTGGGCGCTGTGGCATTTCACTTGGTTCCCGGTTCTTGGTCTGGTGATAATCATTAACCGTGATATTCGGTGCACTGTCCATAAGGTGGCAGCCAATACTGGCTGGTGGTAAGGCAGTGTGATTGGGAGGATGGGCATTAATTTTTGGCCGCTGTACCATAGCAGCATAGGTTGATTCTGAGATAGGTGTAGGGAGAAGTGCTGGTTGTGTCTGTCGGTTTGATTGTGCTGTCAGATCTGGGAGAAAGAGTTCTGAGTGCTATGGCTGGTCCGAGCTGGACTGCTGAGGGCCTTTGTCAAAGTATAATTTGTTTCCCTCAGTTGTTCATTGATTGCTCTTAGTTGTTCATTCTGTAGTATTAAGTCATGTAACATTTTCTCGAGGGTACCCCAGCAGCCTGTAACTTTTTGGGAAGCTGGCTTGGTTACTCTGCTTCCTTCAAAGCGAAGGCAGCATTCCATCATGGACCTGAGGATCAGAATTTTCTCCAAGTGAGAGCATTCCTTATCTAGTGAGGACTGCATGGAGTTCAGTTCTTCTTCTAGGTTCTCCCAGAGAGCAGCTGAAGGAGAACAGGTTTTAGTGGATTTCTTGACTTTTTTTTTGGGTTTTAGCCGTTTTGGCTCAGCTGGAGGGGTGGAGTTGTTCATATTGGTGTCCACACTCGCCACCTCCTCATCAACAATAATATTACTATTATTTGGGTCCCGTTGCGAGGAAACATCAGTGCTTAACTTAGCTGGTTTGTTGTTGAGCCGTTTAATCAGAGCTGAGTTTGGACAGGTGTTTTCAAGTAATTCCTCGTTGCTTGAGGTGTGCCGTTCTCTGCATGAAGGGCGCAATAGCACAACTACGGGAGTACTGTTTCCCGTTTGAGATTCAATTTTTGACATATTATTTAATTTTATTTTTCTTTGTTATTACTATTTTATTTATTATCATTTATTTATTATTATTCACCTATTATTATTTATCCATTTATTATTATTATTTATTTATTATTATTATTATTATTTTATTATTATTTTTTTTAAGTTGTTCAAAAAAGCTAGAATTTATAGCCAATTAGCAGGAAGCTTCTTAATTCCAACTCGAAAAACGTAGGTTCGCTAAGTGAAACAATATGGTGGCGAACAAAGGAGACTGGCGATAAACATGGTAAAAGGTAAAATAAACTGCTAGGATCTAAAATAAAGACGTTGTATGTGAGGTGACCAGTTTAAAAGTTTCCTGGGAGAACTCCGTTCCCAGTCAGTTTCACAGTTTACAGGTTTCACTGCCTCAGTGACACTATCGCTACGGCGACCACGTGGGTTTCCATAGGGAAGATACGACGATATATTTCACTTGCTTGTAAAATGGCCTTCCCACATCAAATAAAAGATAATATTTTACCAGCAGGTAGAGAAAGCGATGCTGCATCCACTGAAATGGTTGTCACAGTCCAGGGAATTGATAATCCAAAGTAGAATCCGTATTTTATGGGAACACTCTAAACATCCCATACCAACGTCAATCATGGGGTTGCCGTCGCTTGAGTTGGGCCAGAACTTGGGTGAAGATGTTTTGGATGTATTTAAATTTAGGTGTGTGGGGCTTCGCTAGCGTAAAGATAGAGAGGGGGGGGGAGCTGAAGACTGGGGTGAGAAAGACATAAGTATGGAGCGAATAGGGAAAACAGCCCCAAGTTTCAGTGTGGCATGCCCACACCCCACCAGAGTAGAAATGGGGGGGCGACGAGAGAATGACTCCGCGGGGAGTAGGATTTAAAGGTGAAGGGGGGCTAGGGTGCCCTCTTCAGGCTGCAGTGAGGATTTGGGAGCTAGGCTGCAGTTTGTTGTTCGTTGTCTCTATTCTTGTCCACTTGATTCAGATTGGGACACTCATGAGGCAATCCCTGTCCTTTTATTTTTTTTTTTCGTTGATTCTCTTTTCTTCTTCTTTTCTTTATTCCTTATTCTTATTCCTTTCTTTTCCATTCATTTTCTTTTCTGCCACAGTTTTCTTTTACAGGTGTTGTCTCTGTCTTATGCGATTTATGTTACTGTACTATCAGTCTCTATCAGTCTCGATGTATGGCAATTAACACCCTTCTCCTTGTGAAGAGGTCCTGTGCATACTGGGAAAGCGCTCGGTACTTCCTTCCGTGTCAATGAAGTGATGTTCAAGTCCTTTGGGGAGGTAATGGATTTTCGTGATGAGGGCGCATCTGAGGTCTTCGTATTGTGGGCAGTCGTAAAGCAGGTGGTCCCAGCTTTCGACCTCCCCGCACGTGCAATTTGGGTCATTGGCGAGGCCAAAGCTGAACAGTTTCTGGTTGAAGGGTCCATGTCCTGTGAGTAACGAGGTCATGTGCAAGCCCAGGAAGAACCAGCCCAATTGCCTTGTGTATATTTTGTTCAGTTCAGGAAAGAATTTACGAGTGATCTCGCCCTTTGTCGTCTCTGTCCATCTTTGTTGCCACTCCTGAAGGAGAGAGGTCTCTAGTCGTGCTCTTTCCGTTTTTTGACTGCTTGCTGGGTTGATTGTGAAGTCCAGATGATTTGCGGCCACTCCCTTTGAGTGCAGGTAGAGCAGTCCTGCTTTCACAGCTTCTAAATACAGGGGTAGAGCTCCAGCAAGCACCTGCAGTGCAGGTGTGCTTACCATGCGGCAAGCTCGTGTGGCTGTCAAAAGGATGGTCCTATGTGTCATATCCAGGATTTTCTTGTTGGTTACGAGTGATGTAAATCCCACTTCAGCACACTGTGATCACTGCCACCACTAGGTGGCAGTGATCACAGTGTGCTGAAGTGGGATTTACTCAAAGAGGTAACTACCATTAGGGGTAAAGGGAAGGGTTATTGCTTTCGTAAAAGCGACTACGATGGACTGAGACAATATTTAAATTCTATACAGTGGGACCAACTGATGATGTTACCAACAGCAAATTCAAAATGGGAAGCATTCAAAGAACTTATCTTGGAAGCTACTAGGCTTTACATACCAACTAAGAAATATTGTTCAAGGTTTAGGCCTAAATGGATATCAGATGAACTAATGAGACATATGGCAGAGAAGCCTATGATAGATACAAGTTGATCTGTAACCAAGTTACAAAGGAGGTTAGGCAGGCGAAAGCAGATTACGAAAAATCTTTCGCGAGGGATGCAAAGAAAAACAGCAAAGAGTTCTTTACTTATGTAAACTCTAGAAGGAAGGGGATGAATCAGATTGGTCCACTTGATATCGATGGGTCAACTGTTGATGATCCTGCTCAGGTAGCAGGATCATCAACAGTTGACCCATCGATAACAAACTGAATGAATATTTTGCATCGACATTCACACATGAGGAGTTATTCAGCAAGGGGAATGCCAGAGGTGTATTCTGCTATGAGGCAAATTGCTGCTATGGATAAAGGGGTGGTTGAGGGGGAGAAGACAGAGAGTGGTAATCAATGGACACTGCTCATTGTGGACTGATGTTATTAGTGGAGTCCATCAGGGTTCAGTATTGGGTCCATTATTGTTTTCTGTATTTATAAATGATATTGATGATGGTACATCAAGCTTAATGTCCAAGTTTGCAGACGATACGAAGGTTCGCAGGGTCCGACGAAATATAGATGACATCAAGGCCCTCCTGCAAAAGCACGAGCCAATTTGCTTTTGCTTGCAGGAGACATATCTAAAGGCAAATGACGATCCCACGATGCATAACACCACAATTTTTCGTAAGGATAGAATTGCGGATGGCTCTGTACATGGGGGAGTGGCTATCCTTGTGGGTAACCAGACCCCAGTGCAGCCCTTACTAATTACAACTAGCATAGAGGCTGTTGCAATTCGCCTTACGGTGGGATTTTTATTAACTGTGTGCTCTATCTATTTGCCACCTGGGACTGACATCTCCCAGGCAGACCTTGATGATCTTCTAACGCAGGTGCCTCCCCCTTTCTTACTTCTCGGGGATATGAATGGACATAACACCCTGTGGGGTAGTGCTAACATCAACGGAAGGGGACGAGTCATAGAGCATATGCTCAATGACAATGACCTTTCCCTTCTAAATACTGGAACAAACACCTTCTTCCACATGCCTACCCATACTTTTTCTGCCATTGATCTCTCTATCTGCTCCCCTTCTCTACTCCCTTCACTCACTTGGGAAGTGGAGGAGAATCCATACGGAAGCGATCACTTCCCTGTGATAACCTCGTTACACAGTGGGAGACCATGTCTTCCCTTCAGGTTACCACGGTGGAAGATTGATCAGGCTGACTGGACTGCCTTCCAACATCAGGCAAATTTTGATCTTAGCACAGTCAGTCAAGAGCCTATCAATGATGCAGTCAAGTACATCACAGAAAATATTGTCCAAGCAGCTGCGAATGCTGTTCCAAAAACATCAACCCGGTTTCCACCATTTCCCAAACCTTGGTGGAATTCACAATGCACAGCAGCAAAAAAGGCTCAAAACAAAGCGTGGGGGATATTTCGCCGATATCCTACCACGAACAACCTTATAGCCTTCAAATGTGCACGAGCCAAAGCACGCTACATCCGTCGTCAGAGTCAAAAGGAATCGTGGATCCGTTTTACATCATCTATTAACCAGTCTACCAACTCTAAGGTAGTCTGGGATAAAATCCGGAAAACGAAGGGAAAATATACATCCCACCCTTCTTCAATCCTAGATTATAATGGATGCGCTATTGCAGATCCAACTGCAATAGCCAATGCTCTTGGGGAAACATTCTCTAACATCTCTGCAACATCTTCGTATTCCCCAGAGTTCTTGGTCCTGAAATATAAAATCGAAAAACAGGCACTTAACTTTAAATCTAAGAGCATTTATCCCTACAACGGGGATTTCACTATTCAGGAACTGAAAAGAGCCCTCGCTCTTTCCAAAGCAAGTGCCGTTGGACCAGATGGCATCCATTATGAAATGATTAAACATCTTTCACCAAAATCTATGGATTGTCTGCTCCTTCTGTATAACAGAATCTTTACTGAAGGGCAGTTTCCGGACTCCTGGCGAAAGGCAATCGTTCTTGCCTTTCCTAAGCCAGGAAAGGATCCAAAAGTCACCACCAATTATCGTCCTATTGCTCTGACTAGCTGTTTGTGCAAAATCCTGGAGAGAATGGTTAATTCTCGTTTAATTTGGTATCTCGAAACCAATGACCTTCTCTCCAATATCCAGTGCGGCTTCCGAAGGAACCGGTCCACTTTGGGCCATCTTATTAGATTGGAAGCATCCATCCGGGATGCTTTCCTAAAACGCGAACACTTGGTGTCGGTGTTCTTTGACATGGAGAAAGCGTATGGCACAACTTGGAGATTTGGCATCTTAAAAGATCTGCATAGCCTTGGCCTTAGGGGGCAACTCCCCTTTTTTATTAAAAACTTTTTAGCCAATCGATCTTTCCAAGTTCGTGTAAGATCCTCACTCTCTCGTTCCTTTAGTCAAGAGGAGGGAGTACCACAAGGATCAGTATTAAGTGTCACGCTTTTTGCCATCAAAGTCAATTCCATCACAGAACAACTTCCTCCAACTGTAAACAGTGCCCTCTATGTTGATGACTTGAGCATTTTTTGCCAGTCGTGCAACATGAGGGTTATTGAAAGACAACTGCAGAAAGCCATTGATAGTCTGAATTCCTGGGCACTTGCTAATGGCTTCAGGTTCTCGCCGGAGAAGACCGTTTGCGTACACTTTTGTCGCAAGCGTAATCTTCATCCTGAACCTGAATTAAGGCTCGGACAAAATGCTATTCCAGTAGCAGCGAACACAAAATTCTTGGGACTCATATTCGATAAAAAAACTCACGTTTTTGGATCATATTCGTCAACTCCGCACAAAGTGCACAAGAGCCCTTAATATGCTCCGCTCGCTCTCCTCTTTATCTTGGGGTGCAGACCGATGACCCTGCTATGGCTTTATCGTGCACTTGTGCGATCCAAATTAGATTATGGGTCCCAAGTATTTAGTTCAGCCAGAGACAGTGCCCTTCGATGGCTGGACCCTGTCCATCATCAGGCTCTACGTATCGCTACTGGAGCATTTCGAACATCCCCTGTCCAGAGCTTATACGTCGAAGCAAACGAACCACCGTTATCGCTTCGTCGTAAGCAGTTGTCTTTAAAGTACGCCTTAAAACTGAAATCCCTGCCAGACCATCCCACGTGGCCATTCGTTTTTGAGCCACGATGGGAAAATTTGTACAACACCCGTAAGACTGCCAATCGTCCTTTTGGTATTCGTCTCCAAGAGCTACTCAAAGAACTTAATATCAAGATAGACAAGGTTGCCCAAACACCAAAGCAACCCTTTCCACCCTGGCATGCTCATTTCCCGGCATGTGACTTGTCCCTTAGAAATTGGGGAATTCGGACACTCCATCATCGGTCTACCTGCAGCTTTATTCAGCACACCGAGCTGAACGTTCTGACTTCGCGCCAGTCTACACAGACGGTTCGAAGTCGGAATCATACGTGGGATCTGCTGCTGTCTTTACAGACAGCACTACATCGGAGCAGATTCCCTCTGAATGCAGTATCTTTACTGCAGAGCTGCATGCCATAGAGTTAGCCTTGGATCACATTAGTGAATGCCAATACCAACGGTTCATTTTATATTCCGACGCTCTCAGTGTGTTACAGGCTTTAATATCTGTGAGGTATAATCCTCATCCAGTTCTGTCTAGCATTCAGCAGAAGATTCACGTTCTCCATGATCGCGAATATGACATCCGCTTCTGCTGGATTCCGAGCCACATTGGGATTAGGGGAAATGATTTGGCTGACGCCGCAGCCAAATCAGCAATTCCCAATAATAACTGCTGCCTGTTAGTCCCCTATACAGACTACAGGCAAATAGTACAGCAAAAGTTACATTCCCAATGGCAGGATTCGTGGAATAGGCAGACTGCGAATAAATTACATCGTATAAAGCCTGTAATTGAACCGTGGCAGTCTAGTCTGCGCAGCATTCGTAAGGAGGAAGTTGTTCTAGCTCGTCTCCGCATAGGACACGGTCATCTTACCCATTCTTTTTTGCTGAGGGCAGATGACTGTCCTATGTGTGAGAACTGTGGCACCATTTTATCTATTGATCACATTTTAACCGTGTGTCCACGTTTTAGACACGAACGTGATTTATATTTTGCCGTTTTTAGTCATCCGGCTGAGCCTTATACACTCAGTCAGATTTTATCTGACAATGACCATGTGTCTGCTGTTTTTAGCTTTTTAAAATCAATAAATATTTTTACTGGTATATAAAATTTACATTTTATTGTGCTTTTCTATTGATTTATCTTTTATAGATTTGTTATTATTTATTTTGACATGGTGACCTAACTAGTTAGGTCAATGAATGTTTAATTTTTTATATGTGACATGGTCTTGGCGCATTATAGCCAAAGCTGCTAATGCGCCAATAAAATCCAAATCCATCCACCCATCCATCAATGCCATCTACACCAAAGAACTCATTATTCTGAAAGATTAACGTAAAGAAACACCATTACCAAACAATAATTCTATAAACATTTTTTTAAAAAATCAAATAAAAAATTTTCAGTAATGAAAAAAGAAATACTCACACTTGTATAGACTAAACCTTGGCAGTACTCAACCTCGGCCTTAATCATCTGATCTTCTTCATATTCCTTTTCTAGTTTCATCACCTCTTCTAGACATTCCACATCATCGTCCATAGCTAAGAAAGCTTCTTGGGTATTCATATTCTTTGTAATATGAAAAAGCATGTGAGAATTGTGGTCGTATTGACCCCTTCCCCCCTCCCCCCATACTTTTCCTTCAACCCATGCACGGTACTAAGTACTATAGGTTTTGATACCTTTCGTGTTTGGGGTTTTCATAAAAAAAAAACTCGTGGATTGAAACGGCATTTGACGACAACCAATCAATGTTTAGATTCAAGAGTATGTGAATTTCACAACCAATAGGAAATTACTACGGTATGAGAGCGAAAGTCACAACCAATAGGAAATTACTATGGTATGGGAGTGAAATCCTTATTCATCAGTAAGGGTATGACATCTTGGAATGTTATCTTTGAAGGTGAGTTATCTTTTTTTTTGCTTTTGTCGATCTAAATTTGAACAAATGCTTTGGGGAGCGATACCAGCGTTAGTTATGTGAGATTATATATCCTTTGTATGACATGTCACAAACAGGAACATTTGAAGGTGAGTTATCTTTTTTTTTTTGCTTTTGTCACACCAAATGCTTTGGGAGCGATACCAGCATTAATTATGTGAGATTATATATCCTTTGTATGACATGTCACAAACAGGCACATTTGAAGGTGAGTTATCTTTTTTTGCTTTTTGTCACACCAAATGCTTTGGGAGCGATACCAGCGTTAGTTATGTGAGATTATATATCCTTTGTATGACATGTCACAAACAGGCACATTTGAAGGTGAGTTATCTTTTTTTTTTGCTTTTGTCACGCCAAATGCTTTGGGAGCGATACCACAGGCCGTAGCCTAGTGGTCAGGCGCGCAGGTGCGTAAGTACACGTGCCTTGAGTGACCGGGGTTCAAGCCCGTGACTACTGAATACGGTGCTGTTTCTTGTATTCTATCTATCTTGTGAACTCCTCTGACCGTTTGGTCGTCCCGGAGTATAAACAGAAAATTTATTTATTTATTATTTATTTGAGATTATATATCCTTTGTACGATATGTCAAAAACAGGCACATGTGAAGGTGATTTATCTTTTTTTTTGCTTTTTGTCACGCCAAGAAAGGTCTTGGGAGCGATACCATCGTTAGTTATGTGAGATTATATATCCTTTGTACGACATGTGTCTACCTGCTCCTGACACGTCACTAGTTTATGAGCCAATAACCAAGCGACTAGATTGTAAACACATGATGTTTTAGCCCTTGGACCACATTTACAGTTTGGAACTTTCTCAGTGCGGTTGTTTTTCCCAAAAATGTCACGCCATGAAATGTTTGACGACATAAGAAAACCGAACGTAACTTTCTACAGGCATCTGAGGCACAGTAGCACAGTTCGTGTTTATTGCCACGAATTCGAGCCACATGTTGCGATCGAGACAGCTAATACGCATATGATGTTATCGAAAAGACAATGGGATGAATTCAAAGACAAAATGGGTGATATCTTACTTTCCGTAAGAGCAAGATCTAAAGATGAAATCCAGATACATGGACTCCGAATCAATACCGATGGTGGCGTTTGTGATTTCTATTGGAAGCAATTCTCACTAGCAGCAGAAAGATGAATGACTCTACACCTTTCTGAACTTGAATCTATATCTACTAGAATCATAGACATAGATTCTTTTCTTCAACGTCTAGAAGACGAAAAACCTGCATTTCTGTTAATGCAAACAGTTATATCGGAACATCTTGACTGTGTTAGAGAGCATATAAAGAATGACGTGTTCATCGGTTCTATCGATGTTTCGTTTAACGATGTTTATGCTTATTATATTAGAAATGCTGAACCATCTACAAGTGTTAAAATTTTTTCTGCTAAGAATTTGAAAGAAGGTGTAGTTACTGAGTTCAACTATTATGGTTTGTACAATGCTGTAATTTCGATGATCGAAGAATTTCAAACTGCTTACACGACGAAATATATGAAGTATCCGTTCTGATCGAAGCAGTGTACATATGTAAGTGTTTGTGTTGATTTTTTTTGATTAGTAACTACATCTGTAAAACTGATCAATAAAACATATCTATTTGAAAAAATATTGTCTGTCTTTTTTTCTTAGAAAGTAGAAATTAAGTTTTAATTTTCCATTAATCAATAACGTTTTAAAAAAAATTGAGAAGTTACTTTTAGGAAAGAAAATGATTTCGTATATAGATTAAAAAAAAAACATCAAAGTTGCAGACAGAAAGAGAAGATGGCACCAGCGTTTCACGAAGACGGTAAATAAATATATATATATATACACATCAATACATTTACTTTTCAGGTTTTTTTCCAGGATAGAAAGACTCTAAACATCAGGATACAATTTCAACTTGCAGAGGAAACATCATAAATAGTTATGGGTAAAAATATATACATATAAATTTAACCATAAAAAAAAAATAACATTAAACAAAAGGATATAAAATGAAATAAAAATACTTAATTTTCAGATTTTCAACTTGCAGAATGGATCGGTAGAGGGCGACACAGTTTCTTGGCAAATATAGATTAAAAAAAAAATCAAAGTTGCAGACAGAAACAGAAGATGGTGCCAGCGTTTCACGAAGACGGTAAATAAATATATATACACATCAATACATTTACTTTTCAGGATTTTTCCAGGATAGAAAGATTCTCAACATCAGGATACAATTTCAACTTGTAGGGGAAACATCATAAATAGTTATGGGTAAAAATATATACATATAAATTTAACCATTAAACAAAAGGATATAAAATGAAATAAAAATACTTAATTTTCAGATTTTCAACTTGCAGAATGGATCGGTAGATGGCGACACAGTTTCTTGGTTGTTTCAACTGTCATGACAGTCTCCGTGCTTTTGGTAAAAAAAAAAATTTAAACATCAAAGTAACTTAAAAATAAAATCTTTAATTTCAGCTTTCAGAATGGTTCGACAGATGGCGACACATCTTGCAAAGCTATGGAAATATATTTAAACGTCAAAGTCATAGCTATTGAGAAAAAATATATTTAAACACCTTAAATAAAATCTTTAATTTCAGTTTTCAGAATGTTTCAACAGATGGCGCCACAGTTTTCTGAGTCTTCCTTTGTCATGGCAATCTCCGTGCGCGAACTGTTGTGGCCCACAAGTACCCGTATGTGGGAAAAAATATATATTTAAACATCTTAAATAAAATCCTTAATTTCAGCTTTCAGAATGTTTCAACAGATGGAGCCACAGTTTTCTGGGTCTTCCGTTGTCATGGCAATCTCCGTACGCGAACTGGTGTGGCCCCCAAGTACCCGTATGTTAGTTGAAGTCTACAGCGCCCAAGTTTTTCCCGCCAAATCCTTTGTTCTTGGGGATCTGCTGTTCGGTGTGTGTGTGTGTGTGAACCCACAATTCATTGCGCACCCTCCAACGCTACCTTGAAAACCAACGCGGCAAAAAACAGATGATTTCTACGGCATCAACCGACCAGAAATCACCGTCAAGCTCAGAGCCGTACTCGGTTTATACCTCCAGACCAATCAGCACATCGGTTCATACCCCCCCCCTCCAATCAGAACAAGGCGAAATACAAACTTCCTACGTCACACACACACCACTCTTAACTATGACAGGCACATTTACACATATTCTTATAAGTGAAAGGGTAGTCTTGGGGATAAGCACTGGACTGCCCGTAACGACGACATGGGTTTGAGCCTCGGAAAAAATAAATTTGTATTTAATTAAACCGAAAATAAGTGGCGCCATCTTGCGGGTGAAATAAAAACTAAATTATATTTTTCCTCCGAATCGGTAACTAAGCCTCGGCTCAACAGCTAAGCCTAAACTCGGCTCGCCTCACCGTCACACGCTCAAAACCGAAATGGCAAAACAAACGACCGAGGAGGCAGCACGCACGAAAATTGACGCCAAAAATCATAGAGCCGTACTCGGCTAGAACCCTAACCTAATCTGCTAATAACATCCACTCTGCTTTGGCAATAGCATATCTGTTTTTCTGTTAGTGTTACTGTTGTCAGTTGTCTGATCATTTTAAATGTGATTGCACGGTGGTCTGAGGTAGTCCATGCCTCCTCCACCTTCCAGTCAGTCATAAATCCCGCCAAGTTCCTAGTGGCTAGGGATACATCAATCGCAGCCTCCCTGAGGGTGTTGCAAAAGTTTGGCAAGTGGTGAGGTTGATTTAGCACTGTCAGCTGTCATCCTCCCAAGTTATCCTCAAGGAGTTGGCCATTTTGGGTTTCACGCCTGCCAGGTGAAGTACTGTGCCATGTCGAGGATCGACAGTTCACGTCAGCTCCTATGATAATCCTTTTGTTTGGTAGGATGTCCTGCAGGCATTGAAGATAGTCGATTGCAAAATTTATCTGTTGTCCTGGTCTACAATAGAATGCCACAACGTACAGGTTCCCTAACGCTGTATTTAGCTGGGCACAGGCAGCCCACTCCGTGCAGAACTCCGTGATTTTAGTCACTGTGATATTGCTGTTCCTTACCAGGACAGCAGCCCATGGGGTGTCTTCAACTGTGTGTATCACTTTGTAGGTGAGTCGGTAGCCAACAACCCGTTTCCCATTCGAGTATGGCTCCTGTAATATAACATCCGCGTTTTCCTCTTCAGCTTTAACCCGGATCTGGTCGGCTACTGCTCTAGCCCTCTGCGCATTTATTTGAATTATTTTTAGTATATTTGTGTTGTAAGCTTTAATTTTCTTCCCCATTGTTAATCCTACTTTGGTATAAACTCTTGGCTCGTTGGTACGTGGGACACATGGGGGTCTCTCAGTGAATGCTTGTACTCTAGCTTTAAGTTTTTACAGTTTACGCAGGTAGGTCCCACATCTTTGTGGGGAGCAGGCATTTTATTCATGGCCTTTTTCTGAGCAGTGGCCGTATGTTGGGGTGGTTTGTGCACACGTATGCGTGGTTTGACCGAACTTGTAGCAGGGGTAGCACTTCGGAACGACCACACGTTCGTGATATCGGTAGCAGCCCCATTCTATAAACACCCTTGTTTGGTTCTTCAGGGTTTGCAAAGCTTCCAGGGTTAGTTCTACTACCCAGTTTTTGTTTATTCCATCCCTCGCTTTAATG
The DNA here is from genome assembly GCF_048544385.1 of Mastigoproctus giganteus. Classification (NCBI taxonomy): domain Eukaryota; kingdom Metazoa; phylum Arthropoda; class Arachnida; order Uropygi; family Thelyphonidae; genus Mastigoproctus; species Mastigoproctus giganteus. The sequence goes on along the minus strand of NC_143584.1, from coordinate 41,583,420 downwards.
GAGTATTTGGCATTGCTATCTCTTGTGGATTTTTGTTAGGGATTTTATCATTTAGGTTTCTATGGTAGAGTTCGTTCGTTAATTGGTTCGGTGTGATGTCTTTATCTACGTCGTATATTATTATGGCTGGCCCTTTTCTTTCAGGTGGTTCAGCTGTTAGACCCAAAGTGGCTATTTTGGGGTTTTGTATTATTCCTAGCATCTCTTGCTTTGTCTCGGTTTCTATTACCAGTCCTATGCTCCTCATCTTGCGTATTTCTCTGATATGGGTTTGTTTGAATTCTTCCTTCATGGTGCTTATTAATTTTGCTTAATTTCTTCACTTGTTCTTATTTCCTCGGCATTTTTGGGCCTTAGTATTACCAGGTTTGTCGTTGGGAGGAGTGTCTCTTTTTTTGGCTGTTCATTTCTTGGCATCTGTGTCACAGTTGGTGGATTACTCAGTACACTTGCATAGGTAGGGGTGCGCTGTTGCATTTGTTGTGTGACCCTACATTCCTGGTAGGCCTCCAGTTTGGCTGCATTTCTTTCTGCCTCACTGCGAACCTTGTGGAAGACCGTCTCCAGCTTGGTCCATATTCCCACAATATCAGCCCTAAGGGCGGCTGAAATTCTATTTGCGGAGTCTTTCAGTTTGTTTTCAAGCTCCACCTGGAGGGCCAAAACCTGGTCCAGTACAGTTCCATCCGGAAATCTGGGGTCTATGGTAGGCTGGGGCTCCTTACTTACTTCTTTGCTATTCTCTGGTTGCGGGTTCCATTGTTTTGCTGGTCTTTCGATTCGCTTTGCGATCTTGTCTCCATTCCCGTACTCAGGGTGACCTATTTCTTGTATTTATTTTTTGAAGTTTGTTGTGGCTGTGCTCGATCGTCGTGATCATTCTTCTCTATAATTTGCAAATCATCATTTTACTCTAGGATAGGTTGTTGCCTTCTTCGTTGGTGTTTATCTTCTGGCTGAAGTTCAGTCAATTTCTGACTATGGGTAATCATTTTGTCTCAAGTACGGTTTATCGAGACTACTCCGGATTATCGAGGTAGGATCCACACACTCAAGAACCGGCTAGGAATGTTTACAAATGTTGCCGATCGTAAGTCCGTGGCACAATTTCGGGCCTAGCAGTGGTCAATCTAAACTTTTGATTCCCCACCAATGGCCGCCTCTGTAGCCAGGTGGGAAGGAGCAGCAGTGCGTAGCACACGCTTCTTGATTAGACCGGGGTTCGAGCCCGTCACCACCAAATACAGAGGATGTGGAAAGGTCAGGGAATGACCACCGCATATCCCGGAGCAATATGGCCTTAGTTGCTAATGCTCCTAAAAACCAAATTACAAATAACCCCACCAATGATTGGAGGGGGGGGGGGTAACACCAAAGTACAAAAAAAAATTACTATATTAGGGTTACCCATAAATGATTACATTAACCCGTATTCGTGTGTTCTATGGTCGATTTGCCTGTTTTGCTGGACGAAAAAACCCCAGTTTTTGAGGGAAAAAACCTTGCTATCTATGCCTGAGACCGACTAACTCAGGCACGGAGTGAAAAAAAAGCCCACTAAAGTTCCTCGCATTATCGACAGGATTCGAACCCAGGCCTTTTTCACCCGGTGTGGGGAGGACGGTGACGATACCACTGTGCTACCCACACAGACCACACCCAAGTATAAAGTGTAAAGTGTAAAGTGTTCATTGTCTAACGGCCCAAGGGGTTTCCCCCATCTCCGTGTTGTGTACTCTGTTTGTGAAACACAGAACACTGTGAAGGCCAGAGATTTCAAAAAGTGTAAGGTACATGTTTATGTTGTGTAGTGTCAAGTTGTGTTGTTCCTCTGACCTTTTAGCCGTTGGGCCCCTAGTGGAACCCCCATTGCCCACACTTAACCCCGAGGAGGCAGGTCAGGCATAGAGGGATCGCATTAGAAGTAATTACTCTGGCAGGCCCTGCCACCTAATTTCCTAAGATTTCAGTTGCAAGGGCCTAAAAAAAAAAAAAAAAATAAATAAATAAAGTAAAATAAATAAAAATAAATAAATAAATAAATAAATAATAAAAAAATTACTAAAAATAATAATAAAAAAATTTCAAAAAAAAAAAAAAATAAAAATAAATAATTAAAAAATAAAAAAATTACTAAAAATAATGATAAAAAATAATAATAAAAAAATCAATAAATAACAGAGAAAAAAAATAAAACAAATAAATAAAATTAAAAATAAATAAATAAATAAATAAATAAAAAATAAAAAAATTACTAAAAATAATAATTAAAAAATATCAATAAATAAGAGAAAAAAAAATAGAAATAAAAATAATAGAAAAAAAAAATCAATAAATAAGAGAAAAAAAAAAACGCCAGACCCAAGTATAGTGGGAAAGTGAATGCCGTAAAAAGCAGGTGGTCGCTGCAAGGCAATTACTACCAGAGGCGTAGAGTGCGCCCAAGTAGCGCTCGCTAAAGAGAAGCTTAAGTGGCAAGTGACCTTCAGCTATGACTGTGAGTGTGGCCCAAGACGTTGAAATGCACCTAGCAAGTGGTGGCGGTGAAGAAGATACTGCTGAAGGCTGTAGATGGCAACCAAGAGCTCTCGCTAATAGAGGCTTAAGCATTAACACACATGGGGGTCACCCTCCCCACTCAATAATGCAGATCACCATAGTCACACCCTCCAGTTCAAGAACAATGGGTGAAGCAGTATATGTGTCGTCGCAGGCCGTCCCAGTGTAGCACGGCGCAGTAAAAAATAGTTCTCTACACTAAGTACATGTTCAAAGCACACGATTTTACACAATTCGGTTTACGGTACAGTTTGGTGGAGCGGTCTTTCAGCTCAGTTTTAAACACAGTTTGGGCAACTCCCCAGTCAAGTGTAAACTACCAACGTGGCTTCTGCTTTACAACAATGTCTCTCTATGGCCCTTCTGCCAGCCACATGTGACCATTGTAGCTGACAACAAAGGACACAGATTGAAACGCTGGTAATTTACTAAATTCTCAATAGATAATAAAACTAATCTCACCTACGGAATCCTCCAAATAAGCTCTTTCAGGTGGAACACTTTTTTAGACTTATTAAACATTTTAAATGCTTAATTTCCACACAAATTCAGGAGCGCGAAATAACGTGTCCGGTCGTAACTTATTATTATTATTATTATTATTATTATTATAATGTCTAAGGTGGCACCTAGACTTCCGTCTATCTCCACCTGATAAAGTTGACTTTTTGCAGAACCTCTGCAAAATAGACCTGTATGGAAGGTCTGTTCGCCATCAGGGAGAAGCTGTCACCTGCACAGCCACTCCCCGTTGGCGAATAGACCCTAATGGCCGCCCATATTCACTTGCTGCTGGGCCTGGTCTTCTATTTTAAGTGCCTCATGCACAAAAATCCCGCACCCACCGGAAGTAGTTCTATACCGGTGGGTGCCAGCAATCCCGCTCCCAGGCCGCCCACACCCGAGAGCCAGCAAAAAAAAAAAAAATAAAAAAATAAAAATAAATAAATATATACACACACATAATATAAACAAACTAAAAGAAAAAAAAAAAAAAAACACAAATAATCAAAATGTATATACCCAAATCTTAATTAGTAATCATTAGATTATTCCAATGTCTTCTCCGTTGAAAAACAGTTACACAGAACTCTTGCAGTGCTTGAAATTTATCCTGATTAGCAATAAAGTCACTTTCACAGCCTCTAACTAAATTACCAATCTTCACTTTTAGCCTTTCTCTATGTTCAACATACAAACTACAATCATATAATAAATGACTCCAAGTCTCAGGTTGACCGCAAGTGCATAAAGGAGAGCTGACTAGACCAAAGTAATGTAGTTTAAAATTTAATGAGCCATGGCATGTTACCATAGAAGGAAAAAACCATTTGTTGTTACTATCATAAGTAAATTTAACTGTTGGAATAAACAATCTAGTCACCTCCCCAGTTGCACTAAGATCCCATCTCTGTTGCCACTTACCAATCAACTGTGTTAGAACATTTTTCTCAGCTTTAGCTATCTCTATAGTGACATCAGATGTAATATTCATGAAAGAAACCACTATGCCTTTTTTTTAAGTAATAACAAATTGCCCGATACACAATGTACAAGTCTAGAGGCAAATGCCCGGCCAAAACCTGCATAGCATTCGTTCAGACTGTTCTGCACAAATTAGAAATAACATAAAGCATTGAGCGCTGAATCGATAACAATTTCTGTTTAAATTTAACGTTAGTAACTCTGAAGTACCACACTGATGCTCCATACGCAACTATGGGTAAAAAGACTGCCTTGTAGTATAAATTTAAAACTTTCCTTTTCAACCCCCAATCTGACCGTGTTAATCGAATTATTGCTGCACTAAATTTTTTAATTTTTTCGTGTAAGTAGTTTAAATGTGGGAAAAACGATAATCTATCATCAATTCTTATACCTAGATATTTCACCTCAGATACTAGGGGAATCTGCCTCCCCTTAATTAAAGCTTTTGGCGGTCGCGCATAATTTAGTTTCCCCTTAAGAAGCATCATAACAGTTTTAGTTGTAGATATCAATAGTTTGTGCAGATCAGCCCACGACACTAGACTTTCTAATACCTGGGCCACTCTTATTTCAAGCACAGCCCTGGATTTACCAGTAATACATAAAACCAAATCATCTGCATAAGCAATTTTATGCAGATTTTCAATTGATTGTTCTAGCCATAAATTAAGTACTAAGTTCCAAAAAAGTGGGCCCAATACAGACCCCTGAGGACACCCTCTCGAAAGATTCCTATTAAACTGTAGATGCTTAGCTTTCAGTATAATTTTCCTACAATACAAATAACTCTGTATCGTCCTATACAATAAGTCTGGACATTGCATACTCCTTAATGCAGACAGAATACTCTCGTGCCACACCATGTCAAAAGCTCCAGTAAAATCTATAAAGATGGCTAACACATACTTATCCTCTGCCTGGTTGGTGAAATTCATGAGATCATTAATGGCATCCTCCGTAGAATGCCCTCTCTTGAAACCATACTGATAAGGCAGGGTCAAACCATTTTTATCCATGGCTTGGTTCAATCTTAAAAATAACAATCTCGCAAACACTTTGCCAAGATTGGCCAATAACGAAATTGGTCTATACCCTCTTGGGTCATTTGGTTTTTTACCCGGCTTAACTAACAGCTTGATCAAACCAACTTTCCAGATCCCAGGAAAGGTACCTTGAAGTAAGCATTTATTATACAAGTTTAACAAGATGTTAGGATAAAGCTCAATCATTTTAAGAACAGCGATATTCTCTACTAAATCGATTCCTCGGGCTTTGGAAATGTTAATTTTCTTAGAAACGGCTCTCAATTCCTCTAAAGTAAATAGGCTAATATCAACAGACCCAAGGTATGTTACATTAGAGTCCTTGATGCCGTCTTGCTCTGTTGTCTCCCCCCCCCTTCTTCCTCATGAGGAAACAACTCCGATGTTATTGCCTGCACTGTTGTAATCCAATCAGTTGTTTCCACTCCATTGACGATTACGGTATTCATTATCTCTCCAGGTCTTACTTTATTCATACTTAGTTTATAAATTAATCCCCAAGGATCTGTATTGCCCACACTAGTAACTAGATTTCTCCAAGCCTTTAATTTACTCTCATAAATAGTCCTATAATAAATTTTCTTTTTATTCCTATAACATGCATGATAAAATTGAGCCTCATTCAGCCCCCACCGCCTATACCTCTGATATGCCTTCCTACATAAAAATACTTCTTTCCTTAACATGGATAATTCCGCATTCCACCAATTAACAACTCGCCTCTTAACTCGTTGTCTTCTTGAGGCACAACTGAGGGCTCTAAGCAATGAAGACTGAACGAAAGCAGCATACTCACAAGCATTTAAAAAATTCAAATTAACCATATTGTCTCCTGAAAAATCTAAAGCCACTGACCGTGCAAAACTAGACCAGTTAATCTTCTTATAAGTGAATCTAGTTAATTCAAAATTATCAAAATCTAAAGAAGTATTTAAATCAGCCAAATTAATATGAAAAACCAAAGATCTATGATCACTATTCGTATAGTCCGTTTTCAGAAGCCAATGACAGATTCGTCTGGATAACCCCTGAGTAACTATAGTCAAATCAATATTCGACCTGCCATGAACATTATTAAAAGTATAAGGCTGACCTGATATATTGACTACACACAAATTATTCATTAAAATAAAGTCCTCCATTAAGCGACCTCTCTGATCAGTCATGCCGCTAAACCATAAGTTAGACTTTGCATTGGAATCCAATGCAATAATTAAATTACTACAACCAATTTCACTGAAAACAGTTTCCATATAATGGATAGAATTAACAATTTCGTGACTTGGAGGACAATAAAGAGATATTAAATTAAAAGTCAACCTAGGAGTACTAATGTTCACACATGTTGAGTTCTGACTACACAGCCCAGAGAGGACAGTTACCTGCAATAACTTATTAAAGACCACAATTGCTGTTTTAGGTTTCACATCAACTACACTTATAACTCTGGCATCAGCAGGAAAACCAACAATTTTATGTCCATGTGCAAAGGAACCAACATACGGCTCCTGCATACACAAAATGTCAACACTTTCTTGCACGGCCACCATTCTAATTTCATCAGTAACCGCACGACATCTTTGGGCCTTGAGTTGAACCAACTTAAGCACACTACCTTCATCTTTATGTTGAAAACTACCATTCACATTAAAAGTACTACAGTTATCCATCACAGGTACGCGTACTGGCGAACTCTAGGGCCTTTTTGTACTCAGGACAACTACTACTCCTTAATGAGTGATCATAAGCTCTACCTCTGCGCTTGCAGTTCACACAACATGGATCTTTATTTTTATTTGGGCAATCAACAAAAAGATGGCCACCCTGAGCACAATGACCACACGACACAGTCTTGTGTGTGCAGTGTTGTATAGAGTGGCCATACCCCAAACACTTAAAACATTTAGTCACAACTGTAAAACGCCTGAATTTGTGTGACGTATATCCAAAATACAACCTGTCATTACACATCAAATTTTGCAACATATGAGGAGCTACCCCAATCACCCAATTATTAAACCTTGCCTTGGAACTGTTACTAAATCTAAAAACAATGCCCTCTCTGACCTCTTGCTCCTCATATCCATAATCTTGAAGGTTTTTCTTATATAAATCCCTAATAATATCCTCCTGAGTTAATTCCTTAGGTACATCATACACTAAGATGGTAGGGTTCTGTAACTTTACTTTATCCAGATTAATACCCTTTTGAAAAAATACCTCTGCCTTACTGAGTTTATCCAAATCCTTATCATTATCTGTTTCAACTAAGACTCCTTTATTTCGTATTGCTCTTAGATTCCTAATTTTTATTTCTTGAAACTTTTCCTTTAATGTGTTAACAATAACCTCTTTGACTTCCTGACTTGACTTATACTGTTCTGAGGACTCCTCAGCCCTGAAAATAACCTTATTATTTAATCTTGCCACTTTGCTCAACTTCCTGTTATTATCCACCATACAGATATCATTTAATATTACCTGTTCACCTATTTGAGGCTGGCTGAATCCAGCCCTAACCTTTTCCGCATAAGTCCCCTTTTGTTCTGCAACATTAGATAGAAAAGGCTGCCCTCTTACAATGTCATCTAATAAACTGGCACGCACCTCCATCTCCTCTACCCTTGTTTTAAGACGTTCATTGTCAATGACTAATGCTGTTGATATAGTCTCCATGTCTATCCATACGTCAAGTAAGAAATTAGTTGCAGCTTTAGTCACTTTATTATTTTCACTAGTCATGTAGTCAATAACTTTTTTCTTCAACTTTGTTACAAGCTCAAAAACAGTAGACCCGTCAGGGTACCTCTGCCTTTGATCCTGTATGTTAGCAACAATTATTTCACTCTCACGAACATTTGTGCCTGTACTTCTTCTCCCCGATTCCGAATAAAAACTATCTACATCAGAAACCATATTATCAGGCTGAATATCCGGAAAATCAGTTATCTTACCATTTGACAAATCATTTGTGAAATCTGTTACGGCAACATCTTCTTCTAACTGCACCCCCTGTCCAACTCCCCAGTCAAGTGTAAACTACCAACGTGGCTTCTGCTTTACAACAATGTCTCTCTATGGCCCTTCTGCCAGCCACATGTGACCATTGTAGCTGACAACAAAGGACACAGATTGAAACGCTGGTAATTTACTAAATTCTCAATAGATAATAAAACTAATCTCACCTACGGAATCCTCCAAATAAGCTCTTTCAGGTGGAACACTTTTTTAGACTGATTAAACATTTTAAATGCTTAATTTCCACACAAATTCAGGAGCGCGAAATAACGTGTCCGGTCATAACGGCAGCCGGCCAATATCGGTCCAGGGAGGTATGAGGTATGAGGTATATTGAGGGTCTAGCGGCTCCTGGGATTTCTCCCATCTCCGCGAATGTTCTATGTATCGGTGACAGTACCCTGTCAAAGCCAGAGATTTAGAAGTGTGTGGGTCATGGGTAGTGTTATATGTTGTGCCCATTGCTTATCTGCCTTATTGGCCGCCAGGCCCCTAATGGGACCCGACGTTGCCCATACCTCGCCACGTGGAGGCTAGCTGGGTGTTACCATTGAGTCAATTGTACTCTGGCAGGTCCTGCCACTTACTTTCCTGGGATTTTAGTGGCTAGGACCTAAAATAAAATTGGAACGACCGCGGTTGATTTTAATTCACTTACATTAAAGCGCTAATATGGGGTTTGATGTTGAAGGCCTGTTTCTGAAGTGCCTAAAAGGTTGGGCGAAATTTTTTTGGTGTATTTTAAATTTGGACGTGTAGGGCTATACACTGTGCAAGAGAAAGTGTTTGGAGGGGAGAGTGAAGGCTGGGGGGGGTGAAATAGGAAGAAGAGGGTCGATAGGGTAGGTGACCCCCAATTATTCAGTGAGGCATGCCCATGCCCCACCAGAGGGAAGGAATGGTGTGGCAGGGAAGAGAGGAGACAGTAAGCCGTCACCTCCCTCCCCTGCCGGGTGTGGGAGTAAAAGAATTGCACTGCACGAGAGAGTGCAGAGCCTTGAGCCAATATGGCTCCATTGAGGCAGCAACTTGGAGTTTCTCTATCTTCGTCGGTCTTCTCTGTCATTGGTAGCGTTTGGTATCCAGATTTGTCCTCAGCTATGAACACTGGTCAGGTCCGTTGTTAGTCTGTTAGCAATGACTGTGGTTCTCTTCATCATGGGAAGATCCGCATCTCCATGGGGTTATTCTTGCGATCGCTGGTTTTAGATGATTAGTAGTGAGCAGGTTCCTGAGGGAGGCTCTCCTTGAGTCCTCTCCACGCGTGTTCTGTGTCTCTTTTTATTTCTTTATTTATTTTATTTTATTATTTTTTATTTTTATCTTCTTCTGTAGATGGCTATCAGTGTTTTACGCCAGGGAGGTGTTGGCCATGCTTTCCAGTTCTGCTCGTGAATTTGCCGTAACGGTAATGATGAGGTCATCGGCGAAAACCTGAGTTTTGACCTCGCCATGATTCTGGGTAAGGAAGCCGTCCAATACGATGTTCCACAGTAGTGGGCCCAGGACCTAGCCCTGTGGGCAGCCTCTGTAAATGTTCCTAGTCCGTGTCTGGAATGGGGCTTTCACTGTGATTTCTCTGAGAGGTAGCTTTTGACGAGATTGTAGAGATTTCCCGGAATACTAGCGGCCCCAAACCTCGCCAGGACGCTCTGCCACCAAAGGGAGTCGAACGCCCCGGCGAAGTCAACAGAGATCATGAGGAAATATTTTTTGTTGCACGTGGCCACTTTATCCTGTAAGAGCTGATTCGCATACACTGCCGAGAACCTCCGTCTGAAACCAAACTGGTTCCCAGAGGAAAGCCCTGTCATAATGGTTCAAGAGTCGGGAGTATAGAAGGCTCTCTAGTAGTTTGCTTATTACAGTGAGAAGGGCATGTATGAGTCTGGAAGGTCTGGAGGTTTGGAAGAGTTCTTTAAGATTAAATTTTAAATTAATTTAAGATTAATTTTAATTAATTTAACGGCTTAACTAGTGGGGTGTTTGAGAGCCATCCTAGTTAAAGTGTACCATGAATGGCGTCCAAATGGTCAAACAACGACCCAACGGCAAAACTGCAAAGATCGGTCAGCGAAAGGTTGAAGTTAAGAGTTTGGCGCCGGGTCCGACAACTTGTACAGGCGAACAGGCGTAGCACTGTTGAGGAGTTGACTACCCAATATAAGATGCGCCAACCCCGAACAGTATCTTCCATGATCATGCATCGCATGCATGGGGTATACCAGCAGACGATCCCTACAGCATCCTCTCCTAACCAAGGTTCATCGGCGTAAAAGATTTGCCTGGTGCAATGAGCCTGCAAGTTGGACGTTAGAAGACGAATTAATGTGTGCGCTTGTCGGATGAGTCACGTTATTTACTACACACCGTGGATGGTCAGATATGGTGTCAACAACATGAGGCTCTTGATCCATCATGCATGGTAATCAAAAGTCCAGGCCGGTGAAGGTAGTTGTATGGTGTGGAGCCTGTTTCACTGGCAGGAACTTGTACCCCTGGCGCATGTGGAACAACGTATCACTGCTCTCCGCTATTGTTAACTGCCTACTGACTGTGTACATCCCGCTATGTTACACTTTTTCCTGAATGGCGATGGTGTCTTTCAAGGTGACAATGCGCCGAGCCATCTGGCACTTGTTGTGCAAGAATGGTTTGAGGAGCACAGTTCTGACTTCCAGCATATCGATTCTCCTCCGAACTCCGACGATATCAATCGCAGAGAGTACTTGTGGGACACTATGGAAAGGCATATCAAGCTTCTGGATACACCAATCACCTCCATACCTGAAAAATTATTGACAGCATTACACGCAGCTTGGTTGGCCATACTTCCCGAACGCTTCCAACATCTTGTTGAATCAATGCCACGTCGGACAGCTGCTGTACTAAGGGCAAAAGGAGGACCTACGAAGTTAGGATGGTGGTCATAATTCAGTGATCACTTAGTGTACAGCACTGTACTGTACGTATATATATTTTTTTCATATTTGCAGTTTTCGTGGAGATTTATCGTTCAAGAGGGCGCAACTGGCCCCATTCCCGCGGATTATTTATATGTGGTAGTTGGTTGGTTTGTTATTTGTTGTTATTTTGGGTTTGCGTTGCAGATTGATTTGTTTTATCGCTATTGAGCGTTTGTTTTTCTAGTGAGTTAACAAAGTTTTATTAGTAAGTTAACCAAATTACACACAAGCAGTTTGTCATATAAGTTAGTAATAATTAAGAGTTATTAGGAATTGTTTATGACTGTTAAGGAATCCACTAAATATCTGATGTTATAGCCATGATATTTTTTTCAGTATATAGAATAATGATTTTTTTTTTTTTTTATAAAAACGGTAAACGTATTTATAAAATGATATCTGCACATGATTGCGCTAAAGCGGTACATTGCGGGATCAACATGTAAATGCAGTTTGCGGTAGGAAGCGATTGTCTAATTATATAGTATTGTTTTACTTATATTAAAAAATGTAACTTTACCCCCAATAATGCTGTAATCCTCAGTTCTCAAAATACAAGAATACATACACAGCAAGTGGACTGAAAGGATCACTCAGTGTACAGCACTGTACTGTATATATATTTTTGGAAGTGTGGGTATATCCCTAGAAAACAAAACATTCAAAAATGACACCGAAAATTATTTTATTCAATGGAAATTATACAATATTTTAATTCAATGCAAATTTAAATTACAACGTGTTAGAGTTCAAATTCCCCTAAAATTCAAAAAGTGAAACATTGCTACAGACTACGTTGTGACATTATTATTCTTACTAGCCATATAGTGCAAGGAAGCCTGAGGCTTATGCTGCACCAGCCAAAAAAATTTCCGAGTTACCCTCAGAGAGAGAGAGTCAGAAGTAGAAGGGAATCACCAAGAAAGAGAAGAATGATGATGATTAGTTGAGTTTTCCAAGAATCATCCTGGTCACGGTCATTATTTACTTATTTTTAAATTACTGGTAATACTTTCATAAATACTGTACACATTGGAGTCCTGCGCTGTTCTATTGGGTTAGACTCGCACCCATAGCAACTGGAAGCGGAACCGCACTCTTTCTACCCACAGGCAAACAAACAAAAAAAAATTGACATTGAAAATTTGCCTTAATTTTTTATATATCAGTATTTTGCAAAAAAAAAAAAAAAACAAAAAAAAAACCGGTAATCCTGCAATTTAGTTCGTGAGCCACAGTCAGAACGCAAGTCACCGTCAGCTCCAACCTGGCGTGAATCGTATTCCGACTTGACTGAGCATGCGCGCACGGACTGATACGTGCAGTATTTTTTTTTTTTTTTTTTTTTGTTTTCAGAAAGAATAAAACAATTTCCTCACTACATAAGAATTTGATTATAAAAATAGAAGTAGATATAAAAACAATAATGGACAAACCTACTAATGGACAAACTTTTTTTTTTCGGTTTCAGAAAAAATAAAAAACAATTTCCTGACTACATAAGAATTTGATTATAAAAACGATAATCGAAATAGGTAATTATTATTTTCAGGTAATATATTTTGTATTGCCTGAAAATAATAATAAGTATATTTTGTAATAATTTGTGAATTATTACATTTGTGAAAAGGTGAATTAAATAAAAATACATATAGTACTTAATGCTATAGATCCAATGATTTTAATTTTCTATCTATATATATATATATATACACACCAGTTGATTCAGGAGTATTGTGTTATCAAAACTTATTCAAACAGAGAAATAGCGTTACGAATTTTTCTTACCCTGCTTGTAATAGTAGCTTCTTGTGAAAGGTCCTTGAGTAAACTCAAATTGATTAAAAATCACTTTCGATCAACAACTCGACAAGAACGACTTAACAAATACAGCATATGAATTGTATCCATTGAAACTCACATTGCACGAAACATAAATTCCCACATCAGTACATTGTGTGATTACTGTCAACCAGTGGTTCCTTTATCTACAAATTCTTAATGCAAGAATAATCACTGCTGATAATCAGATCAAGAGTATTACTTCCTCTAGTTGCCTCTCGAACGTGTTGCTGTAGGAAACAGTCATCCAATAAATCCACAAAACTCTTGGTGTTGTACTAGTGATCAATCCACAAGTTCCGGTCAATATCTGGAAAGTTAAAATCCCCCGTTATAAGACATTCTGATTTACTGGCCCACTCATTTCTCTGCACAATTGCTCATTATACTCCTCAGATTCATTAGGCCTATAACACACCTACTCTCATTTTTCCTTTCCCCAGTGGTTATTTCACACCAAACAGACTCAACATTGCATTGTCCAACATCAGTTGGATGCACTTCCTTAGATTTTGTGTTTCTTAACTAACAACATAACCCCTCCTCCCTTCCTGTCCTATCTATCCTTTCTGTACACGTTGTACTCCTCAAATTCCAATTCTGCACTGCTCATGTCTGTGTGACACCGTGTCTCTCATATCCCAACAATATCTGCCTTTGATGTCTTGACTGGCATTTCAAGCTCATCAAATTTATTAACTATACTCCTAGCACTGGTGTACATGCAAGTATACACGCACCTGTTTCTACTCTTAGTTACCCTAACACAGCCCATGCATTTATATGTTCCACTATGACTCCCAGCAGTCCTTGAAATCTCCATTGCCTCGCTTTCCAGGCTGCTGCTCATTCTAATCGAAGCAGTGCAAGAATCACTTTTGCCTATGCCTGTCTCTGCTGTTAATCTTTTAGTCTGTGAATCCCCCAAGCTAGCAGTTTTTCGAACCACCTAACACTGCCTCGATAGCATCAGCAAATATTCTTTCACCCTTTCTATTTAAGTGCACCCCATCCCTGTAGAAGCAGTCTCTCCTGTCAACAAGCACAGACCATTGAAAAAAATTCTACCCCATGAGCCTTGCACAATCTCTTCAAGGCTGAATTGATTGACAAGGCTCTCATCATACACTCTCTCCTATCATGTCTGGGCAGAATTAGACACTTTCACATTCAAACCTAACTCGTTACTTTTTTTCAACATTGATCTGTTTTTTTTTCTACATTTACCTTTATAGAAAGGTATAATCACCTCCTTGTCTCTGCTAGCAAAATTTTTATATATCATTGACAAAACTCCATGACCTGCTCTGGCAGCCTGTCTGGCAGAGAAGTTTGTATCCGACTGCACAGTTACCTCCTAGATCTTTTTCTTCTCCACCTCCCTGAGTGTAGTCCCACACAGTTGGTACATTTCTCTTGAGTTACTGCTACCCATATGCAGTACTTTGCATTTATCGATATTAAACTTCAGTTGCCACTTCTCAGTCCATCTACCTAACTTTTCTAGATCCTGTTGCAGTGGCATACTGTCTTTACTATCATTAAGAACCCTGCCAAGCCAATGTTTGTATCATCTGCAAACTTGAACATTAAGCCTGATATACGTTCATCGATATCATTAATAAATGCATAAAACAACAATGGGCCTAGCAGCGAACCCTGGGGTACTCCACTAATAACAGTCCACATAGAGCAGTGTTCATTTATTACCACTCTCTGCTGTCTCCCACTCAACCATCCCTTTATCCATTGCAGCAACCTGCCCTTAGTGCCATACTGGGTTGAATCATGTTGGGCCACTTGTCGGCGGTTTAACTGTTGATGACCCCGCTCAGGTTGCTGACAAACAGAATAGGTATTTTGCATCTATATTCCCACATGAGGAATTATTTGGGGAAGGGGATGCTAGAATTTTATCATACTCTAGCAGAGGTAAATGTTATTTAAATGATTTTATGATCACTGAGAGTGAAAGTCGAAGAGAAATTGTTGAAGCTAAACAAAAAAAAAAAAAAGCACCTTGCTTAGATAGGACTATCCGATTATATTTAGTTGTCAAAAGAGGTAACCAAACACCTAGCCATAATTATGGGTGCCTTTTTGGACTCAGGAAATTATCCTAATGGACTGGAGCTATCAAAAATTTGGCTACACATGCACATAAAGAGACCATGCATAATCGCTATATTATCTAAGGCTACACTTGCAAAGACTACTGAAAGATGCAATGAACCGAAATTCAAACTGTAACTCTGTAAAAAACTGGATCAGGGATGTGAAATGCTATGTATACCACAGACCCAGAAAGAGCTTAGACCTTACAGTCCAGTACATGTGGTCTGCACTGGCTAATCTGCCCACAGGAAGTGTCTTTGATGTAAACTGTTCTGGTTGTCCAACATCATGCCGACACCAAGTGGACATCGTTGAAGTGACCTGCTCAAAGTCAACACTGAAATTATCTTGGAAAAAGATCTGACTTAGGCATTCCATGCCCTGCAGTTAAAAAGTTTCCCTCTTTATCTCTCACTCATTAGCTATCTCACCATTCTCTTCTTTACTTATGTTTTTACTTGGTCTCCATCCAGGAAGCTGAGGTGATCCTGGTGGAGAACAGCCAGATATTGATATACAGCCTGGCTCACTTCCCAGTGGTGGTGGTGGGCAGTGTAGGGTCCTAGGGGCTCTGCAGTTAAGTAGTTAGAGACCCAACAACAGAACATAACTACCCTAACAAAAACCAAACGCTACAACCATCTGGCTTTTACAGTGGTGCTGTGGTATCAGTGGATGGCAACTGTCACTCAGGTCTTGCATTGCTGAACTGACAACTCTAGAGGCACTGACAACAGCCAGCAGCTGGAAGACTTTAAAAATGACACCATTTGTGGTTTTAAACTGCCCCCACAACCTACTTAACTTTAGTAGCACCCTGTGGGAAAACAGCATTTCCACATTAGTCATGGGATCAGTTGCTAATAAATTTGTCAATTGGCGGGTCTTGAAGGATTGGACTACCTTTGACCACCAGGGTATAGCATTTAGTCTGGTGTGCAAATAACATGAACTGAACTACCTCTGACCACCAGGCTATAGCATTTAGTCTGTTGTGCAAATAACACCAGTACTGCCACCAGGCCAACCAAGGTCGTATATCGTTACTATATCTATTCGTGGAAAGATACTAGAAAGACTAATCCTCTCCTGCTTGAATGCCTACTACACCAAAGGAAACCACAACCTACCTAACTTTAGCAGCACCCTGTGAGAAAGCAACATTGTCACATTGGTCATGGGATCAATTGCTAACAAATTTGTCAACTGGCGGGTCTTGGAGGATTGGACTACCTTCGACCACCAGGCTATAGCATTCATTTAGTCTGGTGTGGCAAATAATATCAGTATTGCCACCAGGCCAACCTAGGTCCTGTAGCATTACTATCAGTTCTTGGAAAGATACTAGAAAGACTAATCCTCTCCTGCTTGAATGCCTATTACACCAAAGCAAACCTCCACTCAGATAAACACTATGGATATAAACAGGACAACTCAGGGTAGATGCCATGAATTGTATAATAACCTGTGCAAATACAACATAGTACAGTGTTTAGCGTCAGCAGCGTAGTTCCTGACAACGCTGCAATCAGTTCTCTTGTTTCTATTACAGTATCATGTAATGGTCAATTTCTGTGAATAGTATTCAATTTATATAGTGTAGTGGCATTGTTTGGGTTGGAGAACTACTGGTGGTTTCCCACAACTGCACCATTGTTTCATATATTTTATAAACAGAACTCTGTAAATGCCAGAAGTGCGAGTAGTGTGTTATTTTGTGTTAGAGTAGTGTGTTATTTTGTGTTCCTCTTCTGGCTTTCAGCCACAGGGCCTCTAATGGGACTCTACGTTGCCTGCCACCACCTCTGGGAGGTAAGCCAGGCAGTGCCAATTCTCAGGCTGGCCTCTGCCAAGGTTGCCTGAGCATCCTGATAGAGACCAATGTAAAAAAAAAAAAAAATTTGCGTGTGTACCCTGTACGCAAATACAACATAGTACAGTGTTTAGCATCAGCAGCGTAGTTCCTGACAACTCTGCAATCAGTTCTCTTGTTTTATGCTTGTACTAAAGATGTTTTATGTATAAACATAAAACATCTTTAGTACAAGCGCAAGATTGTAAATAGTACAAGCGCAAGATTGTCAATGAAATGAGGAAACAAAGATACTGTCAGAGATGAAATATGTCAAGATCTATGACAACAATGAAGAGTAGATTGTAAATTGTATGAAACGGACTAGGACATTCGCAAAACTATTGAAATATGTAAGACGATGGTGATCCTGAAGAAGCATGCGGTAATTATCTGCATAGCCTTGTAATGCGACTGCGAGAAGAAGATCCCTTTAGAAACTTTTACAGTCATCCAAATAGCGAGATGAATGAGGACCTAAAGCTCGCCACACTCAACCGACTCGGTGCAATTGCAAAGAAATGCGAAAACTTGATGACCAACGAGGACTTCTGTAACTTAATGAGAATAGCTAATGACAAGCAAAAGATTCTACTCATACATGTAATTTGCAGTCTGTTATCTCCCAATTGTGAACCAATTCAAATATTCTTGACCGGCCCAGCTGGTTGCGGAAAAACGTTTATGATTCGCCTCTTGATGGAAATATACAACCGCTTCAGTAATACAGATGGGTATTTTAACACCTACATTACGTGTGCTTCAACTAGTAAGGCTGAAGTGCATGTAATGTAATGATCTTGGATGTGCTCAGAGCTGGTTTATGCCAGCTCTGAGCACTGCCCTCAATATATCCATTTGTCTGGTTACTAAAAGGTTTCTGCCACTAGTGGCAGTAGTTACCCAAAAGCCACCTAAATGGTATGCCCCGAATCATAAACGTTTTTCCTCAGCCAGCTGGTTTATGCCAGCTCTGAGCACGTCCAAGATCACCTCTCATGATCCTTTGCGTGATCTCCTCTCCCAGCTCTGTTTTTCTTTGTTATGATATGGAAATGACATCAAATGACGTCATTTCCGTGTTGCAAAATTGTGACAAATTGATTTTACTATCATCTGAAGTTTTGTAGGTGACTCCAAAGATGTATACACATGAAAAAGGGGGGAGGAAAGGTTAGCACAGGGAGATAGCATGACAGAGAAGTTAGACCGTCCAGTTAAGGCAAAATGAAGGGTGGGGTGAGAAGTAAAAGTCAGGGACAGGTGTGATCTGCAGAGGCCAGGTGGCACTCTACAATCCTGCACTCCAGGGAGCATCAGCTGGTGCCAGCATCCTGCCCTTAGTGGGTTTGCAGTTATCCCTGCACTCCATAGAGTGCCAACAGTACCCTACCCTTATTGGGTTTGCAGTTTTGCTTCATGCATTTAGTAGAGTGCCAGCATTATCCTACCCTAACTTGGATTAGCAGTTAGATCCTGCACCAAAGGTGCCAGTATTTGTTCTTACTCATGTAGGTTAGCATGTTGTACAGGATTAAATTTTCTCATCTGTGGACACTATCCCACCCCAGTAGGAAGATGGTTGGGGACATTTTCTTGTTGGGCCCTGAGTGCTGAAAGTTCCATTCTATGGGTGCTGAAGACTGCCTGTGCATAATTAGTGAGGGCTTTGTACGTGTTTTCAACCTGAATTAGGTAGTTTTCATTGTTCAGAGAGTTACATTGTACCTCAGTTAGGAATCTGATTCTTTCATCCTCATAGGAGGGACAGTCATACACTACGTGATGCCATATCTCTTCCTTGCCATAGTGGCAGTAGGGGTTCAGCTTCAATACCCATAGATGTCAGGTTTTGCCTAAATGGGCCATAGCCACTGATTGGGTACATGACTTGGAGGCCAGGTGAAAGCGAGGGAGGTGTCTTTGGGCAAGTAACACTTATACTTGGTAGAAATTGTTTGGTTGTTTCATCCTTGGGCATTTCTTTCCAAAACCATTGCCATAAACTTTGTAGGTGGTCAGAGGTATGTCTTTGCTCCTGCTTGATATCGCTAAGTCCAGCTGTAGGTTTAGAATTGTCATTGGTATACTCTTTAGGCATATGAATAGTCCTGATGATTTCATGTTGGAGTGGGAGACATCCACTTATCACCTGTAGGGCAGGTGTGCTAACTGCAACACTTTCAGCTAATGGAAAGCAGATAGATCTTTGGATAGAATCCAACTTTTGTCCGTTTCTTTCCGGTACAGTTTTCGTACACCAGATGGAGGCACCATAGTGACAATTGGTATAAATATGACTTTGTATATGAGCAGTAGGGCTTTGTTTTTAATCGCCAATCTGTCCTGCTAATCCTTTTGATCAGTGCGACATACTTCCGGACTTTTCATGCTTGATAGTAGGTGGTTGGCAGATCTGTAGCTTCCCTTTAAGGAGGATTGACTTTTTTTGGTTCTGGAGATCCAAAGAATTGTTGCCCAGCTTTGGAGTTTGTCTAGTGCTGCGCTTGTTTTTGTTTCCAGTGTTGCCCTGGTATCAGTGTTCACCAGCAGGGCAAGGTCATCTGCAAAGGCTAGTGGTTTGACTTCGGCAAGGTTTAACAGTGGACCAGGAACTCGCCTATAACTATGGGCCAGAGAAAGGATTCAAGGACTGAGCCCTGGTGGATTGATCTGGAGTAGGATTGGAATTTGTTCACCACCTGAACTTTCCTGTCACCGAGATATGAGTTGATGCTGTTGTAAAGATCCATGGGAACGTTTGCAAGACTGAGCCTTCATAGTACGCTGAGCCACCATAGACAAGTCTACCATGATGGCCAGGGAGTATTTGTTGGTTGTCTGGGTGGCTTGTGAAATCAGGCTATGGATATCATCCTTAGTACTGTGGCCAGTTTTAAATCCGAACTGGTAGGGTAAAGAAATTTGACACTCAGTGCATAATGCCGAAAGGCGGAACAGTAGGAGATGCTCCAATAATTTTGCGAGTACTGAAAGCAGGGTGATAGGTTGGTATGAGGCCAGGTCCTGTAGGGGTTTGTCTGGATTTTTGAGTATTAATTTGAGTGAGGATATTTTCCATTGCATTGGAAAGGAACCTTTTGTTAGGCATCTGTTGTAGAAGTTTAGGGGTGCAGTAGAATAACTTGAATAACTTTCTGAAAACTTCTTTACAACGTCAACCTCCAGAAGATCAGCTCCGGAGGTCTTGCCTTCCTTAGTTTTTGCAAGTGCCATACTTAGTTCAGGTGAAGGGCTGTTCAATAGTTGTGGATTGGTATGACTTGTTTCCATCAGTGATACATTGCTGCTCTTGCATCATTGTGGTTTCTTCGTTGGGATATATGTAGTCTAGGATGTTATTTATAGAGTTGTGCCAGAGACAGTTGTCAGTCCATCCGGTCTAAGTGTTGTCAAGTATCTCGCCCCTTGGAAGCCTGTATGTGACACTGTGAAAGACTAAACCCCAAGTGTCCTCATTTCCTGTTGTGGCAACTAATGCTGCGAGGACTCATAAGTTTTCGTATTTCATTAGTGTAGGCATTTCTTATTAGTTGGTATTCTTCCCGGGCCGATTTGACCTTGTCGGGGGAAGGGCAACTCGGAGCTCACTGGAAGGTTTTCTTGCATGGTGGACATGCCTCTTGCGGTCTTAAAGCTATGGGCTCCACCATGGCATACTTATAAGATCTTCTTTGTGGGATTGAAAGATCACATGCTTGCCTGATAATTCTGGTGATTTTCTGAACACTAGTGTCAGGTGTGGAGATTTCTATTGTTTTTGTGATCCTCTGGGAGCATTTTGGTAATTTCTGCTCTGAAGTGCTGCCAGTTGGTATGTTTTTTGTTGTACCCCAATACATCACTTTGTGCAGACACATTACGTTCCACAGAGTGAAAGATGGAGTAGCTTATTGCTCTGTGGTCCAAGGTGGTCCACAACTCACGGACCATCCAGTTGACAAGCTTGGGGGCTATGTCGGGTGTTGTAACTGTAATGTCAATCGTACTTTCCCACAGGGGCTCAGACTAAAGGTAGGAAGGTGACCAGCATGATTTTCAACTCGGAGGTCAGTTGAGAGGATGTAATCTTCCAGTTTTCCTCTGTTCCCATGGATTGACTGATCCGGTGCCTGACTGTTCCAGAGAGGTGAGCAACAATTAGAATAGAGGGAAATCAGCAGGTGGCCTTCCGGGAGGAGGTGGAGAGCAGCACGTATGATGTGTAGTGCTCCTGGAGTAGGGTGATATCCGATTGTTCCTTTTCTCATTATCTTGAGTTGATCCTCAGTCACTCTATCTCTGGGTGTTTAATTGAATTATTTTTATCTCTTGTCAGTATTTGGAAGGAGGGTAATTATCCATAATTTATTCTTGATTTTTATTAACTTTTGGCTTTTTGATAGATCAGACAACTATTATCACAGATGAAGTGGTTGTGAGGAATTTTTGCTGCCTTACATTTGGGTGGTTGGTGTCTTGTTTGGCAGTTCTTAAATTCCTGCTCCCTTTGGGCTCAGTGGCTACAGGTTGACTCGCGTTGGTTAGAAGTGTATGACGTGTGTCTAAATCGCAGAAATTTGTGAAATTTGTTAAATTTGATGACCTGTATGTGCTCTTTACATCTATGACTGCCCCATCCTATGTAAATCCTGTTGTGGGTTTCCAAGACTTTCCAGGCACTTGTGGAGAGCTCAATGAGCCAATTTACGCTTGTTGAAACTTTTGACTTTGTCTTGTATTTCAGAATAATGTCATTTGCCTTGGACTCCTTCTGTAGATAAGTACCAAGGGTCTTGTTATAGATTTCTTCACAAAGTTCCTCGGGCAGTACATTCTGGTTGAATATGACTATGGTAGGACCTTTTCTCTTGGGGCTTCCACTTTCAGTCCATATTGGAGCAGTGTGACATTGAGGCAAATTGCTGCTATGGATAAAGGGATTGTTGAGTGGGAGAAGACAGAGAGTGGTAATCAATGGACACTGCTCTTTGTGGACTAATGTCATTAGTGGAGTCCCTCAAGGTTCAGTGTTGGGTCCATTGTTGTTTTCTGTATTTATAAATGATATTGATGATGGTATATCAACCTTAATGTCCAAGTTTGCAGACAATACGAAGGTTGGCAGGGTTGTTACGGACACTAATGACAGTATGCTGCTGCAACAGGATCTAGAAAAGTTGAGCAGATAGCAGATGGGCTGCTATCTGCTCAACAGGAATTTTTCTAGCAGGGATAAGGAGGTGATTATCCCCTTGTATAAGGCAATGGTCAGGCCACACCTTGAGTACTGTATACAGGTCTGGAGGCCTCATTTTAAGAAGGATGTAGAGCTGTTGGAACGAGTACAGAGAAGGGCGACAAGATTAGTGAATGGAACAAAGGGTTGCTCTTATGAAGAAAGGCTTAAGTTTTGCAGATTACAGTGTCTGGAGACTAGGCACCTGCGAGGTGATTTGATTGAGGTGTTTAAAGCCTTGAATGGTTTGAGCATGCTCAATGCTGATGGGATTCTTCCTCTTGCTCAGAATAATCATCTGAGAGGGCATAAATTCAAATTGAGGAAAGACAGTTGTGGGATAGATGTGCGGAAGTTTGCCTTTAGCCAGCGGGTAGTTGATTGATGGAACAGACTTCCATCTTTTGTTGTGGAAGTTGATAGCCTAAATAAATTTAAGACTGAGCTGGACAGGTATTTTGAACGAACGGAGGGATGAAATGGGAGTGGTTTTTTCTTTCTGGCTGATGCTGCAGAAGCTTGCTTCCTTGCATCGTATGCCTCTACTAATGCTAATGTGTTGACATATCACTACTGTTGAGTATAGTGGGCCTCCTCCTTGGAATCCATTTCAATCAGTACCCCTGGGTGTCTCATCTTCCCTATGCTCTTTATGCAGATCCTCTTCATTTTTTCATTAAGGTTTTTGATCAGCGTTTCCTTAACATTATCACTAGTAGTCAGCTCGTGTTTCCTTCACTGGCTTCTCCAGTTTTACATGCGACTCTTGTGTCTTGGGTGTCTTTTTTAAGGGTTGTGTCTTTGTTTGTTTCAGTGCACGTGGGGTACCGCTCCTCACTACATCTGTGAAGGATAGGGTATACTGTGGCATTTTGTTCACACTGTCATCGAGAAAGGCCTCCAATTTTGCTGCAGCTTTCTCTTGCTCAAGGTGTGATTGAATTAGTATGGTTTCCATCTTGTTCCAGATGGTTATTATCTCACCACTGAGACCAGTGGTGATTTTATTATATTAAAATGGCTAAATCGGTGAGTATGGGCTTGGCACACCCAGGGTCCTGAGTTGGATATCATCATTCTTCTCTTTTTTGGTGATTCCCTTCTACTTTTGACTCTCTCTCTCTCTCTCTCTCTCTCTCAGGGTAACTCGGGAATTTTTTTTTTCCCTGGTGCAGCATAAGCCTCAGGCTTCCTTGCACCATATGGCTATTAATAATAATAATAAATTGGATGTAGCCATTAGGCTTTCCAGCTGTGTACACAGCACTAACATCTGGTCAAGTACATTTCCTTCCAGTGGCGTAGGTAGTTTCCAGAACAGGAGCTGAATCCTGTGTTTTGGTGCTGTCTTCATTTGCAATGTTTTGGGATCCAGTTAGTTTCAGATGATCCTTAGGCTCACTGGTGTTCCGGGTTTCACGATCAGTTTTGGGTGGTTCTTAATTTTCTTCTTGCATGCTGGACCCCTGAGGAGTCTCATTATTTGTGGGGACCATGGGAGCTGGATGGAGTAGCTTTAGGGGCAGGAATAGAGGTTGGGGGCTGTAGTAGCTGATGTGGCAAGAGCTGAGGCGACTTGAGAAGCTGGCATGGCTGGGGGCTAAAGTAGTTGCTGAGGTAGCAGTAGCTGGTATAGTAGATGAGGCTGGAGTGATTGGGGTTAGGGAAGTAATGGGAGCAGGCTGTGATCCAGAGAGCGGGGAAGCATTGGCTAAAGATTCAAGGAATGAGGCAGCAATCAGAGTATAGATGCTGAAGTCAAGCTTCAAGGGAGCTGATAGGTCTGGATCAGCTGTGGGTGATTTGTAGTAATCATCCTGGAGATGGATTAGAAGAGGGGTGAGGGCGCACTCTTGATCTATTTTTGTTCTTCTTTCTGGAGGAGAATCTACCATTTGTTTTGAGGGGAAGGAGGCCAGGGACTTCAGAATCCTTGGTAGCATAGGAGCTTGATTCCTCATGAGAAATCATAATGAAGAGCCACCACTACCATTGGGAAGAAAATTTTAAAGAAAAAGAGGTTGATCTACTGATTTTTTAGGCTATCTCCTGGCAAAATCTATTGAAACAAGAAGAGTCTCCTGAAAAATGAGGTTCCAGCTATTGTCTCTAGAGGGTGCTGAAGACAGGAGGGATTGACACATTGGAGTCCACATGTGATTAGTGATATCATGATAAGTTACTAAATATGAAAGTCACAGTATATGAAGCTCACTGCTAATTTAATAAAATTTCCCACATGATCAATAGTTTAATTTGCATACCAAAATTCCATACATTAGAATTTGTGGCTAATGTCTCTAGAGGGTGCTGAAGACAGAGGGAGGGATTGACACATTGGAGTCCACATGTGATTAGTGATGTCATGATAAGTTACTAAATATGAAAGTCACAGTATATGGAAGGCGCCTCCGTAGCCAGGTGGGAAGGAGCAGCAGTGCGTAGCACACGCTTCTTGATTAGACCGGGATTCGAGCCCGTCACCACCAAATACGGAGGATGTGGAAAGGTCAGGGAATGACCACCGCATATCCCGGAGCAATATGGCCTTAGTTGCTAATGCTCCTAAAAACCAAATAACAAACAAACAAACACAGTATATGAAGCTCACTGCTAATTTAATAAAATGTCCCACATGATCAATAGTTTAATTTGCATATCAAAATTCCATACATTAGAATTTGTGGAATCATGAAAGCATAATTAATTAACAGATTAATTAAAAAATTCTAAATAAAAAGTAATCATTGTTGATCACTTCTAACTTTCAGGACTAATGGCAGTGGAGAACCTGTACCATGTGACCTGTCATGGAAGTAAAAGGCCTTTGTTCTGCCAGTCAGGGAAGAAGCAGTGGTTGCCCAGACAAAGAAGAATTAATAAACAAAACTAAGTTACTACATAAATCTCAACGAGGCATCATCAAAACTGCAAAAATTTAACTATTGATAACATAGAAATCATCAGATAATGCATAGTACTTATTTTCTCTTGAAATGCTATAGGACAACTGACATAAGAACTCTAAAAATTTAAGCAAAACAGTGGAAAGCAGAAAAATCATGTTGATTGTTGACAACTGCCCTGCCCACCTTCACTCAGTAATTTTGAAACTTTCAAGTGTGAAGCTTATTTTCTTCCCTCCAAATACCTCGTCTGAACTGCAGCCAACAGACCATGGCATTGTCAAGAATTTGAAAATGCACTACTGAAAGCGCATACTAAATTTATACTGAAAATAGAAACCAACCAACCTATAGATTCTGTTATAGATTTGTAGATGTACATATATGATTTCTGCAAAAGATGTGATGGAAACACGATTAAGAATTGTTTTGCAAAAGCAGGTTTTGCTAAAACGCAATTAACAGTGATGAACTACTACATGATTTTGAGCAATTTTGGGAATAACTCCAAGAGAGGTTTGATCGGTGGATAAATTGTTCTCGATGAATTTTTAGGAGTTAAAATGATGTCATAATAGCTGAATATCCAAGTAACTCCAACATTTTGGAGAGTATTCAAAGGACTAGCGACAATATCGACAATGAGTTGGATGAAAATGAGAGCAACGGGTGCCATATTAAACCTTCCCAACATGAGAAATGGTAATACACGAAATATTGGCAGCATTTGAAACTTCACGTCGAGGCCTTCAGTGTGAAGAAAATGTGCCAGAAAACATATATTTGAGTGTTTAAACAAATGCGAACATTTTTATGAATGATGTACAGTAAAATCCAGTGTACAACAAAAAAAATAACCAAATATTTTAAGAAATAATTCTTAAAAGTGTACTAATATATTGTGTGCATCACATAATTAGTCATTTCTTAATATGTATGTCTTAATAAATTAATTGTTTTAAAATGTTAGAAAATTTATTCATTCCCATTTATTTCTAATATACTTCTCATCTTTTACTGTATTTTTTAATGTTGAATTGCAGTATTTTTCATTGTTAAAAAGGTCATATTTCTCTATAATGAAATTTCTGTTTAATGAATTTTTTTAAAGCGAATGAAGCATTTTTGAACATTATATAGAAGTCTGACTGTAATTCTTTTGAATGTTATATCTTTTGTCATTATTTGGAAGATGAGAAGCAATATATAATTGCCCTTGTACTGCTAGCTGTTCTATAGAGTTAAATGCACCTATTGACAAGCAACCACCATCTCATTGTGTTTGTTTGTTTTTTCAAATAAAATTGGTTTGTGTTTCAGAAGTACACAAATGATGTTTTTAGACTAAACTAAGGACAGAGAGCAACTTTACAATTGAGAAAAAAGCAGTTGATTGGGCCAAATTTAAATTTAGAAATTATAAAATCTAAATGGTAATACTTAGTCCAATTATTTATGTATGAACACTTGACTCTCTCTCTCTCTCTCTGATGGAGTAGTTATTTTGTTGGATAATTGGGTGATATGCCTACTCAACTAGCTACTTAGTGCATACTTTATTGCAATAAGATTTTTATTGCACATTCATAATCAGAATGATATTTAATTTTTTTTAGTACTTTATCTTATCTTATCTTTATCTTAATTTTTTTTAGTACTTGGCGGAAAACCAACGGTCTGTTCATGGATGTATCTTGTGTTACTGCCTTAAAGAAGTTAAATACTGATACTGTTCATCTTTTTAATAGTACGCAGATTGCATCATCTATTTCAAATATAGTCAAAGAATTAATTGAGAACTCTTTGGATGCTGGTGCAACTAATATTGATATTAAACTGGTAAGTATTTTTTTATTTGTGCTTGTGTTATTAGCTTTTTTTTTTTTTTTTTTTTTTTATAAAACTTGTAGAGTGATGTAAGGAAGCAAAGGAAGCAAAATCAAATAAAATATCTCCTTAGTTTCATTGTTTATCTGTCCTTCCAAATATTTATCTAATCCCTTTATAAAGTTACTTAAGTTCTTAAAGACGTAGTAAAGATATGGAGTTTCCAAGGGTATGATTGTGTATTGTACAGGCTTACCGGCAGGTCACTATGCAACAGTTGACATTGCAGTAACGATATGCAAGTACAATATTTCAAATGACGGGGAATGCAAGGACAATATTTCAAATGACGATGTGCTGCACACTCAGATGTATGGGGTTTTACAGCAGATGACCCAAGAGACTCAGGCGCCTCCGTAGCCAGGTGGGAAAGAGCAGCAGTGCGTAGCACACGCTTCTTGATTAGACCAGGGTTCGAGCCCGTCACCACCAAATACGAAGGATGCGGAAAGGTCATGAAATGACCACCGCATATCCCGGAGCAATATGGCCTTAGTTGCTAATGCTCCTAAAAATCACATAACAAACAAAAAAATAACAAAAAACCCAAGAGACTCCCTCTCCTCACCACTGTTCATTGATGACGAATGCGTGATGTCAACAACGTGCCATGTGGACACTGGAGGACTGGAAACAATGTGCTGGTCGTTTGTTGTTGTTATTTGGTTTTTAGGAGCATTAGCAACTAAGGCCATATTGCTCCGGGGATATGCGGTGGCATTCCCTGACCTTTCCACATCCTCCGTATTTGGTGGTCACGGGCTCAAACCCTGGTCTAATCAAGAAGCGTATGCTACCCACTGTGCTGGTCGGATGAGTCCAAATACCTGGTGCAACACATTGACAGATGCCATTGTGTGTGGTGCAAGCAACAAGAGTCCATGGACCTATCTTGCATGGTGCCCACTATTCAGGCAGGTAGTGGTGGTTGCTTAATATGTGGCCTGTTTTGCTAGCAAGAACTAGGACCCAAATGAGTATGGACCAACATTTTCTCTGGTGAAGTTTATGGGCAGCTGTTAGGAGACTATATGCTTCTTGCCATGTTGCTTTTGGTTAATCTTTACAGCATTAGTATTAGTAGAGGCATGCGATGCAAGAAAGCAAGCTTATGCAGCATCAGCCGAAAAAAAAAAAAAAACTCTCCCATTTCACTCTTCCAATTGTTCCAAATGCCTATCCAGCTCAGCGGCTAAAGGCAAATTTTTGCACATCTATTCTACAGCTATCTTTCCTTAGCTTGAATCTATGCCCCCTTAGGTTCTTAATCTGAGCAAGAGGAAGAATCCCATCAGCATTCAGCTTGCTCAATCCATTCAAGGCCTTGTACACCTCAATCAGATCACCTCGCAGGTGCCTACTCTCCAGGCACTGCAATTTGCAGAACTTAAGCCTTTCTTGTTAAGAGCACCCCTTTGTTCCCCTCACAAATCTTGTTGCCCTTCTTTGTACTTGTTCTAGCAACCCTACATCCTTCCTAAAGTGAGGCCTCCAGACCTGTACACGGTTCTCTAGGTGTGGTCTGATCATTGCCTTGTATAACGGAATAATCACCTCCCTGTCCCTGCTAGCAAAATTCCTATATATGGTACCCCATCCCATGGATCTTTGTGATAGACAAATGTAACTCCTTCCACTTATTGCTCTGACAGGCTGCTAAATTACTGGTGGTTTGCATTAGAGTGAATGTCATCTTTCCACTGACTAAAGCCAGCAGGTTTGCATATTCTAAAGATGCAAAGAATGTCACCAAGATCCATGGGATTGAGTGAATGGCATTTTAGTGCTGCCAAAGGGTGTGTGTGTGTGTGTGTGTGTGTGTGTGTGGAAGGGGGAATGGTTTTCCTTACTTTAAACCAGCACTGGAGGGACTCATTTCCTGATTTTAAACCAGTGCCAGGAGGGGAGGGGGGCGGGATTATGCACTTCTTGGTGCTGGTTTATAATTGGAAAATAATTCTCCCTCCAGCAATGGTTTTAAATATTCTCCCGATTTAAAAACATTCCCGGGAGGGGGAATCTTTTCCTGACTTAAAACCAGCGCCAAGATGGCATTCGGTCTAATGCAAAGCATCGTTAATTATCAGCCTGTCAGAACAACCAGCATCCCATGGATCATGGTATACTTTGCATCTTTAGAATATGGTACTCTGTATTTCTGTATACTCACAAACCTGCCGTCTTGATCGGTGGAAAGATGACATTCACTCTAATACAAACCACTGGTAATTAGCAGCCTGTCAGAGCAATAAGTGGGAGGAGCTACACTTATCTATCATTTCTTGTTGCAAATATCCATGGGATGGAGTACCATGTTGTAAAGATTAACCTCCAATTTTTCCCCTGGACAGAAATAGGATATTCCAGGATGATAATGTGCCATGTCATTGGGTTTGCACTGTGCACGGGTGATTTAAGAAATGCATTGAAGATATTGCCCATCTTGATTGCCCTCCAAATTTGCCTGACATTAATCTCAATTGAACATTTGTGGGATATTTTGGAATGGGAAGTGAGGTATATGGAAATGCAACAGTCATCTATTCTGACACTGGAAAGCCTTGTATGCAGCATGGCTACAGATCTCTATGGATTTCTTCAGCTATCTATTGGAGTCAATGCCTAGGTGAACAGTGGCTGTTATCCCTGTGAACAGTGGCCCAATACTGTATTAAGTAGGTGATCATTGTGTGTGTACATGTGCGTGCGTGTGCACATGTACACACGGCTAAATCCATTATTTAGGTACCACTTGTTTCCACACAGTGGGCATGTTAGTAGAATGGAGTGATTGTACGGTCAGGTTCTGTGATTGCGTGATTATTGTGAGGGCTTTTTCTTTCTGATTGTTTTGTGTCGTCGAGGAGGGGAGCGCTTAGCTTAGGTAGGATGTTTATCCCCCTATCCCGTTGTTTTAAAATCAGAAAAAGAGCTCCCAATTTAAAAACAGTGGCAAGTGGGGGAAAAACACCCTAGGCATATCAATCTTTGAAGACAGTGGGCACGGAAAGCAGTGAGTGGCACCTGCCAATCACTGCTTTGTTCCTGTCTGTTTGTTGAAATATGGACTAGTACCCAAGATCTGGAGTTTTACCACGTGTACACACAATGATCACCTACCTGAGATAAAAGTGCCAGTAGAGAAAAAGAGGTCATTTCATTACAATGAAATGACTACTGTGCAAATTGGAAAAGACATTTCTTATTATTACAGTTTAATAATATAAATCAAAGCATTTTTGTTTGAAAACTATCCTGTAAATCACTGTCAATTGTAAATGCACTCATCTACTCTTATTCTCGCATTATCCATTGTTCTGTTTAATGCTTCTGGTGGTATTCTTTCAGTTTCAGCAATGTTTCATTTCAGTTAGTGAAGTGTCCATGGATAGTTTATATAGACTTTTAAAAAAAACTCCATAAAAAGAAATGCAAACAGATGAGTCTGGTGATAGTGGTGGCCAGTTTGTTACCAAAATTAAATGTAATGTGATTTGGAAACTTCCTTTAAAGTATCCATGGAAACCTTTGCAGTATGTGCTGTACCATTGTCTGGCTGAAACCAGACATTTTGTAAATTAAGTCTTTTTTGTTGAAGATCCTCTCTCTTACAAGTTTTTGCAGCTAGTTTACGTATATTGCTGAAGTTGCTGTGACAGCTAAACCATTATCATAAAAAGTGTGGACCGATTATGGTGAAACTAAGCTTTTTGGCTGTGAATTTGGTTGTTCATGAAGGTGATATGAATTTTTGGCTGACTAGTATCTAAAATTTTTGTTTGTTTACACGCATATTCAAATGAAAGTGGGCTGCGTCACTCTTGATTAAATGATTAAGTCCAAACCATTGTTCATCTTCTGTAGGAATAGATTGTAGAAATTCAAATGTGTATCCCAATCACAAATAAGTTATTGTTGGACCAGTTGCATTTTATATGGATGGAACTTTAAATTGATATATTCAATATACATCATGGACTTTATGTTGATATGTTCAATTCTCTTGTTTGAGGACTGCATTGTAATGATTCTTTTTCTCTGATTCTTCTAATGTTTTTGGAGTGCACTATACTCATCTGACCTGGAGGCTTCAGATCTGTTACAGACATTGTTTTAAATTTGTAAATCCAATTTGTTATGTTTTTTGATTCGTAGCACTACCATTTCTTCCAATGTTGAAGTGGAGTTGAAATTCACATTGAGCACTCACAACAGTTTTCTGATTTAAAAAAAATTGCATTTGCCTTATAAACAATGTTTATTTGACCACTTCTCTATTTTTACTGAATACTTTAGTGCAGTGCTACTCAGTGTGGTCCACAGACCGGTACTGGTCTGTGGTCCACAGACCAGTACCGGTCTGCAAACTGCTTGTTACTGGTCTGCAACGAACTGGAAATACAAAAAGGGAAATATGAATTTTGAGTTTGTCGCGGACGTTACTGGTCTGCGACGATTTGTATTTTACAAAAGTATCGGTCTGCAATGGAATGGAAATAAAAGAAACTGGTCCTTCATCACAAATAGTTTGAGAAGCACTGCTTTAATGTATTCTACTCCTGGATACAAACTGGGCATTTTCTTCCAGAAGAGACCAGTTTTGTCAACATTAAAAATTTGTTCTGGAATAACAGTCCTGATCAACAAGCAATTCAATTTTAAAGGCCTTAGCTGCTTCTTTGTCAACATATAATACCTTTCCATGCCTTACAACACTTTTGATATTTGCCCTGTTTTTGAAGCATTCTAACCAGCTTCTGCTTGCTTTAGTCTCCAAAGCACACAGCACTGTCACTGGTTGATGGAACTTTTAAGTCTCAGATTGTCATAGATCTGTTTAGTACATTTACAGATAAATTGTCAGGGCACTGTGTCACCCTTCATCTGCTTTTTCCTTATCTGTATTTACAAAAGTTTTTCCATTTCCACAATAAAGTCTGTCCTTGTGCACCGAATGTGTAATCATTACCAATTTTAACATTCTTTAGAATGTCCCATTGTTTAACTATTGTAGAAATTGTCAATTGAGATTTTTATTCCGTGTTTTTTATCATCTTCTGCTTCACTTTAATAGAAATTTTATTCTTAACTTGCTCTTTAGGAGCCATGGTTATTAATTTCAATTTATTTAATTAATCAATTCAAAAATAACCACAAATTATAATTTACAAAATTGCCCTTTTTTTTTCACTGAACAACTGCATAAAACAAAAGATAAACAAAGAATAACAATGCCAATTATGTATTTCAGAACAAAGTAGGGCTGTTGTGCTGAATAATAACAAAGATGCTAATTGTTTAAGAACAATCATATGAGAACATATGAGCCACATTTCATGATTCCACCCACACATTTTGAAATTTATACCTCTGCATCATTCCCAGCTGTAGCAGAAAGCTATGAGTTCCTGCAGATATCACTGACCCTTAAAATATAAACTCTTATGGAAGGTAAACCAGTTCCTGAGAATATCGGACATGGATGTTAACAAAAATTGAGGATCCTCTGTATTCCCCACTATTTTGCTTTTTTTGATAGGGTGTTATGCAGGGGCGTAGTTACCATATAGCAAAAGTAGGCAAAGACTAGGGGGGCCCTTAATGAATTAGGGGCCCTACTTCACAAGGGCCCATAAACAGATGCAAGTAGGGGCCACCCTACTTCGCTAGGGCCTATAGACAGATGAAACATGTAATGAAAATATTTTTCTCACTGAGCTCTGCAACAATGTTGTACATCTAGAATAAGGAAGGAATTCTTCTTATTTCTTATCACCAAAACATAACAAACCCAGGCAGCGGCAGTCTTTATTTTGCTTTTACAAATGCAACTTTCTATAGTGATCAGACGCCCATTTGGTTACTGTATGTGTATACGTCATATCATGGTGTTCGGAATTCCCCAACTTGACAGGGGGATAGGTCCCACATATACAAACATTTAGCCATATACGGTGGTCAAAAGTTGTTAGTTGATTAATTTCAATTCAAGTTTGTTCAAGTCATTATCAAAACAGCAGTTGACGTACAAAAATGTATTTGTTTATTATTGCTATTTAAAATTTAAAGTTTAAAATTAAATTAATAAAATTTTTAGTTAAAAATGGATGAAAAGAAAAAGGAAAGAGTGGAGCCCAAAAAGAACAATGAAGAAAGAAAAAGAACAAGCAGTCAATA
Organism: Mastigoproctus giganteus; assembly: GCF_048544385.1. Taxonomy (NCBI): domain Eukaryota; kingdom Metazoa; phylum Arthropoda; class Arachnida; order Uropygi; family Thelyphonidae; genus Mastigoproctus; species Mastigoproctus giganteus. The sequence continues at coordinate 41,550,328 of NC_143584.1, read as the reverse complement.
AATTATCTAAATTAGATAAATTCTTTACAAAGCACAGTAATGAATTATGTCCAGAAGAAGGTAAAGAAAAGACCAGTATCGAATCGGAAAATGTGGAAAAGAATGCTGTTGGTGTAAATATATCTAGTGGATCATTTAAATCAAGCAAGATCATTAAACAAAAACAATTCAACAATTATAGATATGCCTTCGTTGGAAATTAGTGTTGAATGTACTACACCATTTATTTCTTCAAGCGATCTTGGAGAATACGTGGACATCAACATTTCTGATGAAACAAACAGAAACATTGAGTTTGTCACCTCAGAGACCTAAAGGGCAATTTCCAAGGGATCCTGAACAACAAATTAGAAGTTTTAGTGACACATACTACTATTCTACTTCAACGAATGGTCCAGTTCCTCATTTGTGGCTATGCTACTCACGAATTTTAGATGCATCTTTTCGGATAAAAACTCAGTGTTTCTCACCATCATATCGAGGCATGTGCTATACATGAAATGTGGCAAAAGAATGCAACTATTGATAAAGATCTTGAGGAACAAGTAAGATACAGATCCTCATTTTGGAAAATGGTACTAGAACGGTTATTTCGGATAACGCTTATGTTGGCTGAAAATTCTTTAGCATTTCGAGGTCATCAGGAAGGATTTTCGGAAGATTACAATGGCAATTTTTTATTGCAAGTCCATTTACTTTCCTACTATGATGATATAATGAAACAAATTATTAATAAGCCATCTGGTTCAATAACTTATTTAAGCCCCACTATCCAAAATGAGTTAATGGAATGTTTAGGTACCAAATTATCAATAGCAGTAACACTCAAAATTAATTCAGCACCATTCTATTCATCAATTTTAGATACTACTCAAGATCTCACAAAAAAAAAAAAAAGATCAATTGAGTGTTATCGTATGACATGTTCACATAATTTGTGATGAAAATGAAAAATTCAAAGATTTTGAAATTTGTGAAACGTTTTCAGGATCCTATGATGTGAATGATAATTCGGCAGAAATGATGATGGATAATATAATGAAAATATTACACAAACTAAATATTCCCCTTAAAAAATGTTATGGTCAGGGATATGATGGGACTAATGCCACAAGTGGAGTTTATAATGGTGTGCAGTGACACATTAAAAGGATCTAATCAAATGCATTCGTTGTGCAAGTCATAATTTAAATTTAGTTTTTAATGATAGTGTAAATTGTTGTAATAATGTTTCATCATTTTTCGACATTCTTCAAAATTTGTATAATTTTTTTTGGAAATAGTACAAAAAGATAGGATCTTACTATAAAATTGAAATTACAGTTGCTCAGAGCAAAATGGATACAAAAATATAGATTGTAACAGGTTTAATAATAGGAAAAATACATATATATTAGATTAGATACATAAAGTTTTCGGTTATCTAGTTAACCTTCTTCAGTTGATATGAAATGACAGTTAGAATGGAGGCGTGTACTGCCAGTCTGGTACGTGAAGCGCATGGCTAATTGTTTGAGGTTGAAGCCTGTGGTTGTGATGTATGTGGACGTGGCCAGCGCTTGTCAGTGGACAGGATCATCGTTTCGGTGATAGGGTGGACTTGACAACCACTGTTCCTGTTCACTGAGGTATTGGAGCATTTGATGTTTAACGATTCCAACCAGGCGCGGCACAGATAATGGCGGGACTTATCCGGATTGGTCTACCGCATCTCTTGCCGTGACTGCACTAGCTGCTACTTCGGGGAAACTGGGAGACGGCTCGAGAAGCGCCTTTCTGAACACAAAAGAGTGATCCGCTTAGCGGATGTGGAGCACTCAGCTACTGCCGAGCACGTCTGGGCAACCCACCACGACATTGACCCACACCGCGATGTCGTGATTGTGGATAAGTCCTGCCATTATCTGCGCCATGCCTGGTTGGAATCGTTAAACATCAAATGCTCCAGTACCTCAGTGAACAGGAACAGTGGTTGTCAAGTCCACCCTATCACCGAAGCGACGATCCTGTCCATTGACAAGCGCTGGCCACGTCCACATACATCACAACCACAGGCTTCAACCGCAAACAATTAGTCATGCGCTTCACGTACCAGACTGGCAGTACACGCCTCCATTCTAACTGTCATTTCATATCAACTGAAGAAGGTTAACTAGATAACCGAAAACTTTATGTATCTAATCTAATATATATGTATTTTTCCTATTATTAAACCTGTTACAATCTATATTTTTGTATCTGTTTCGCTCTGAGCAACTGTAATTTCAATTTTATAGTAATGAATCCGGAGGGCATAGGCCTCTTTGATTATAAGATAGGATCTTCTTTTTAAATTTACTGAATCTGAAGTTACATTAAAAAAACTGAATCCTACTTGATAAGATAGGATCTTCTTTCTAAATTTACTGAATCTGAAGTTACATTAAAAAAACTGAATCCTACTTGCTGGTCTGGTAGATTACAGTCTATAACAGCTGTGAAAGTGCGTTTGGCAGTTATTATAGAAGCTTTGACAGAAATTAATCTTAAATCAACTAAAAAAAAGCAGAACGAGACGAAGCGTATGCCTCTACTAATGCTAATGCTAATAATGAAGCAAATTATGACATTTGATTTTATTTTCATTTGTATACTTTTGAATAACGTGATGTGCGAAATTAATTATTCTTCAAAAACTCTACAGAAGCACGATATAGACCTTGATGAATGTACCGAGTCTACACCTCATGGCCCCATAAGGTGTATGGTAACTAGTGCATGGTACTGCACTCTTCTAAGAGATCATATTATTCCCACTCTGCAAGAAAGGGTGGTTATAAAATAAGTTTCCCTATCAGTAGACCCTAATGTCAAAACGGTTAGAGTTAGCACTGTGAAAATCAGTGGGTATGTCATTTAGGGTATAGGGAAGCGATTTGTAGAAGAAAAAAAATTAGTTCAAATTTCTGCCGCCATTGGAAAAATGGCGCTGCACCTATGTAAAAGTTGTCATTTACTTCAAGACACACTGCTTATGCGAATGACATCCTGTTAGATAAAAGCAGAAAGGACAATGCTACTGTCAATAACCATTATGGCTCTTACAAAAAAAGGAACGTGCTCTTTTAGTAAAACTGTTCTACCAGAATAATAGTAGCTAATGCAGCACTACGTGAATATCAGAAAATTAAGGGTTTGCGTAAAGAACCTTTGACGTTAGTGGCGCTTCGAAAACTAATAAAGAAATTTGAGGCGATCGGGGAGTTAGGTGTAATTCCAGACAGGCAACAACGTATCGGAACAGAGGTAGTGGATGAAGTGGCAGTTGCAATAGTTAGAATGTGAAAAATTACCAGTCAGTAGTGTCAGAGGTGTGTCAAGAGACTTGAACTTTCCTTGGTCTACTGTATGTAAAGTGCTTTGAATAATTTTACGCTGGTTCCTGTACAAGATTTACATAGTGCAAGAACTTAAGTCTTGTGATCAGCAACAACGAATAGACTTTGCTCTACGATTTCTGGCTCATATGGAACTTGACGATACGTGGGCTCAAATGATCTTGTGTTCTGATGAGGCAATTTCACTCTTTGTGTGGCTGTAAATGCATAAAACTGCAGGCGCCTCCGTAGCCAGGTGGGAAGGAACAGCAGTGCGTAGCATTTCTTGATTAGTCCGGGGTTCGAGCCTGTCACCACCAAATACGGAGGATGTGGAAAGGTCAGGGAATGACCACCGCATATTCCGGAGCAATATGGCCTTAGTTGCTAATGCTCCTAAAAACCAAACCAAGCATAAAACTGGCAAATATGGGGAACTTCTCGTCCATCTGCTGTGCATGAAAGACCACTAAAAAGTCCATATGTTACAGTATGGTGTGGATTCACAGCAGAGTTTATAATGAGACCATTTTTCTTTGAACGTCTGCACCTCATGGCCCCGTAAGGTGTACAGTAACTAGTGCACGGTATTGCGTTCTTCTAAGAGATCACATTATTCCCACTCTGCAAGAAAGGCAATGCTTGGAGACCATAGTGTTTGTGCAAGATGGTGCCCCCCCCACGTTGGTCGACAAGTGAAGGAACTGCTCCGTTCAACATTCAGAAATGATTGCATCATTTCTGGAGACTTTCCACACTTCTGGCCAGCCCGATCAGCAGATCTCAATCCCTGTGATTTTTGGCTATGGGGATATCTGAAAGACAGAGTTTGTGATATCATACAGATGCTTGTCAATTTGAAAGCAAGCATTAAACAGCATGTAGCCAGCATCCCCAATACGATGCTACGCGAAACTGTGTTGCATGCAGGTCTCTGTTTTCAGAATGTCATCTGAAGTGAAGGAAAGCACATAGAACAATATCTGTATGATTTCTAAGCTCTGATATTAAAATGTAATCTTAAGTATTCTTAAGATTACATTTAAGTAAAATGTAATCTTAAGTTAAGTATTCCATCTCATGTTTACAGTGGCGCCTCCGTAGCCAGGTGGGAAGGAGCAGCAGTGCGTAGCACACGCTTCTTGATTAGACCGGGGTTCGAGCTCGTCACCACCAAATACGGAGGATGCGGAAAGGTCAGGGAATGACCACCGCATATTCCCGGAGCAATATGGCCTTAGTTGCTAATGCTCCTAAAAACCAAATAACAATCATGTTTACAGTGCCAATTTCTCCCCTTGTGGCAGAAATTCAAACTACTTTTTTTTCTTCTGCAAATCGCTTCCCCATACCCTAAATGACATACCCAACGATTTTCACAGCGTTATCTCTAACCGTTTTGAACTAGGGTCTCCTGAATAGGGAAAACTTATTTTATAACCACCTGGTACTTCTGTATGGGATCAAGTTGGTAAAAATTTACAAAACAATCGAAATTCATATGAACAAATTAAATATGAATCTGAGCAAATTTCTAAGGGTTCAGGGTAGATCCCAAATTTGAAGACAAAAACGACAACATAGAACTAAAAAACAGTACAGGTGACCCCCTGCTTAACGCTATTAATTCGTTCCATGAAAACAGAGTGCTAAGTGAATCCGCGCTAAGCGAGCTCCGCATTCCCATAAGGTAACATATGTATTTGTGAGTTGCGGTCGGTGCCATAGGATATTTCCTAATCAATAATAAACGGTAGGAAAAGATGCACAAATGTCGGTCAAAATATTTAATATTCAAATATTTGTACATATAAAATAATCTGCATTACATACGTATATCATTATGTGGTAACTACTTACATATCAAAATTAAACTTAAAATTCCAATTAAAATCATGAATTTAATTGATCTAAATTGATTTAATTTAGTTGATGAATTTAATCATGAAAAATTTGTCGATTTTGGGTTGAACTTTGGCCCTCTTCCAAATAAACTAAAAGGGGTATTAATTTTAAATCCCCCGCAGCATTACCACCCAACAATAAAGTCAACCGATCCTTCGCTGCTTTGAAACCTGGCATGTTTTTTTCTTCTTTCAATATGAAACTTCTTTTAGGCATTCGTTTCCACAAAAGTCCTCCTTCATCTATGTTAACTTGTTGAGAAGTACAGTATAACACACAATATTCCTCTTCAATAATTTTAACAAGTTCTTTTTTGAAAATTTCGGCTCCTTTTACACTTGCGGCTTCTCCCTGGATTTTAAATCTATTCAACCAGCCCTTACCAGTTTTAAATGGTTCCACATTTTTTTTTTTAGGTGAGTTTTCTTCAGATCATCATATTGGCTAATCTCTCTCTCTCTCTCTCTCTCTCTCTTTTTTTTTTTTTTAATAATATTTAACTTAAATGAATTCTGCATTGGATATTATGTTCAATAAAATTAGTTAAAGTCTTTCCATTTCAATCCTAATAACCGGCCTAGCCCTAGTTGCTTGCAGTGGAACAGCTATCTTTCCCGCTGCTAAAATTAATTCCTTATTTTTTTTTATAATTGTTCTTATTAAACTTGCGAGTCCTAAATTATGGCACACATCCGCTTGTCTTTGACCGGAATCGATTCGCTTCAAAACGTCTAATTTAATTTTCAAATTCAGTCTTTTTCTTACATTTATAGTCTTCGTACTGTGCCCAGACGTTGTTGCTTTTTTCATTCTTATCGGCCATTATTAACTCTTCGAAAATGTCTTCTAAAATGTAACTGCATTGGTTGCATCAATTACGATACAATATTCGAGTAAACTGTCCGTTTTGCACGATGTCTAATACTGTACTGAATGATGACTAGACTTCGGATAAATGCATATAACGCAAATATTACAAGCAATATACTTGATCATTTTTTAAAATGTTGATCTCGGAACTACGTAACAAGTGACTGTACTGCAATTAAATTAGCTTGCGAGAAAATTTCACTGAGCGTGGGAAACGTTTTAATGCTGTTTTGGTATTCAATTTCAAGCTATCGACTCCAACAAATGGAACGATTTCGTTAAATATGCCAAAAATCTGATCTGTAAAAGAGCGTTATAGTGATCTGAGACAGCGTTATAGTCAGATACGGGGTATAATATAAGAACAGCGTTATAGCGAATCAGCGTAAAGCGAACCGTGCTATAACGGGGGCCTGCTGTACAATGAATTAGCTTCTGATTTTTTGTTTGATAATAGAGATCAGTTTTTAAAATCAGTGTTTTTTACTATGTTTTACACAAAATTATAATACAAATTAAAAATCGTTTCAAAAGTATGAAGTTTGTAAAAAATTATTTTGCAATATTAGAACTGAAAAAAATATGTCAAATGCTGATATATTAAGTGAGTGTGAAAATCTCATAAAAAAGTATTCATCCGTACTCTCTCCCCAACTGCCGATTCAATATTGTAATTTAATCACAGTTATTTAACAAGATTTATTAGAAGACATTGTCTATCAGACAATTTTTTTATTTGTTAATTTAAAAATATAGTGCCTAGAATAATAAAAGATTATTCTAGGCACTATATTTTTAAAAACCTAGAATAATAAAAGATTATAAAATAAATCCTATTGGTCAAAGTAGACTATGCAATCTTTCAGCGTTGGCCGTTGAGCATAAATATGCCAGTAAAATGGATTTAAAAGATATTATTAATGATTTTGCAAATGTAAAAGCATGAAAAGTAACATTTTTAACTTTTTTCGTAAATTTACGTTTGTAAAATTGTATTTAATAAGTAGTATCATATTAGATAGTATAAATCAGAGCTGTAATGCTCAATACATTCTACGTTGATATCAGTATTTGTAAAATAATAAGAGGAGTTTACCTCAATATAGTACGTAGAACACTTCCGTATGATGCCCTCCAGAAATTAAAACAAAAAAATTTAAAAACTTACATTAGAGTAACAAATTAAATTGGTTTCACACTTACTTAATATATCAGCATTTGACATATTTTTTTCAGTTCTAATATTGCAAAATAATTTTGATAATATTTTTTGTAAAATTATAAATAAATCGTAAATAAAATACATATTCATGTTGTTAAAATGATTCAACACTTTTTTAGATTATATCTAATTAAAATTTATTTTAATAAAAATAAGGGGCTGAAAACGATTTCTTGCCTAAGGGCTCAAAAAACTTAGATACGCCACTGGTGTTAGGATGCTACCATATTAGTTGTGTGCAGCTTCCTGCTTTTGGCAGGAATTTGTAGTGAATGAAATCTGTCATTCCTTTCTGCAATTCCATTTAGTGCAGATTCCATTTATTGGATCACATGCCTGAATTGTGGCAGGGGGGAGTTTTGCCAAGGCAGATCATAGGCTTTGTGATTGCATCTCTGAGCATGACGGGCTATTTCCAGACCAACTTCACCTGACCTGCTCTACTATTGCCAAACATTATTGGTGTGAGTATCATGTTAAATTGTAACCCATGATCCAATATTGAACTTTTGGACTGTGCACATGATCCTCATCATTGCTGGAAGTGCTCCCTATAGCTGTGGCTGGGTCTAACATTAATCACAATCATGGAACTTGCATACACCCTATTATGGAAGTAGTTATTTTATAGCATGATGAAGGATGGTGAGCTTATAACATGGCAAATGACATCATCCTATTTCTGCAGAATCTGATGGTAGATGTTTTGTATTCACCTTTCTTTCTTTCTCTTTTGTTGGTCTGTGCACATGTGTGTGTGTGTGTGTGTACGTTGCTCTGCAAAATATAATTTTGTTATTGTCATACCATTTGTCTTCAAAGCTGATAAAAGGAACACATCACTCTTTAAGCTTCTTAGTGTATATATTTTGTTTTCATTGCTTTTAGTACTTTTATCATTTATCTGTATTATATTTCTGTCTGTCTTTTATTCTCTCTGTTTTTCTTCTATTATTTCTGTCTGTTTTTATTCTTTATAAAGTTTTTGTATATTGTACTTTATTTTTCACTGTATTTTAATAAGGTTTTATTTTATATTTTTATAGTTTGTGAGTATTTACAAGATTTGCTTCAGTATGGTTATTCCCAATGTACAAGGCCTTTTTTTTTTTTTTTTTTATGAAACCCCCAAACACGAAAGATATCAAAACCTATTTTTTGCTAATATTTTAAAATTTATTTTATTTATTTTTTGGATGGGGTTATTTAGGCTTACTTTATTCATAATTTTGTTGATGCTTAATACTAATTCAAAATTTCTATAGTACAGTCATCTCTGCTATTATGCATGTTTTTCCAATTCAAATTGGCTGTAATGCTATTGATGAATAGATGAGCGCCGTTTGTAAAATGCAAACTTTTGCAAATGCACTTTGGCTTTTATGCAATTTCATTCCTAACAGTAAGTTTCACGGTGTGCGGAGGAATACAAATTTATGCCAACAGTGTCCTCCATAGCCAGGTGGTCAGGAGCAGCAGTGCGTAGCACACGCTTCTTGATTAGACCGGGGTTCGAGCCTGTGGACCAAAGTGTGATATCAGCTTTTAAAGCTCTATTATTTAAGATGCACATTTAAGAAGTTGATTGCAACTACTGAGGAGAATAATAAGGAATTGCTTGAATTTTGGAAGAGCTTTAAAGCCAATAATGCTATTGACATCATTGTGGAGGCCTGGGATGATGTCAGTAAGGACTGCTTGCATGCTTGGTGGAAGCTTCTCCCAGATTTTATTCACGATTTTAAAGACTTAAAACTCTCAGTGGAGCTTCCAAAATCAAAGAACATTGTGTTTCCTCTTTCAAAGCAAGTTGGATTTGAAGATGTAGAGAGTGAGGATGTTGAAGAGCTGCTTGAGTCCCATTGTGAAGACCTCTCTACAGCTTTTCTACAACAACTTATTGTTGAGGGGGAAGCTGGAGATGAAGAACTCCATCCTGGACTTCTTCATGACAGCTTTCCACTTCTCTTTTATCCTCTATCCTGAGGGAAGTTGAGAAGTAGTTGCAGCTCTTAGAAGACTATGATTACAATGCAAATGCCGCAGGATAGCTTTGTGGAATAAGGTCTTATTTGACATCCTATGAACTGCTATCCTGCCGCAATTTTGCTGTTTCAATTTTAAGTGATATTTTTTTGTGATCTGCCTCTAACCATATTTTTCCGTAAGCCTTGCTATTTTCATTGCACAAGGTCTCACAAGAATGCAATTACTGCATTATAATAGAAACGACTTTATCATTTCTGAAGGTAAGTTTCTTATTAGACGTTTTGATAAATTTTTTTTCTTTTCTTTATGTCCCATGCAGTGAAGTATTATCTCTCGCTCTTCACAAAATAGAAAATATTTGCCATTGGATTGCAGCTTTAGTATTTATGGGCACTTTTTTTTTTTTTATTGAATATACTTTTATTGGCTGTTTTGTTAATAAAATGTTATTTTTACAGGAAAATACTGGTTTTACTAAAATTGAAATTAGAGACAATGGAAGTGGTATCAAAAGAGGAGATGTACCTTACTTTGCCCAAGCACATTATACATCAAAGATCAGCTGCCATTCTGATTTAGATCATTTGCAAACATATGGCTTCCGTGGTGTGGCTCTTAGTTCATTATGTGCAGTGGCTAATGTGTCTGTTACAACAAAAAGTGTAGAGGAAGAAATAGGCATGACATATCAGCTGGATCATTGTGGAAAAATATTATCATCAAGACCATCTCACGTAATCAGAGGTAAAATATAAGTTTGTTAGCTAATGTAGGTGATATGTTGTTGTTGTTATTTGGTTTTTAGGAGCATTAGCAACTAAGGCCATATTGATCCAGGGATATGCGGTGGTAATTTCCTGACCTTTCCGTATCTTCCGTATTTGGTGGTCACGGGCTCGAACCCCGGTCTGATCAATAAGTGCGTGCTACGCACTGCTGCTCCTGCCCACCTGGCTACGGAGGCGCCAGTGTAGGTGATATGCAGCGTGTATTGTTTCATTGTGTTTAATATGCATTTATATAAAAACTTTTAGATAAATGCATATTAAACTTTTAGATTATCTGAAAACTTTTAGATAAAGTAGCATGTTTTAGGGGAGTGGGGGCAGGGCATGCCAATTAGGGAGGTACTTATATATTTATCATCTCTTACAATCAGAACATTTTCTTATTTTGAGTTTATTTTCATCCTTTTGAGTTTGTGAACGCATCATGTTGGTGGAATTTTTGAAATCAGAAAAAGGAAAACCGAAATTGTGCTTTAGTGGACATTTGTTTTATAAAGACAGGCAAAATGAAACAAAAATTCATTGGAAGTGTCAAAATTACCGAAAAACCAAATGTGCCACTTGAGTTACTACGGTAGATAACACCATTGTTAAAACATGGAAGGAGCACAATCATTGTGGAGACGCAGCAGGAGTTGAGGCAGCACAACTTCTTGATACCATTCGAACTTATGCAGAAACAACAAATAATACGCCTCGTAGTATTATTTCAAATGTTTCGAGAATCTGTAGCCAAGCAGCAGCCCCTAAGTTTCCAAGTGTAGATACAACGAAACGAACAATCCGAAATATAAGAAATCGAAATTTTGATGGCCCAGTTCTTCCAACGCATCGTAGAGACATAGTTTTTACAGAAGAATATAAAACATCATGCAATGGAGAATTGTTTCTACAATTTGATTCTGCACCCGAGGACAATCGTATGTTAATTTTCAGTATGAAAAGAAATTTGCAGTTGTTAGCGCGAAGTGAACACTGGTATGCCGATGGGACTTTCAAAACTGTTCCCTTACTTTTTTTATCAGATACATGGATTCAAGGACAAAATATCGCTTCCATTAGTTTATGCAGGCGCCTCCGTAGCCAGGTGGGAAGGAGCAGCAGTGCGTAGCACACACTTCTTGATTAGACCGGGGTTCGAGCCCGTCACCACCAAATACGGAGGATGCGGAATGACCACCGAAAAAGGTCAGGGAATGACCACCGCATATCCCGGAGCAATATGGCCTTATTTGCTAATGCCCCTAAAAACCAAATAACAAACATTAGTTTATGCATTATTGCCTAACAAGTCTGAGGAAATGTATGTATCTCTACTACAGCGGCTGAAAGTATTGGAACCGGCTATGTCCCTGCAATCAATAACTATAGATTTTGAGATGGTGATGATGAATGCTTGCAGAAGAGTTTTTCCTGACGCTTCACAACAGAGTTGTTTTTTTCACTTTTCACAATGTATTTCACAATGTATTATGAAACTGATGCCAATTTTGCTTTAAATATACGAATTTTGGCAGCAATTTTGCATTTGTGCCCACTCCAATTCTGACAGTCATTTTTGAACATTTGTGTGAAAATGGTGTTTTTCCTCCAGAATTGCAAGAAGTTGTTGATTATTTTGAGGATACATGGATTGGACGCCCAACCAGACAACATCTTCATCGACCACCAAAGTATTCCCATGAAATGTGGAACGTATGCCAGCTTGTTCTTGAAGGATTACCAAGAACGAATAATTCTGTTGAACGGTGGCATAGAGGATTTGAGGAACAAGTCGCTGCTTGTCATCCCAACATTTGGAAATTTATCGATTGCATTAAAAAAGAACAAAGTATTAATGAAATGCGCATTGAACAATATTTAAGTGGAAGTGATCCGGGCAACAAAAAAAAAAGAAGTATCATGATTGTGATGAATGAATTAAAAGGCTTGTTAGCGCGTATGACGAACGGGGTGATATCGTTGATTGTCTAAGAGGTGTAGCGCATAATATTTCTTATTAATAATGTACATACTGTGTTGTAAATATTACATTTTCTTAGTAATTAATTATCCCAACGTGACTGATTCTGAAGATTACATAAACATTCATCTTGAATTTTTGCAGTGTACTATGACATACATAATGTTATAATTAGTTTAGTTTAAAATTAACCAATTGTTATATTGTTCAAATAATGGATTTTTTACTATTTTTGTGATACATGTAACTATTAAAATACATAATCTACCTATTAAATTACATATTTCCATACGTGTGTTTTTTTTTATTTCTGAACTATTCCTTCACAGTTCATAGAATTCCAAAAACTATGTTAATCATAGCTTAAGGCAGAAACTTAAATAAAAAATAACTTTTTACGATTTGACCAAACACATCTCATTGCTTCTAGATGGTAAAATGCGATAAACTGACGCGGCGGTAAATTGCTGGCAATAAACTTTCCTAGACTCGTTAAAAATAGGGGTTACATTCTCAACAATGAAATTAGTTAGCTAATTAGTTTATCTTTAAACAGATTCATTTATCGAAAGAAATGAAAACGTAGTCTGTAAAATCAATCAAATTATAATAATAGAGAAATTATTTACTACTTACAAATGTTAAAGAATGTTTATTCTTCATCATCATCGACTAAATGCACACTCGTTGATCACTCATTATTGGCTCGGCACTCGTTGGTTTGCTGCACAAGGAGTCGTCTTCTTCAGAAATGTTTCAAGAGGCATTTGTTTCCAAGATAATCTTCTCTTTTAATTATAAATTTCACGATTTGCATGGGGTAACAGGTTTACGAAGCTTAAAAAAAAATAATGAAGAGAAGATTCAGAAAATTTTTGTTTTTTGTATGATTGAAGATTTCAGTAAAGGGAAAACACATTTCATCATAATAACGTAAAAAACCACACAATTCCAGCTATCAGTATTTTTGCAAATGCAAGAAGTTCGAGTTTACTACCTGTTTATAATTGCTTGCACTAACAGAAAAGCCCAGTAAATCAGAAAGTGCAAATTGTTTTTATTGTTTTATGGTCGTGACCTCCAGAAATGTGCTTTAGAAAAATATCACAAAGGTGTTTAAAATTGATTCTTATAACGGAACATATGATAATGATGAAAGTGTAGTGCATATTAATGATTTGAATTGGTAACTAATACAATTTACAAACCACACTCATGACCTTTTATATGGCCTTAAGGTCACGCTCGTGACCTTAAAAATGACATTTTAGAGAGATAAATAGCTTAGTTATACAGCGAAAATTTCAATTTCCGAGATCTTGAAACAAATTACCAAAAAACAATGTGTTTTTGGGTTCACATTACGATATTTTAACTATATGATGCTGTCTCTGGAACTGATTAATATTGTAAAGCGGGGTACACTGTATTGTATAGCTATGCACGTGGTTTGGAATGCGGTATGTATGAATGTTTAACATTCATTTTTTGCAATTAATGTTCATATTTTCGATTTTGTTGATACTTGATGCTTGGAAAAAAAACCTCGTAAAGCTGGAACTCATGAAGCGAGAACTGCCTGTACAGAGATAAATTAAGTTTTTTTATTAGAATCTAATCATATATTTCGTTAATTATTATCTCCATAAAGTCTTAAAAATCATTTTTTTTATAAATTTTTTGAAAATATATATCATCTCAATCAGAATGTCAAAATTTTTAATTAAATTTAATTAATCCAAAAATGGAATGTGCATATAATCGGATTTTGCCATACTTGACACTTCAACATCAGCACTTCCGATGAATCAGCACTTAAATCGCAACAGTGTATATACAACAATACAAAACATGCTTAAGTAAAAAATCGGATAAGTCATCAATTCTGATGAATCATCACTTAGCTTAATAATGGCAATAGTGTAATTACTACAGAATATGGTTAAGTAAAAAATACATTTCAATTGTTCCAAAATATTTTTGTTTCATGTTAATCCCTTGCATATCCCCGGTTGAATAATGCTGTTCTAGAGAACAGGAGTATGGAGAATAAATAAAGAGTAATAGGGAGTTGAGCCACAGTGAGTTGGACTTTAGAGTTGAGCCACAGTGAGTGCTTATGCATTTAAACTAGTTTTTAGTTTGAAAAGAAAGTAAGGAATTAACAGATGCCATTTCAGCAGAATAATGCCCGTGGAAAACACAAATATTAGAAGCAGAAACAGTGTGTGTGTGTGTGTGTGTGTGTGTGTGTGTGTGTGTGTGTGTGTGTGTGTGTGTGTGTGTGAGAGAGAGAGAGAGAGAGAGAGAGAGAGAGAGAGATTAGTAATTAAATTTTACAAAGTTAAAAGTTGTTCAGAGAAAAGTAACGCTGAAGGCAAAAGCCTGGTTTTTGTGGGTTTTGTAATAAGAGACCAGAAGTTAGAATTAATCTGATATAAAAGATGGGTTTTTGTCTAGAAATGTGTAGTTCAAGTTAAGCATAAGAGCTTCAGATTAATTTTTATGCCAAATAAGACAGGATTGAGTTTTAAAAATGACTGAAGTTAAACTAATATGGCCTTTCTTCCCACTCCACCTGGAGTCATATATTCAAATAGTTGAGTGGTTGTTCAGATTAAGGTTGTTATTAGTGGCATATAATGCAAGAAAGTAAACTTAAAAAGCATCAGCCAAAAAAAAAAAAAAACTCTCCTACATCACTAGTCTCCATCCCTCCAATAATTTATCTAGTTCTTGAATTTATTCAAACTGTCCACTTCCACAACACCAAATGGAAGTTTGTTCCGATGATCAATCATTTGCTGGCTGAAGAAACTTCTGCACATCTATCATGCAACCATCCTTTCTCACTGAATTTATGTCTCCCTTGTGTGTGTGTGTAGTCTGGGCAAGAGAATGAGTGTGAGCTTGCTGAATCCATTCAAAGCTTTAAACATCCTAGATCAATTTGCAGGTGCCTAATCCCCAGATGCTGAAACTTGTCTTTGTTAAACCACCTTTTTTTTTTTGTCCCTTCACCAATCTCATTGCCCTTTTTTGCACCCATTCTAGGAGATCTACATCTTTCTTAAAATGAGTCCTCCAGACCTGTATTACTCAAGATGCAACCTAACCTTTGCCTTATACAACTAGATAATTACTTCCTTTTCTCTTCTAGCATAGTTCCTGTATATCATAAACTTCATAAAAAAACTGGTAAACTGCAGCTATTATCAATCCACTGCAGGATGGAAGCGTCCTCAATGACTCATGTTAAAGGAAATGGACAATAATCTGCCATGCTGGTCCAGTATGGGTTGGCAGATTGACCGTATTTGGCAGTCAGGGGCTTGAACCCCAGTCTACTCAAAGAGTGTGTGTGTGCTACTGCACCCCTGACAACTGGGCTATGCAGAACTTCATGTGACTGCACAATTACGCCCTGGTCCTTTTCATTTTACAGTACCCTTAGTGTAGTAGCATATAGTTGGTATGTTAATCTGGGATTACTGCAACACATGTGCAGTACCTTGCTGGTCCAGTAAGCTGTTGCATTTGTCAGTTTTAAACCTCAACTGCCATTTCTCATCCTATCTGCCTAATTTGTTTAGAACTTGTTGCAACAGCTTACCCTAATTACTGTCATTAACCATGCTGCCAACCTTTGTATCAGCTGCAGACTTAGACTTTAAGGCTGATATACCTTCGTCAATTTCAATAATAAATATAGAAAACAACAGTGGACCCAGGACTGAACCCTGGGGGACTCCACTAATAACATTAGTCCATGAAGAACAGTGTCCATTAAAGACTACTCACTGTCTTTTCCCCCTCAGCCATCCCTTTATCCATGGCAGTAACTTGCCCTTTATGTCACCCTGCTCCAGTGTGGCATAAAGGTGCAAGATCTTCTGGAGAACAGAAGTATGGAGAATAAATAAAGAATAATAAAGACTCTGCAGTTATCAACCACTAAATACAACATTTACCTCTGCTGTATGTGAATGGTGTTATTTTGGACAGGGTGTTATTGAAATCTAACTCTGTTATATGAAAATATTCTATGTTATTGGAAAAATGTGGAATATTTTCATATTCCATATTTTTGCAACAGTATAAAACGCTTTCCTGAAATCCAAGTATATAATAACAGAATTATCTTTTTTGCATCCAGTTCCTTTCTTGCTACATCTTAATATTCAATCAGATGTTTGGTCAGATAAGATAGTCCCTTAACAAATCCATGCTGTGACTGCATAAGTGTATTCCTGTCTAGATGATCCTGCATTACTTCTTTTTTTTTTTTTTTATGTGAACCCCAAACACGAAAGGTATTAGAACCTATAGTACTTAGTACCGTGCTTGCTTGGGTTGCAGGTTGAGAAGACGAAAGAAGATATTTGTCGACATTGGACTTGAACTTCTGTAGATTGTAATTTTCAGGAAATACGTATGAAGGAAGGTTGTTCCAGAAAACGGCAGTTGAATGAATAAATGAGAAAGATGAAAAGTTGGTTCTGTGGGTTTGGAGTTGAACAGTAAATGGATGTTGGCTGGTGGCGGCACGTGTTTGGACTGTTTTGAAAGAGAGAGCGGGAATTATAGAAGGCAATTCAGAAGAACAGTGACCATGGAAGTATCTGTAGAAGAGGCATGCAGCAGAAACAGTACGTCTATGAGAAAGCGAGTGGAAAGACTGTTAGAGATGAATCATTAATTAACCTAACTGCCCTCTTCTGAATGGAATCAAGAAGCCTGAGAGAGGTTTTGGGGGCACCACCCCAGATGTGGGAACAATATTCCAAGGCAGAGCGGATTTGCGATTTATACAGAGTGAGCAGCTGTTTGGAAGAAAAGTAACGCCGAGAGCGAAAGAGAAAACCAAGTTTTTTAGATGCAGAGAAAGCAATATTTGTAATGTGCTTGTGCCAAGAGAGATTAGAAGTCAGGGTAATCCCCAAAAGAGATATATCATTTTGCCTAGAAATCGGAGTGTCACTAAAGATAAGCATAGGAGCAGAAGAATCCTTTTTGCGAGATATAAGACAAGACTGAGTTTTAGAAGGGTTGAAATCAACTAAGTTGTCTTTGCCCCACTGTAGAATTACCTGAAGATTGGCATTTAAGGAATTGGTAGCAGGTTTTCGAGAAGTTGAAGCTGATTGAGCAGGACAAGGTTTCTCAAAATGGAAAGTGGAATGCAATGTGCTATCATCGGCAAAACTATGGATAGGATTTCCAGTCAATGGAAGAAGGTCATTAATATACAAGAGGAAAAGAGTGGGGAAAAGAACTGAACCTTGGGGAACACTGGCATTAGTGGAGAAGTTAGAAGACAGAGAGCCATCTACCATCACCCTCATTGAGCGATCAGAGAGAAAACTGGATAACCAATTACTAAAAACAGTTGGCAAACCATAAGATGGAAGCTTGTTTAGAAGACCTTTATGCCAAACACGATCAAAAGCCTTTGAGATGTCAAGAGCAACTACTTATGTTTCACCGAACTTTTCCATTGAATTAGTCCATAAATGGGTAACATAAGCCAGAATATCACCAGTGGATCGACACTGACGGAATCCGTACTGGCGATCGTTGATCAGACGGAAGGTTTCTAGGTAGTTTAAGAGTTGGCGGTTAATTGATTTCTCCTTTACTTTAGAAAGAGTAGAAGTAATTGCAATGGGACGATAATTGGATGGGAGGGGTTTGTCACCCTTTTTAGGAACTGGCTGGATATGAGCAAATTTCCAAGCAGAAGGAAAAACACCTTTGGAATAAGAAAGTGAAAAAAGGCGGCAAAGAATAGGAGTAAGTTCAGGAGCACAGGTTTTGAGAACAAGTGGAGAAATACCATCAGGACCTGGAGCTTTCTTAGCATCAAGAGTCATCAAAATCCTTCTGATATCCTTTTGACGGAAGACCACAGGAGGCATTGAATGGAGCGTGTTGGGAATGGTGGGAGGTGTTTTACCAAGATCATTAATACATGAGCTGGAAGAAAAATGGGATGCTAGCAGGTCAGCTTTATCCTTGGCTGAAGTGACAACAGAACCATCTGCTTTGGACAGAGGTGGGAGCAGAGATGGGCAAAAGTTGCAGCCAATAGCTTTGGCAAGAGACCAGAATGCTCAGCTACCATTAGGGCAAGAAGCAAGTTTTCTACTCTTAGCATGTTCAAACTCTATTTTGGACTGATTAATAACTGCTTTACAATTGTTGTAAGCTTTGGTGTAGGCAGAAAATGAAACTGAAGAATTAGAAACAAGCCAATTTCGATATGCAACATTCTTCTCTTGAACAGCCTTAGCACATTTATTGGAAAACCAAGGTTTAGATAAAGGACGAGATTTTAAAGTGGAGTGTGGGATAAAGGATTCCATTCCTGCAAGAATAATTTCAACCAAAGACTCCATTATTTTCCCTAGAACAGAAGTTAAGCTAATGGGTCTGTAATTATTTTTCTCACCCTTTGATCCCCTTTGTGAATTGTGTGATACATTTGCACATCTCCAGTCAATAGGGACTTAGGGACCTTTCTTGAATTCAAAGATGCCCTCATAATTATGGCCGAGGGTTTGCTTACCTCCTTTGCTGCCTCCCTTTGTATAAATATTTAGATCCCATCCATTCCAGGTGCCTCTTTTATGTTTAATTCCTCTTCCACTGTCTTTTCATTATTATAAAATCATTTTGAGACTGTTCAGGTTTGAGAAAAAATTGACTTTGTTGTGACCACAATTCCTGGCTTTGACTTCTACTCATTTTGAATCTTGATGGTGGACTTACAAGTGTCAGCTGGACCCTTGGAGGTCGTCACAACCTCATGTTGGGACTTTATAATGTCAGATACCTTCGTGGTATTGCATGGACAATGAATTGATCCTCTATGAGGAAATCTAAGATAATTGTATATCAACATTGTTCAGTAGTACAGCTTTGTAAATAGGTTATGGGATTGCCAGGAAATCTGTCTGGGATTGAATAGTACAATAAATAAATAAATAATAATAAAAAAAATTCCTTTGTATTCCCTTAACACTCTGTCACTTGTGGTGAGGGAGCTGCCCTCCTTAGTGCTAATGATAATAAAATGTCTGTTGGGGTTTTTGCACTCAAGAGTCTTCAATGGTGCAGAGGTCTTCAGCATAGGAAGATGAGTGGCATTGCATTTGTTTTTCCTCTCTCATTTTCCTTCTTCTGAGTCAACTTATTTTCTAGGAGTGCTTTCAGTCTTTCATTTTCAATATGTAAATCTAGTTGGTCCAATCTTTATTTCAGTTCTGGCTGCTCCAGTTAATGTTCCATGAATTCTTTGAGTTCAGTACACATGACATAAACCTGGTCTATTACTATCCCCTGGGATGTTTGATTTCCTACTGTTTGCATTATTTAATGATTCTAAGTTTGAACTTTCAGAGTCTGAATTGGAGACAGTCGCATCAGTAAGTTTGGGCAGTTCAGCAACCACCTCTGTTGCCATTATTGACTGGCATTTCGTTGATTTTCTCCACTTTAAGGAGGTTAAAAGTGTAGTAGAAGTGATAGTAATTTTGCCAAAACAATCAGTTTGGTACCAAGATTGTCTCTAAAAAAACCTTGTCTAAGTTGAAAAACCTGGACTGTTGTGGGGAGGGGGGCTGCAGAGGAATGGGATAAAAGTCTGCTAAAATTCTAGGTGCATTTGGTACAAAATAATTTGAAAATTTTCCTTCGGACGGGTAGAGTTTTCTGGAGTACTGAAGATGAGATCCGGATCGACACATATTTTAAACAGAAATAAATTCTAAAACAGTATAAAATGTAAGATTAAGGTCCATAAAATACGAGAAAAATCTTTTACCACATTTAAAACAAACTAATATTTTGTTCACTAGAAATAAATGAAATGCATGTCTGGGAATCAGTACTTATTTCCAATATGATGGCATATTTTGTTGTTTTGCGATGAGCACCTGGCTTTGTTGGTAACTGGCATAATACTAAGTTAAAACAATTAGAATGCAAGGTAAATTGGCATCCAACAATGCCCAAACTAGATATGATAATTAGGCAAATTTTACAAAAACTAGGCATTAAAGATAGCAGCGAAACGATTGTGGAAACAAATCAAAAATCACTCATGTTACTTGTGATGGCAATAGCATTGTGTGGCAAATAGCGAAAGCATGAAAGTAAAATATTGCTGATATTTCCAAAACCATAAAATAATTAAAAACCATAAAATCAGTAATCTTACCTGATGATAGTGTCACTTACTGTATCTCCCCATATTGCTGGCACATCAAAATTGATATTTATCCGATACTTTGGACCTTTAGGAATGGCGCAACGTGGAAGGCAACTGCAGTGCCTTCCACGTTGCTCCATACCACATTGTGTGATGGGCAGTGTACAGAAGGGGTAATGTGTTCTTGTTTAGGTGGCATCAGAGAGTCATCTTCAACTCCCCATGATGTCTCTGTGTTGATACAGACTCTGTAAAGCCAGTCAGTGTGTGTTATATCATGTGGGGTATGTTGTTCGTGTCATGTGACTTGTCTTCTCACTTGTGTCTCTGATATTGGGAGGTTATGATCACCTGTAAAACAACTTCCCAGTATCCATCTCAGGGATATGAACCCAGGCCAACTACTGTACGCAATCTGGACTGATACAGTTTGCCTCGGTGATACTGAGTCAGCCAAGAAATACAGAGAAATATATATATATATATATATATATATCCACCAGGGGAGAAGAGGTGATAGATTGGGGTGGAATAAGAGGAGAGTGGTTCAAGACCAGGAAAGTAGTGGATAACAAGCAGTAGGCTACCCATCCCACCACAAGGTAAACAGATCAAAGTTAGAGGAACAGTGTCCTCCAAAGTGGATCTACAAAGCTGGCAGGAATCCCTACTGGAAAGATTCCATACAGGAAAGGGCTAGCACCAGCATGCAATCCCACAACACAGATGTAGAAAGGTCATAGCGTATAGTGTTGCAGGTTAGGCAGCACCGGGAAACAACTCTGTAAAGGTCAGATAGCATGAGTTAATGTGTGGCATTGGGTTATGTTGGTCTGTTAGCCACTGGGCCACTGGAAACCAAGGACCTAACGTTGCCTGTCCGGTACTGTAAGGAGGTAGGCTGGGTACAATAGGATTGCTTGAGTCTCTGGTGGGGTGAACTGTGGCATTGCTGAAAGTTTGTCTGGGAGGGCACGAAAAAAAAATATATATGTTTTTATTGGAAATGAGTGTGGGAATGACAATGTGAGCTTGGGACAAAAGGTGAAGAGAAAGAGGGTGAATGTTAGGAAGGCTTTCCACTAGGGAATAGAAGGGCACCCCTTCAAAAAAAAAATCTCACTTTCCATAGGAGGAGGGTTGGTACTGATAAGAGCGGTTAAAGGTATTTAGAGTAGTAGTCCATCAGATGAAGATATGGGGGGGAAAAGGTGTGGAATTTTAGAGGGGTAAAGATTATAGGGCTAGAGTGCCCAAGGAGAAAATTGGTTTACCTTTGTGTTTTGTCAATTTCTGACATCTCACACTGGCCAGACCAGCTTTAACCAGTGTCAGCATCCCATGCCATAATGCCTTAGAAAAGGAATCAGCATGGTGTCGGCAAGAGCAGTAAGGGGCTTCCAGGGGTGGGGGTTGGCCTGAGCTGCAGCCTCAAATTGGGGTCTCCTGTTCCGACGAGTAAACAAGCACACATATTCATCAACTGCACACCATTCTACCAACATGCATACAGTACTTTTTTTATATGAACACAGGGCACATTGTAAGGCAGGGACATTCCATAGCTTTTACATGGCCTTCTGCCCAACATTTGTCCACCCTAACATGCAAATGGCCACAACACTGTGAATATCTGAGATTTTTTTTTTTTTTGGACAAGCCACATACGATTGATTCAGCCATATCTGAAAATCATTGCATGGTTTGAAGATATGGCTGAATCAGTTGTATCACAAATCATACACACTTTAGCCTGCTGTGGGAATTTTTTTGAACATGAATTCAAGGGTTACATAAACTTATTAACATTTGAGAGACATTCTCTTGCACACCATCTTTCAGTTTTTTTATTGCAGCACTCTAAAAATGGAATAGCACAATCACTTTTTTTTTTTTTTTTTCAGGCTATGGCCACCCACTTTCAGCAGTCATACAAGTTATACACACAGGTTTACACAGGATGGAGAGGATACTCCTGCTCGTACAGAACCAACCACATAAGAGACTTATACATGTACACTTGCCCAACAGTTAATTTTACCTCCCCCACTGGGGAGAAAGAAAGTGCAGCTACATTTTTTAGGTAGAATGGCACATTAAGGGTATCTTATTACACACGGGGGATAGTCTTTTAGGAAGCCATACAGTCTTGTATTCATATTCTCGCGTCACAGTCACAAACACATTTGCTCACACACATCCAGACAGCTCCAGGCACATATACAAATGCAGTGGATTCCGGTTATTTGGGCCACCAGTTAATCCGGGTAGCCATTTATTTGGGAAAAATTTTAAAGAACAGAACCCAATCAAGAAAGTAGCCAGGGTTTACTTCGCTTAATTGGGACAACATGCCGTTTAATCAGGCCAGGAAACCGCAGCACTCGAGATTACCCTACGATTCTCTCCGACCATTCCATGTGGTTCGGTCAGATTTCTGGAGGTCACAACCATAAAACAATTAGCAGTCCCCTGTTTATTGGGCTTTTCTGTTAGTGCTTCAATCATATGAAAAAATTAAATTATCAGAATCTGCTCTTCTTTCCTATTTTTTAAGCTTCGTAACTTGTTACTCCGTTCTCACTTGCACATATCATGTTACTTGCAATTTGTGGGCCGTGTTCTTTGCTATTGATTGCTTATCTTTTTTACTGTTTTAAATTTTAACCCCCCACCCACAAATGTCAGTGAAGAGAAATGTCAACTAATTAGTATGTACATATTACAGTACGTATTAATTAAGATATGCACTTAAGTGTAAATTCATTTTTATTTTGCTAACCTGTGGAAAATATTCTTCCAGTTTTAATGTATCATTTAATTTTTTTAATTGCTATCGTAATAAAGTGTAAATTAGTACTTAATACAGTATATCTTTACTTATATCGCATGTGGATAATATTCCTCCTATTTTCGCTAATTAGAATCACTGTTTAATAGAATTAAACTTTAATTCACAAATGTGATCACAATGACCAGCACTTATTATTATTATAGCAATTATAGACCTGAGAGTTTAACTTCTGTTCCAGGAAAATTAATGGAGGCACTAGTTAAAGAAGCACTGCAGGATCATTTAGACAAGACTTCAGCTATAGCTCGGACACAGCATGGTTTTGTTAAGGGGAAGTCTTGCCTGACCAATTTGATTGGATACTATGATGCAGTCACAAAGGAACTGGATGCAGGGAATAACTTTGATATTATATACTTGGATCTTAGAAAGGCTTTTGATACTGTTGCACATGGAAGACTGCTGCACAAATTGGAGCAGTGTGGCATTGGAGGCAAATTGCTGCTGTGGATAAAGGGGTGGCTGAGGGGGAGAAGACAGAGAGTGGTAATCAATGGACACTGCTCGTCGTGGACTAATGTTATTAGTGGAGTCCCTCAGGGCTCAGTGTTGGGTCCATTATTGTTTTCTGTATTCATAAATGATATTGATGAGGGTATATCAAGCTTAATGTCGAAGTTTGCAGATGATACAAAGGTAGGCAGGGTTGTCAAGGACACTACTGACACTATGCTGCTGCAACAGGATCTGGAAAGGTTGGGTAGATGGGCTGAGAGGTGGCAAATGAAGTTTAACATTGACAAATGTAAAGTACTACACATGGGAAACAGCAACCCCAGAGCAACGTATCAACTCTGTGTTACTACACTGACAGTGGTAGAGAATGAAAGGGACCTGGGGGTGGTTGTGCAGGCAAATATGAAGTTCTCTGAGCAGTGCAGATGGGCTGCAAGAGTAGCTCATGGTGTATTGTCAATGATATATAGGAATTTTTCTAGCAGGGATAAGGAGGTGATTATTCCTTTGTATAAGGCAATGGTCAGGCCACACCTAGAGTACTGTATACAGGTCTGGAGGCCTCATTTCAAGAAGGATGTAGAGCTGCTGGAACGAGTACAGAGAAGGGCAACAAGATTAGTGAATGGAACAAAGGGGTGCTCTTATGAAGAAAGGCTTAAGTTTTGCAAATTACAGTGTCTGGAGACTAGGCACCAGCGAGGTGATCTGATAGAGGTGTATAAAGCCTTGAATGGTTTGAGCATGCTCAATGCTAGTGGGATTCTTCCTCTCGCTCAGAATAATCACCTGAGAGGGCATAAATTCAAATTGAGGAAAGACAGATGTAGGATAGACGTGCGGAAATTTGCCTTTAGCCAGCGGGTGGTTGGTTGGTGGAACAGACTTCCATCCCTTGTCGTGGAAGTTGATAGCCTAAATAAGTTTAAGGCTCAGCTGGACAGATATTTTGAACGAACAGAGGGATGAAGTGGAAGTGGTTTTTTTTTTTATTTTTTGGCTGATGCTGCATAAGCTTGCTTTCTTGCATCAAATGCCTCTACTAATGCTAATGCTAATTACATATCATATAGTGAATGGTACTTTACTATGGTGAGCCCATCGTAACGTGATTTGATTGTACAGAAAATCAATCGTAAAGCTGTATTTTTAACTTTTTACGTGAAACTTCGTATAATTGGGGCAGCCACTTAATCGGGCCAAAATGCACTAGTCCTGGATAATATTCCTCCTATTTTCGCTAATTAGAATCACTGTTTAATAGAATTAAACTTTAATTCACAAACGTGATCACAATGACCAGCGCTTATTACATATCGTATAGTAAACGGTACTTTACTATGGTGAGTCCATTGTAACGTGATTTGATTGTACAGAAAATCAATCGTAAAGCTGTATTTTTAACTTTTTAAGTGAAACTTCGTATAATTGGGGCAGCCACTTAATCGGGCCAAAATGCACTAGTCCTGATGTGTCCCAGATAATCGATTGTATTAGCAAGTTAAACAGGTAGAACAGTATTTTAATACCTTGCAACATGTTTATTTAACCCTTTCATGCATACAAAGTCTCTCTCTCTCTCTCTCTCTCTCCCCCCCCCTCCCCCCTTACACACACACACACACACACACACACACACACCAGAGGTGTATTGAGGGGTCATAGCCCTCCCTTAACTAAAAATTCAAAATTAAAGAAAAAGAGGTGTTTCGCTTTTCTATTCTCTCAAGGGATTCCAGTCTATGAAAAGCTAACTGAAAGACAACATCTTCGGAAAAACCAGTGATTTTGTTGAGTGGTGTAACTATGCCAGTGCAACTGCATTGGGGCCTGAGATTCATTTCTCAAGATAATTAATGATTCATTTTTCAGTATAATTAACAAATTTCATTAATAAATGAGCAATTTTTAAAAATTAAATGTAACGCATTCTTATCAATGCTGCACGAGTGTTGTTTAGATTGATGTGACACTTATAGAAATACAGCCACTCCCCGGTTTACGTAATACTTGACTTACGGAAATTCAACTTTACGTAAGGCTAAAAAATCGTGGAAATGTATTTTGCATCCTGTAGCAATAAATGGAGGTATCATGAAATTATCGCAATGTGAACCCAATAACACATTGTTTTTTTTTTTTTGTTTTTTTTTGGTAATTCATTCCAAGACCCCAGAAGTTGAAATTTTCGCTATATAACTAAGCTATTTATCTCTCTAAAAAGTAATATTTTTATAATGGAAATTGTACTACACTTTCATTTTTTCATTATGTTTTGTTATAAGAATCAATTTTTAATGCCTTTGTGATATTTTTCTAAAACACATTTCTGAAGGTCACTACTATAAAACAATAAAAACAATTTGCACTTTCCGGTTTATTGGGCTTTTCTGTTAGCGCAGTCTATTATAAATGGGTAGTAAATGCAATCTTATTGCATTTGCGATAATACCGATAACTGGAATTGTGTGGGTTCTTATGTTACGGTATTATGGTGAAATGAGGTTTCCCTTCACTGAAATCTTCAATCATGTAAGAAACATAAATAAATTTTCAGAATCTTCTCTTCATTCCTATTTACTTATTACAATGGTGAAGGGTCTAATGGAAAGTGCAAGTGTTGGCAGTGCTAGGAAATGAAACAAAATTGATTTAGAAATGAAGATGATTAATTAAGAATTACAAAGCAGGAAAAAGTTTGCCATCTATTCCACAGAATTAGGTCTCGCTGCTTCAACAGTGAATACTATTTTAAAGGACAGTGTGTGTATAAAAGAACATGTTAAAGGATCAAAGCATTTAAGATGACCAGTGATCACAAAATAGCATTCATGTGCTATTAGCATTGGCATTTGATGCAAGAAAGCAAGCTTATGCAGCATCAGCCAAAAAAAAAAAAAAAAACCCACTTCCACTTCGCCCCTCTGTTCGTTCAAAATACCTGTCCAGCTGAGCCTTAAACTTATTTAGGCTATCAACCTCCACCACAAGGGATGGAAGTCTGTTCCACCAACCAACCACCCGCTGGCTAAAGGCAAATTTCCGCACGTCTATCCTACATCTGTCTTTCCTCAATTTGAATTTATGCCCTCTCAGGTGATTTTTCTGAGCTAGAGGAAGAATCCCATCAGCATTGAGCATGCTTAAACCATTCAAGGCTTTATACACCTCTATCAGATCACCTCGCTGGTGCCTAGTCTCCAGACACTGTAATTTGCAAAACTTAAGCCTTTCTTCGTAAGAGCACCCCTCTGTTCCATTCACTACTCTTGTTGCCCTTTTCTGTACTCGTTCCAGCAGCTCTACATCCTTCTTGAAATGAGGCCTCCAGGCCTGTATACAGTACTCTAGGTGTGGTCTGACCATTGCCTTATACAAGGGAATAATCACCTCCTTATTCCTGCTAGAAAAATTCCTATATATCATTGACAATACACCATGAGCAACTCTTGCAGCCCATCTGCACTGCTCAGAGAACTTCATATTTGCCTGCACAACCACCCCCAGGTCACTTTCATTCTCTACCAATGTCAGTGTAGTACCACAGAGTTGATACGTTGCTCTGGGGTTGCTGTTTCCCATATGTAGTACTTTACATTTGTCAATGTTAAACTTCATTTGCCACCTCTCAGCCCATCTGCTCAACCTTTCCAGATCCTGTTGCAGCAGCATAGTGTCAGTATTGTCCTCGACAACCCTGCCAACCTTTGTATCATCTGCAAACTTGGACATTAAGCTTGATATACCATCATCAATATCATTTATAAATACAGAAAACAATAATGGACCCAATACTGAACCCTGAGGTACTCCACTAATAACATTAGTCCACGATGAGCAGTGTCCATTGATTACCACTCTCTGTCTTCTCCCCCTCAACCACCCTTTTATCCATAGCAGCAAATTGCCTCCAATACCACACTGCTCCAATTTGTGCAGCAGTCTTCCATGTGCAACAGTATCAAAAGCCTTTCTAAGATCCAAGTAAATAATATCAAAGTTATTCCCTGCATACAGTTCTTTTGTGACTGCATCATAGTATCCAATCAAATTGGTCAGGCAAGACTTCCCCTTAACAAAACCATGCTGTGTCCGAGCTATAATTGAAGTCTTGTCTAGATGATCGTGCAGTGCTTCTTAAACCAGTGCCTCCATTAATTTTCCGGGAACAGAAGTTAAACTCATAGGTCTATAATTACTTGTGTCAGCCTTTGATCCTCCTTTGTGAATTGGGGTCACATTTGCACATCTCCAGTCCATGGGTACCTCCCCTGAGTCCAAGGAAGCTCTCATAATTATGGCTAAGGGTTTGCTTACTTCCTTTGCTGCCTCCTTTAATATAACTGGATAGATCCCATCCACCCCAGGTGCCTTTCTTGTGTTTATCTTCAACAATTTCTCCTCCACTTTACTCTCAGAGATTACAAGATTCTCGAGCTTACTGCCAGAGTTGAATACACCTCTGGCATTCCCCTTGCTGAATAACTCCTCATGTGTGAATGTCGATGCAGAATATTCATTTAGTTTGTTAGCTGCCTGAGCAGGATCATCAACAGTTGACCCATCGATATCCAGTGGACCACTCTGATTCATCCCCTTCCTTCTAGAGTTTACATAAGTAAAGAACTCTTTGCTGTTTTTCTTTGCATCCCTTGCCAAAGATATCTCGTAATCTGCCTTCGCCTGCCTAACGTCCTTTGTAACTTGGTTACAGATCAACTTGTATCTATCATAGGCTTCTCTGTCACGTGTTAATTTGTATGTATCCCATGCATTTTTCTTCTCTGCCATATGTCTCATTAGTTCATCTGATATCCATTTAGGCCTAAACCTTGAACAATATTTCTTAGTTGGTGTGTAAAGCCTAGTAGCTTCCAAGATAAGTTCTTTGAATGCTTCCCATTTTGAATTTGCTGTTGGTAACATCATCAGTTGGTCCCACTATATAGAATTTAAATACTGTCTCAGTCCATCGTAGTCACCTTTACGAAAGCAATAACCCTTCCCTTTACTCCTAATGGTAGTTATCTCTTTGAGGAAATTCCACTTCAGCACACTGTGATCACTGCCACCTAGTGGTTCATTTATCTGCAGATTCTTAATGCATGAAGAATCACTACTGATAATCAAATCAAGAGTATTACTCCCTCTAGTTGCCTCCCGAACATGCTGATCATCCAATCATCAATAGAAAACAATCATCCAATAAATCTACAAAAGTTGCTCGTGTGTGAGTGACCAGCCCCCAAATTCCAGTCAGTATCTGGGAAATTAAAATCCCCCATTATAAGACTCTCTGATTTACTGGCCCACTCTATTTCCCTGTACAGTTTCTTATTATACTCATCAGAGTCATTAGGCCTATAGCACACTCCTACTCTTCATATTTTGATCTCCCAATGCTTATGTCACACCAAACTGACTCGACACTGCACCGTCCAGCGATGTCGACTGGCTTCACTTCCTTGGTTTTTATGTGTTTCTTAACTAATAGCATAACCCCTCCCCCCTTCCTATCCTGTATGCTTTCTGTAGACATTGTACTCCCCAAATTCCAGTTCTGCATTCCTTATATCTGTGTGACACCACGTCCCTGAAATCCCAACAATATCTGCCTTTGTTGTTTTGAGCAATACCTCAACTTCATCAAATTTATTTACTAAACTCCTAGCATTGGTGTACATGCAAGTATACATGCACCTGTTCTTTTTCTTAGCTTCCCTAACATAACCCATGTGTTTACTTGTACCCCAATGATTCCCAGCAGTCTCTGAAATATCCTGCATCTTATTTTCCAGGGTGCTGCTCATTCCAATAGAAGCAGTGCTAGAATCACTTTCACCTCTGCCAGTGGCTACACCTGATATATTAGTCCTTGTATCCCCCAATCTAGCAGTTTTCCGACCCACCTAACACTGCCTCGATAGCATCAGCAGACATTCTTGCAGCCTTTCTATTTAAGTGTATCCCATCCCTGTAGAAGCAGTCTCTCCTGTTAACAAGTACAGACCAGGCTGAAAAAAATTCTACCCCTTGAGCCTTGCACAGTCTTTCCAGGGCCGAATTGATCGACAGGGCTCTCATCATATACTCCCTCCTATCGTGTCTGGGCAGAATTGCAGACAGTTTCAAATTCAACCCTAATTCACGGCTTTTTTTCAACAGTGACCTGTACTTGTTAAGTAATTCCGCCGGTCTCCTACTCTTAATATTATTAGTGCCAACGTGTACAACTATATCGAAGATGGAAACGCTATTAATAATATGGATGGAAAATCAGATGCAGAAGCAAGTGCTCCTGAGTGCAATTACCATTCAAGCAAAAGCAAGAAGTATTTATGAAGATATTAAGAATAAGTACGGTGAACCCCCAGCCAAGTTCGTGGCAAGCAACGGGGGTGGTTTTATAGGTTCAAGCATCGCACTGGTTTTCGAAACATTAAAGTATGCAGTGACGTCGCCAGTGCAAATTCTGCAGCTGCAGAAAAATTTTGTGATGTGTTGGAAAAAACCCCTTCTAAATCTCCACAGCCCTCAATTTTCGCAGTGGCGTGCTTATCAGCTGGAGAGTTAATTCCGGCAATGATGCTCGAAAGGTAAAACTTGCTGACGTTATGCTTGTCTCCTCTCTCTTTTTGTAATTTTATAATTTTGAAATTTTTGTAATTTTGTACTTTTGTAATTTTTCCTGCACATAAGATAAAAAAAAATTGAATAAATAATTCTATTTACATGTTAGTCGAACATTTCTTTTTTGATTCAATCAAATTTTCGAGTGCTGCATAAGCATTTAGGGAAATTCTGACTTACGTAAAATTCCGATTTATTTAGAGTTGCACGGAATGCAACCCTTACGTAAGTCGGGGAGTGGCTGTATTAGTAAATAGATAGTCATGAAATATTCAGCAAAACCAGTGTCAAATATAAATATACATCACAGTGTGATTTTATTTTAGTGTTGGTGAATTTATTATACATTCTTTTTGTGTCCGGAGGGCAATATGTTTTATTTCACAATACACAAATTTGTCACATAAATCTAGCTAAAGCCAGTGTTGCTATAGCTAGACTTATGTGCCAAAAAAAAGAAGCCACTAGATTTGGCTTCTTTTTTTTTTTTTTTTTTTTGTTTATCTAAAGCGAAAAACTACAAGGACTACAAAAATGAGTTATTATTATGCTAACAGCAGACAACTAAATTACGGATCCTTTGATCCTTGCATATGATATTCTGAAACTAATAAGTGCATTGGGAGGAACCCTTCCTGTAATTAGCGTTTAACCCATGCGGTTGTTCATAGAGTGGAATGAACAATGATCAGGCAGAGTAAAGCATCAACTTCAGTCACTCCAAAGCATGCAGTTTCATTAAATTTATGATTTTGAGGTTTGTTTGCCATTTTCACAATGAGATACTACCCTTGTCTATTGCTTTGTTTCTATACAGCCAACAGGACCCGGACTTTGTTGCTGCTGGCCATGAATAATACATTTTATAACTCTTTTATATATATATCCATTCTGTTTTCATTTGTGGTGGTGGGAAAATTTGTTGCAAAGTTATTTGAAGGAGTAACTTGGGAAACGAAACAATCACAGAGATTTTCATTTGCTTTATTGGCTGGGAAAGAAAATTCTGCAGCTGTTATCAAGTATCATATACTATTCTATGATTTTACATTTTCAAGTTTCTCAGAGCACAAAAAAAATTTACCCATTACCATTACAACCATTCTTTTCTGACTTTGATAGAAAGTACGAAGATGTAAGTAAATTTATTATTCCAGTTTTCATTAGCTTACATGATGTACTATTCACAAATTATGAATGATCCATGATCGTCAAACATTGTCCAGTTTCGATACTAATATACACTGTGCTGCCACTTTATTAGGTACACCCCTGCTGTGCACACAAATGGTTTGTCCCACAACGTTGAATCACACGACTACAGTTGTGGATATAAATGCAGTAGAACAACCTTTCTAGTGTCAGTTAAGCATACAAACCGTAGCAAAAATGAGGAAGAGGAGTGATCTAATGGACTTAACGTGGCATGGTAGTAGTTGCAAGATGTTCTGGACAAAGCATCTCTGAAACAGCAGTTCTGAACTTTTCACGCATCACAGTTTTAAGGGTGTATCGAGAATGGTGCAGTGAACAGAAAACATCCTCTCAATGGCATTCCTGTGGAAGAAAATCGCTTGTTAAAGAGAGAGGTCAGAGGAGGATGGCTAGAATTGTGCAAGCAAACAGACGGGCCACAATGTCACACATCATGCCAGAATATAACCTTGGTGCGCAAAACAAAATAATATCGCAACGGACCACTAGTTGCAGTTAGTCACGAATGGGCTACAACAGCCAATGGCCACATCGCGTACCTTTGTTTTCAGTGAAGAACAAGAGAGCACGCCTCCTGTGGGAACAGCAACACCAGCACTGGACTATTGAGGATTGGAAAACAGTTGCTTGATCTGACGAGTCGAAGTTCTTGGTTGATGGAAGGCTCAGAATTTGGCAAAAACAACATGAATCCATTGATCCGTCATATCTGATGACTACTGTGCAAGGTGGTGGGGGCAGTGTTATGGTGTGGGGAATGTTTTCTTGGCACATGTTGGGTCCATTGATACCCACAGATTCACGTCTGAATGCCACATCATACCTAAACATCGTTGCTGACCAAGTGCAGCCATTCGTGTTGACAGTTTATCCTCAGTCAGATGGTTACTTCCAGCAGGATAATGCA
This sequence comes from Mastigoproctus giganteus, assembly GCF_048544385.1. Classification (NCBI taxonomy): domain Eukaryota; kingdom Metazoa; phylum Arthropoda; class Arachnida; order Uropygi; family Thelyphonidae; genus Mastigoproctus; species Mastigoproctus giganteus. Next base: position 41,517,961 of record NC_143584.1, on the reverse strand, counting down.
CTGGTGCACAAAGCCCTGAATCACTATGGAATGGTTCCAGGAACATGACAATGACTTTTCTTTGCTGCAGTGGCCTGCTCAGTCTCTCGATCTCAATCCTATTGAACCTCTTTGGAAAGAGGTTCAATAGGATTGAGATCGAGAGATTGAGATTGAGATATTCAATCCATGCCTAGACAAATTCAGGCTGTTTTGAACACTAAAGGAGGCTCAACATGCTACTAGGTAGGTGTACCTAATAAAGTGGCACACAGTGTATGTTACTCATTGCTGTAGATTTATTTTTTTTTACTATTTTTTATATTTTGTTACAATTTGACAGAACGATTTGTAATTTTATTACTCTGGTTTCAATTAAAAAAAAATTATTTTTTAATTGAAAATTTTTTAATGATCATTTACAGATTTTAGAGAAAGAATTTCAAAAGTTATTTTTCTTGTCTGCACCTTGTTTTTCCCTTTTGCATTCAATGAGCAATGAATGCGCACCTCTGAATATAGAAGTATGCATTGATTTGCTTTATGTGCACAGTGCAATGCCAACTTTTTAGTGATTCTGTAATAAGTGATTTTATTATTCCATGTAAGTGAATTTATTATTCCAGTTTTCATAAGTTTACATGATGGACCATTTAGAAATTATGAATGGTCCATGATGTCGATGATTGTCAAACGTATAGTTTGTGATATTAATATACATTACTCATTGCCATATATTTATTTTATTTTTTTGCTATTCTTTGCATTTTGTTACTGTTTGACAGAACGAGTTGTAATTTTATTACTCTGATTTCAGTAATTTTTTTTTCATTGAAAATTTGTTGCTGGATCATTTACAGATTAGAGAAAGATATTATAATATGAATTTTCACCAATCACAGAACTCTTCAATTTCCTTTCTTTGAGATTTGGCTTTCAGCAGTCTAACCTTCCTATTATAGAAGGTTGCTTTATGCTGTTTCACTTTTCAAATTATTACTGGAGTATCCTGCCCAAAACATAGATGCTGTAATTTAAATCGTTTCTGCATGCAAACGACTGTTCTGAATAGGTTTTTTTTTTTTAAAGTGTTGGCAAAAACTTGCCCTCTTTTGTTTGCAATGATTCAGTTACTTTGAGTAGCTAACTATTTCTTTTTTGCTTGTGAATTTTCATATTAAACTATTGTTGTTTGTTATTTGGTTTTTAGGAGCATTAGCAACTAAGGCCATATTGCTCCGGGATATGCGGTGGTCATTCCCTGACCTTTCCGCATCCTCCCTATTTGGTGGTGACGGGCTCGAACCCCGGTCTAATCAAGAATCGTGTGCTACGCACTGCTGCTCCTTCCCACCTGGCTACGGAGGTGCCTATATTAAACTATAGGGTGTTATTTTGCCCTATGTGAAAATGAGCGAAAAATATATTCAACACTTTCATGATCAATGGCTCGAAGATTCTAAATGTAAGAACTGGTTCTGCAAATTAGACTGTGATTATTAAAAATGTTTTTGTATATATTGTAAATGTATGCTGACAGCCAAATTAAATGATATTGAAAGGCATTGTAATACAAATGAAGAACTGGAAAGCCGAAGAGCTTTGGGGGGCTGCTCCAATGCCACTCGAAACAAGGAGAAGTGTGACGGAGGGGAAGTCAGAGTGGAAAGAGACAGCGGTCTTAACCGATTGTGGTTAAGATATCTTTCTTCTGCAATTACAAAAACATATGACCACGTGAGCATATTGCTAGGGCCCCTCCCACAGCCTTGAAGGGGCCCCTGCAAGCGAGGGGCCCTGAAGGCCCTGAGGGGAAGCTTCATTAGCCTCACAGTAAATCTGCCTCTGCACATACTTCTATTTTTTATTTATTTATTTATTTTTTTTATATAATTTTCTTACATATTTCATAAAAGTGTTCTCCCCAGGACCTATCGAATGGGTGCACCACCAGGTGAATTTAAATGATTGCCCAGTTAAAATTTAAGTGATCCTTGCAGTACTGCATGGTACTGATCTCGATCAATATTAATTCTAACATACTATGTGATTGAGGTCAATGCGACAGGAGCATATAATGTTAAATTATGCAATTCATTTTTGCTCTGTATCGCTTAAGTCACATTTATAAATAACAGAAAATTTTATAATATTGAGAAGTATTACATTTCCCCACCCAGCTACTTCATAATGCCATCTGGCTGGCAAAATTTTCTGGGGGAGAACACTGCATAACCTTGTTTGCTCAGTGTTGTATTTCCAAATGTTTGGAAATAATATATTATTGTCATTTTTTGCGATTAATATGTATTATTATTCACATGCTTTCCTAATATTCAAGTAAATATAATCAATCAAATATTATTTATGTGTTCCTAGGTCTAGTAGTAGTAGTAGTAGTAGTGGCATGTGATGCAAGAAAGCAAATGTATGAGCTTATGTAGCATCAGCCAAAAAAAAATCACACCATTCCCTCCAAATGCCTGTCCAGTTCCTCCTTAAATTTATTCAACCTATCAACTTCCACAACGATAGATGGAAGTTTGTTCCAGCAATTAACCACCCGCTGGCTAAAGGGAAATTTCCGCACATCTATTCTACATCTGTCTTTTCTTAATTTGAATTTATGCCCCCTTAGGTTCGTAATCTGAACAAGTGGAAAGATCCCATCAGAATTCAGCGTGCTCAACCCATTCAAGGCCTTATATACCTCAATCAGATCACCGCACAGGTGCCTAGTCTCCAGCCACTGCAATTTGCAGAACTTAAGCCTCTCTTGGTAAGAGGATCCCTTCATTCCCCTCACCAATCTTGTTGCCCTTCTCTGTACACGCTCAAGTAAATCTACATCCTTCCTAAAATGAGGCCTCCAGACCTGCGTACAGGTCTGGAGGCCTCATTTTAGGAAGGATGTAGATAGGCGTGGTCTCATTTTAGGTAGGCGTGGCCTGACCATTGCCTTATACAGAGGGATAATCACCTCCTTTTCCCTGCTAGCAAAATTCCTATATATCATTGACAAAACCCCATGACCTGCCCTGGCAACCTCTCTACATTGCTCAGAGAACTTCATATCTGACTGCACAATTACTCCCAGGTCTTATATTTTCTACCACCTTGAGTGTAGTACCACACAGTTGGTACATTTCTCTGGGGTTACTTCTACCCATATGCAGTACTTTGCATTTGTCAAGGTTAAACTTCAGTTGCCACTTCTTAGCCCATCTGCCCAAATTATCTAGATCCTGTTGCAGTAGCACACTGCCATTACTGTCATTAACAACCCTGCCAACCTTTGTATCATCTGCAAACTTCGACATTAAGCCTGATATACCTTCATCAATATCATTGATAAATATACAAAACAACAGTGGACCTAACACCGAACCCTGTGGGACTCCACTAATAACATTAGTCCAAGAAGAGCAGCACCCATTGATTACCACCCTCTGTCTTCTCCCACTTAACCATCCTTTTATCCATTGTAGCAACTTACCGTTAATACCATTCTGCTCCAACTTGTACAATAGTCTTCCATGCGCAACAGTGTCAAAAGCTTTCCTGAAATCCAAATATATGATATCCAAATTAATTTTTGCATCCAGTTCCTTTGTAACCACATCATATTATCCTATCAAATTTGTCAGACAAGACTTTCCCTTAACAAACCCATGCTGTGTCTGAATTATTGCTGCAGTCTTGTCTAGATGATCCTGCAATGCATCTTTAACCAGTGACTCCATTATTTTACCCGGAACAGAAGTTAAACTAACTGGTCTGTAATTACTCGTGTCACCCTTCGATCCCCCTTTGTGAATTGGGGATACATTTGCACATCTCCAGTCCGTGGGAACCTCCCCTGAGTCCAAGGATGCTCTCATAATTATGGCTAAGGGTTTGCTTAGTTGCTTTGCCGCCTCCTTTAATATAACTGGATAGATCCCATCCACCCCAGGTGCTTTTCTTACGTTTAACTTCAACAATTTCTCTTCCACTTTGCTCTCAGTTATTACAAGATCATTAAGCACCCTGCTACAATTTGATAACCTTCTGCCATTTTCAAACCTTAATAACTCCTCGTGTGAATGTAGATGCAAAATACTCATTCAGTTTGTTTGCTATCTGAGCAGGATCATCAACAGTCGAACCATCGATGTCAAGTGGACCAATCAGATTAATCCCCTTCCTTTTAGAGTTTATATAAGTAAAGAAATCTTTGCTGTTTTTCTTAGCATCTTTTGCCAAGGATTTCTCGTAATCTGGCTTCGCCTGCCGAACCTCCTTTGTGACCTGATTACAGATTAACTTTTATCTGCCATAGGCTTCTGAGTCGCTTGATAATTTATATGTATCCCATGCATTTTTCTTCTCTGTTACGAGTCTTATTAGTTCATTTGACAACTATTCAGGCCTAAACCTTGAACAATATTTCTTAATAGGTATGAAACTTTTAGTAGCTTCCACGATTAACTCCTTGAATGCTTCCCACTTAGAATTTACTGTTGGTAACATCGTCAGTTGATCCCACTGTACAGAATTTAAAAACTGTCGGAGACCACTGTACTCGCCTTTACGGAAGCAAAAACCCTTTCCTTTACCCCTGATGGTAATTAAATCTTTAAGTAAATCCCACGTAAGTACATTGTGATCACTGCCACCTAGTGGTTCTTTTATCTGCAAATTCCTAATACATGAATGATCACTGCTGATCATTCATGTATTAGGAATTCATGTATTTATGTGCACTTTTTTGGCTAGGAACAACCATGCACTTATATGCATGGTTGGGGGGGGGGCTGGTTGGTACTACCATCTGTGGCAGTGGGGTAGTGTTGACCACTTTTCCTTGTGAGTGCTTTGTGACAATCCAGTAGTGACACCCCAAGGGTCATAGGTGACCCAACCAGCTGTTGCCAGGATTCCCTTTTCCTGTACCTTTTAAGGGCAGTGTAGTTGTTCCTGAGGGTCTTATAAGTCTCTCAGTACATTTACCTCATTCTCAGGCCAGGTTGCTTGAGTCGTTTGAATTTTTTCTGGGCTGGTAAACCTTTTGCTGGAGGGATTCCAGTTCCAGGGGCCACCAGGAAGCTATATTTGGTTTTGGTTTTGGCTTCTTTTTCCTCATAGAGGAATTGGATGCTTTTGTTAAAGCTTGTATTGTTATTTCATAGTAGTAATGTGCTAACTGCTGTTGCAGTTCATGCTGGATACTATTAATTTAAAGTCTGGAATGTATCCCAGTTGGTTTTTTGATGTTATACCTTGTAATGTCAAAGAATGGTGAGGTTGCTGCCAGTTGATGTACGCGGTCTAAGGTTATTGCTGTATGGTCTGAGGTGGTCCATGCTTCATGAACATACCAGTTTATTGTTTTAGGTGCTACGGACGGAGTTGCTAAAGTTACATCACTGGTAAATTTCTACGTGGTGGAGCTTTGGGACTGTAAATGGCATTGTAACAAGCAAGTCCTCAGAGATTTGGCAGTTGTGAGTACCTGCATGGTCCTCAGTCAAGTTATGCCAGAGCCTGGAATAGCAGTTTGCATCTATTGCCACCAGTATTCTCTGACTTGGTAGTTGCGCCAGGGCAGTTTGAAGATAGTGAGTGTAGGGGTGATGCATAAGCAGCAAATCTGGTGCAAAGAGGATTAACCATTCTCACCTTGAGGGTGGTATTTCTGATCACTGGTGCCACCTGGATGGTGTCAGAAGTGGCTTGGACCACTCTGAAGGACCTGGTTAGTCCTTGACCGAACCCAACTATGCATGTGGTTTCTGGATGGTAAGGAAATCTGTTTTTTTCCTTTCATGACAAGTTTTACCATGTCACCTACGGCGTGTGAGTGCAATAAGTTGGAGCAACTTTGGTGCTGAGGTGGTAGTGAGATTATCCATAGTTTACCCTTAATTTATATTGTCTAACAGCACACTGGTAGACTGGACAGTTGATCTCATACAGAATGATTATATGCGAGATGTGCTGCCTTGCAGTTGGAGCACTTTGGTTGGGTGTTCATGTTTTTATTCTCACACTGAGTGCATGCATATCCAGTTACAACACAGTGCCCACACGTGCTGTCCTTTTGAGGGAGTGAATGTGATGTATGACCAAATTATTGACAATGGAAGCATTTTAAGAGAGGGTAGATCTCTAAATCAGTGGGAAGCCCACCTCTGCAGATATGATTCTGAGCTTGCAGGAGCTCAGAATCATATCTGCAGAGGGTGCAGAGAATCATATCTCATAATCATATCTACATGTGAGGGAGGAGTTCAAACACAGTGTATTGAATTTGGTGACCTATATTTGGTGGATTGTTTCAAAATCATTTCTTGGACAAATTCTTCCATTGTCAGTTGGCTGTCAAGGTTCTTGTAGTAATGTCCTCCATCAAGCTGCAGAGGGGGATTTCTTTCTGTATGTCAAAAAGTATAATAGAGGTCCCCTACCCTTTGAGACCACTGTTTTTAATCCTAATTTCGCTATTTCTGGTGATTTATCACAGTAGCATCAGCTGGGGTGAAAGCCTCAATAATTACTGCAGTGGTGTATTTTCTGTATAGATTTCGCTTTTACATTTTTTTAGTAGTGGAGTTAAATTTTCTGTTTACCACTTTATGCAGCCTTAATGGAGTTGAACTTTTCATCAGAAGTTGGTCTTAGGATTAACAAATTTTGTTCCCTGGTTGGGTTTCTTCATGAGATTTTGTTTGGTTTGACAATCGCAATTTTTGTTGGTCCTTCACTGTAATTTGGAGTTCTGTGCTAAGCACTTGTGCATAGGAAAATGCATGGTTTATACTGGGAGGTTGTCTAGTTTTGTTTGGAGAATTTGATTCTTCACATGTTAATATTTTTTGTATTGTAATCTTTCTCATCCAGAACCATCCTTAATTCTATCTTTCCTTGTGCATCCTTTTTTTATATTCTTTAAAAAGCCATACTGGGGAAATCCCACATGCTGCATTAGTACACTCTGAAGAATGCTCATTTATTACCAATATCTCTCTCTCTCTCTCTCTCTCTCTTTCCCCTTTCATTTTACCAGCCCTTGTTGAACTCGAGGATCTTCCCAGTAATCCAGCTTGTTCCCCATGTCATGGGTAACTGAATCAAAAGGTGTACTAAAATCGAGACATAAAATATCAAAATTGTTTCCAGCATTTTGAATGCTTTATTAATTTATTATAGTAATTAACCATGTTTGTAAGTAAAATTTCCCTTCACAAAGCCATGCAAAGAACCCTTTAGGACTTCATTCTTGTCAAAAGGTTTCTGTATTGCATCCTTAATCACTATACCATTATCTTATCCCCTACATAAATTAAAATCACTAATCTATACTTGCTCAACTTAGCCCCACCGTTATGAATGGGTGAGACATTTGCACTTTTCCAGTCCACAAGAATCGCCCCAGAGTCTAGTGATAATCTTTGTAGCAATCCTAATGGTGTGGTGAATTCCTTTGTTGCCCTCTTTAATATAACTTGCATTCCATTTGTCTGAGGAACCTTGTTCCCTCCTTCAGCCTCAATAGTTTTTAGATGGTTGCTTCTCAAAGATTATTATGTCACTGATTTTACTGCAATAAGACTCTTTCTTTATTTACTCCCTCAAACATTTCAAATATGCTTTTAGTTTAGTAAAAATTTTAATAAAAATGGATTCAAAATACTCATTCAGCTCTTCTGCAATTCTTGCTGATTGTCTGTGATTTCACCATTTTGGACCTAGAGGGAACCTATTTGATTTACTGTCCTTTTTTTTTTTTTTTTTTTTTTTGCATTAACATATGTGAAACTCCTTACCCCATTCTTTTCTCTTCTTTTTTACCAGTTAAATCTGATGCTCTGTTTTTGTTTATCTTATCCAATCCATGTATTGTTGCATGGATTGGATATAAGCATTGTGACATAAGCATTGGGAGATCACAATTGAGAGTAGGAGTGTGCTATAGGCCTAATGACTCTGATGAGTATAATAAGAAACTGTACATGGAAATAGAGTGGGCCAGTAAATGAGAGTCTTATAATGGGGGATTTTAATTTCCCAGATATTGACTGGAATTTGTAGGTTGGTCACTCTCACACTACCAAGGCTTTTGTGGATTTATTGGATGATTGTTTTCTAAATCAGCATGTTCAGGAGGCAACTAGAGGGAGCAATACTCTTGATTTGATTATCAGTAGTGATTCTTCATGCATTAAGAATCTGCAGATACAGGAACCACTATTTGGCAGTGATCACATTGTGCTGAAGTGGGATTTACTCAAGGAGGTAACTACCATCAGGGGTAAAGGGAAGGGTTATTGCTTTCATAACGGCGACTACGATGGTCTGAGACAGTATTTAAATTCTATACAGTGGGACCAACTGATGATGTCACCAACAGAAAACTCAAAATGGGAAGCATTCAAAGAACTTATCTTGGAAGCTACTAGGCTTTACATGCCAACTAAGAAATATTGTTCAAGGTTCAGGCCTAAATGGATGTCAGATGAACTAATGAGACATATGGCAGAGAAGAAAAATGCATGGGATACATATAAATTAACGCGTGACACAGAAGCCTATGATATAAGTTGATCTGTAACCAAGTTACAAAGGAGGTTAGGCATGCAAAGGCAGATTACGAGATATCTTTGGCAAGGGATGCAAAGAAAAACAGCAAGGAGTTCTTTACTTATGTAAACTCTAGAAGGAAGGGGATGAATCAGATTGGTCCACTTTATCGATGGTTCAACTGTTGATGATCCTGCTAAGGTAGCTAACAAACTAAATCAATATTTTGCATCTACATTCACACATGAGGAGTTATTCAGGAAGGGGAATGCCATAGATGAAGTAAACACTGGCAGTGAGCTAGATGATCTTGTAATAATTGAGAGTAAAGTGGAGGAGAAATTGTTGAAGATAAATACAAGAAAGGCAACTGGGGTGGATGGGATCTGTCCAGTTGTATTAAAGGAGGGAGCAAAGGAAGTAAGCAATCCGTTAGCCATAATTATGAGAGCTTCCTTGGACTCAGGAGAGGTACCCCCAGACTGGAGATGTGCAAATGTGACCCCAATTCACAAAGGAGGATCAAAGGCTCACACAAGTAATTATAGACCTGTAAGTTTAACTTCTGTTCCAGGAAAATTAATGGAGGCACTGGTTAAAGAAGCACTGCAGGATCATCTTGACAAGAATTCAGTTATAGCTCAGACACAGCATGGTTTTGTTAAGGGAAGGTATTGCCTGACCAATTTGATTGGATACTATGATGTAGTCACAAAAGAATTGGATGCAGGGAATAACTTTGATATTATATATTTGGATCTTAGAAAGGCTTTTGATACTGTTGAACATGGAAGACTGCTACACAAATTGGAGCAGTGTGGCATTGTTGGCAAATTGTTGCTATGGATAAAGGGATGGTTGAGTTTTTTTTTTTTTTTATGTGAACTCCAAACACGAGAGGTATTAGAACCTATAGTACTTAGTACCGTGCTTGGGTTGGAGGTTGAGAAGACGAAAAAAAAGAAGATATTTGTTGACATTGGACTTGAACTTCTGTAGATTGTAATTTTCAGGAAATACGTATGAAGGAAGGTTTTTCCAGAAAACGGCAGTTGAATGAATAAATGAGGAAGATGAAAAGTTGGTTCTGTGGGTTTGAAGTTGGACAGTAAATGGATGTTGACTGGTGGCGGCACGAGTTCGGACTGTTTTCAAACAGAGGGAGGGAATTATAGAAGCCAATTCAGAAGAACAGTGCCCATGGAAGTATATGTAGAAGAGTGGCAGAAGACAGAGAGTGGTAATCAATGGACACTGCTCATCGTGGACTAATGTTATTAGTGGAGTCCCTCAGGGTTCAGTGTTGGATCCATTGTTGGTTTCTGTATTTATAAATAATATTGATGATGGTATATCAAGCTTAATGTCCAAGTTTGCAGACGATACAAAGGTTGGCAGGGTTGTTAAGAACACTACTGATGCTATGATGCTGCAACAGGATCTAGAAAGGTTGAGCAGATGGGCTGAGAGGTGGCAAATGAAGTTTAACATTGACAAATGTAAAGTACTACATATGGGAAACAGCAACCCCAGAGCAATGTATCAACTCTGGTACTACACTGACAGTGGTAGAGAATGAAAAGGACCTGGGGGTAATTGTGCGGGCGGATATGAAGTTCTCTGAGCAGTACACATGGGCTCCAAGAGTAGCTCATGGTGTCTTATCAATGATATACAGGAATTTTTTCTTATATAGGGAAAAATTCATGTATATTTCCTGTACAGGAATTGTTCCCTTGTATAAGGCAATGTCAGGCCGCACCTTGAGTACTGTATACAGGTCTGAAGGCCTCATTTGAAGGATGTAGAGCTGCTGGAAAGAGTACAGAAGAAGGGCAACAAGGTTAGTGAACGGAACGAAGGGTTGCTCTTACGAAGAAAGGCTTAAGTTTTGCAAATTACAGTGCCTAGAGACTAGGCACCGACGAGGTGATCTGATAGAGGTGTACAAAGCCTTGAATGGCTTGAGCATGCTCAATGCTGATTGGATACTGCCTCGTGCTCAGAATAATCACCTAAGAGGGCATAAATTCAAATTGAGGAAAGACAGATGTAGGATAGATGTGCGGAAATTGCTTTTAGCCAGCGGGTAGTTGGTTGGTGGAACAGACTTCCATCCCTTGTTGTGGAAGTTGATAGCCTAAATAAATTTAAGGCTCAGCTGGACAGGTATCTCGAACGAACGGAGGGGTGAAGTGGAAGGTTTTTTTTTTTTTGGCTGATGCTGCATAAGCTTGCTTTCTTGCATCAATGCCTCTGCTAATGCTAATGCATATCTACTTATAGTTCTCATATGTCATCATGCAGTAATCTGTAATTATCCCAAGCTTTAATGTATAAAATATATAATTTCTCTTTTCATCCATTGTGGCATCATCATACTTTTGTGATACTTTACATCTGGAACAGATATGTTCCAGATGTAAAGTATATGTTCTGACCAAATGAAAATGAATTTCATCTGAAAACAAGATGTAGTAGTGGTGGCAAGAAAGCAAGTGTATGAGCTAATGCAGCATCAGCCAAAAAAAAAAAAAAAAAATCTCACCATTCCCTCCAAATGCCTGTCCAGTTTCTCCTTAAATTTATTCAACCTATCAACTTCTACAACGACAGATGGAAGTTTGTTCCATCAATTAACCACCCGCTGGCTAAAGGCAAATTTCCGCACATCAATTCTACTCTGTCCTTTCTTAATTTGAATTTATGCCCCCTTAGGTTCGTAATCTGAACAAGTGGAAGGATCCCATCAGAATTCAGCGTGCTCAACCCATTCAAGGCCTTATACACCTCAATAAGATCACCGCGCTGGTGCCAAGTCTCCAGCCACTGTAATTTGCAGAACTTAAGCCTCTCTTCATCTTTTATCCCTTCATTCTCCTCACCAATCTTGTTGCCCTTCTCTATATATGCTCAAGAAAATCTACATCCTTCCTAAAATGAGGCCTCCAGACCTGTACATAGTACTGAAGGCATGGCCTGACCATTGCCTTATACAGAGGGACAATCGCCTCCTTTTCCCTGCTAGCAAAATTCCTATATATTATTGACAAAAACCCATGACCTGCCCTGGCACCTCTCTGCATTGCTCAGAAAACTTCATATCTGACTGCACAATTACTCCCAGGTCTTTTTCCTTTTCTACCACCTTAAGTGTAGTACCACACAGTTGGTACATTTCTTTATTTATTATAAAAGTTCTACCCATATGCAGTATTTTGCATTTGTCAAGGTAAACTTCAGTTGCCACTTCTTAGCCCATCTGCCTAAATTATCTAGATCCTGTTGTAGTAGCACACTGCCATTACTGTCATTAACAACCCTACCAACGTTTGTATCATCTGCAAACTTCAACATTAAGTCTGATATACCTTCATCAATATCATTGATAAATATACAAAACAACAGTGGACCCAACAGCAAACCCTGTGGGACTCCACTAACAACATTAGCCTACAAAGAGCAGCACCCATTGATTACCACCCTCTGTCTTCTCCCACTTAACCATCCTTTTATCCATTGTAGCAACTTACCCTTAATACCATTCTGCTCCAATTTGTACAATAGTCTTCCATGCACAACAGTGTCAAAAGCTTTCCTGAAATCCAAATATATGATATCAGAATTATTTTTTACCTCCAGTTCTTTTGTAACCACATCGTAATATCCTATCAAATTTGTCAGACAAGAGTTTCCCTTAACAAACCCATGCTGTGTCTGAATTATTGCTGCAGTCTTGTCTAGATGATCCTGCCATGCATCTTTAACCAGTGACTCCATTATTTTACCCGGAACAGAAGTTAAACTAACTGGCCTGTAATTACTCCTGTCACCCCTTCGATCCCCCTTTGTGAATTGGGAATACATTTGCACATCTCCAATCTGTGGGACCCTTCCCTGAGTCCAAGAATGCTCTCATAATTATGGCTAAGGGTTTGCTTAGTTGCTTTGCCGCCTCCTTTAATATAACTGGATAGATCCCATCCATCCCAGGTGTTTTTCTTATGTTTAACTTCAACAATTTCTCCTCCACTTTGCTCTCAGTTATTACAAAATCATTAAGTATCCTGCTACAATTTGATAACCTGCCATTTTCAAACCTTAATAATTCCTCATGTGTGAATATAGATGCAAAATACTCATTCAGTTTGTTTGCTATCTGAGCAGGATCATCAACAGTCGAACCATCGATGTCAAGTGGACCAATTAGATTCATCATCATCATCATCAGCCATTTTCAATCCACTGTAGGATGAAGGCCTCTCCAGCAACTTTCCAGTTCCTTCTGTTTTGAGCACTGGCCATCCATTTACTACTCAAAAACTCATGAATTTCATCTATCCATCTCCGCCTTTGTCTTCCAGGTTTTCTTCTAGCTCCTCTTGGGTACCATTCTGTTATTTTCTTAGTCCATCTGTCATCATGTCTTCGAGCTATGTGTCCTGCCCAAGACCATTTTAGTTCTTTAGTTTTGATAAGAATGTCCTTTACTTGAGTTTGCTGCCTAATCCATGTGTTTCTCTTCTTATCTAACAGTCTGATTCCCAATATAATTCGTTCCATTCTTCGCTGTGTAGTTCTTAGCTTCTCTTCCATTCTTTTGGTGAGTGCCCAAGTTTCACTTCCATAAGTCATGGTGGGGAGTATACATTGATTCATTATTTTACGTTTCAGACAAACTGGGATATTGCTCTTCAGTATATGACTATATTTCCTGAATGCTATCCATCCAAAATTTATTCTTCTCTTGACTTCCAGCCATTTATCATTATTACAGCTAATAACTTGTCCCAGATAAGTATATGACTCCACCTTTTCAATTACTGCTCCTTCAATCATTATTTCCCTTTCCGTGGCATACTTGTTCATCATTACTTTTGTTTTAGCCATATTCATCTTTAGTCCAAAGTCCTTACTAACTGTGCATAACTGATTAAGATTTTCCTCTAATTCTTTGGGATCATGGCTTATGACCACAATGTCATCTGCAAATCGTAAATGGTTTAGGTACTCTCCGTTCACATTGACTCCTTTCTGCGACCAGTCTAATCTTCTGAAAGCTTCCTCAAGGGCAGCAGTAAACAGCTTTGGAGATATTGTGTCTCCTTGTCGAACTCCTTTCTCGATTTTAAATTTGCTACTGTCTTTGTCTAGTCTAATAAAGGAGGTAGCACTCTCATATATTTTCTTCAAAATCATAATATATGAAGTATCTATGCCTTGTCTTTCCAGTGCCCGAAACATTGCCTTTTGTTGTATGGAGTCAAATGCCTTTTCATAATCCACAAATGCCAGGCATAATGGTGTTTTATATTCATTTGCTTTCTCTATTAGCTGTGATATTACGTGAAGGTTATCCATAGTTGAGAATCCTGTCCTAAAGCCAGCTTGCTCTTTCGGTTGATTCTCATCAAGTATTCTTTCTAATCTGTTAGTAATGACCCTTGTGAACAACTTGTAGATATGGGATAACAAGCTAATTGGTCTATACAATTTCTGATTTATCTCCTTTCTTATGCAGCAAAACTATGATTGCATTATTCCACTGCTTAGGCATCACACCTTTTCTAGTGCACTTTGTGAAGAGCCTTGCCAGTTTTTGTGTTATGTCACTTCCTCCCAATTTTAACAACTCTACAGTAACTTCATCTTCCCCCGGGGCTTTCCGATTCTTCATTTTCTTCAATGCATGTTCTACCTCATCAGGAAGAATATTGGGTATGTCGTATGTGTTGCTACTTTGCAATCCATGTTCCTCACTGCTGGTATCATTCCCTCGCTCCTTGTATAATTCTCTATAGTAGTCTTCTGCTATTTGAATTATGCCTTCTCTGCTGTTTATAAGTACACCATCGCTATTCTTCAGTTTCAGTATCATTTGTCTTTCTGTATTGCTGCTCATGGCTGCTGATTTAAATCCTTTGTTTTCCCTTAATGCTTGTTCTACTTTTCTTGTGTTAAATCTTCTTATGTCCTCTCTGAGTCTCTTTCTAATGGCTTTGCCTAACCCAGTATACTCAATTTTCTCCCTGTCAGTGTTTTTCTTGCTCTTCATTTGTCGTCTTTGGTTCATCATGACAAGTGTTTCTTGACTAATTTTTTCTTCTTTGGATTTCTGTTTCCCTATAGGTTTCTTGGGCTTTATCACTTTCAGAAAGTTGTAATATTCCTTGTCGATATCTTGGTCCTGAGCAGTCTGCAGAAGCTCAAACCTGTTCTTAAGTTCCAGTACATACTGCTTTTTCTCCTCCTCTGTTATTTCAAAGACCTTTGTATTATTTACTCGAGTCAGTTTTTTCCTTTCCTTTCCTACATCTATATCAATAGTACATCTTACCATTCTGTGATCACTTCCAACATTTACCTTATTCAGGACGGTAACATCATTCACAATATATCTTCTGTTAGTGAGGATGAAGTCGATTTCAATAGTTGTTAATCCATTTGGACTCTTCCATGTCCACTTTCTGTTCACCCTTTTCTTGAAAAAAGTGTTCATTACTGAGAGTCCTTGAGATTCTGCAAATTCCACAAGTCTTTCACCTCTTTTATTTCTTTCACCAATTCCAAAATTTCCTATAGTTCCTCTTTCTGCGCTGTTTTGCCTTTTTCCAACCTTAGCATTGAAGTCCCCCATAATAATAGTGTAGTGGGTTTTCTGCTCATCTAGAAGACTCAATTTCAGTGTACATTTCTTCAACCTCTTCATCATCATCAGATTCAGATTCATCCCCTTCCTTTTAGAGTTTATATAAGTAAAGAAATCCTTGCTGTTTTTCTTATCATCTTTTGCTAAGGATTTCTCGTAATCTGCCTTCGCCTGCCTAACCGCTTTTTTGACCTGATTACAGATGCAGCACAACAGATGTTCTGTTGTGTTTCATTTTTCTTCTCTGCCCATGGCAAATTGAAGTCTTCTATAAGTTTTGGAAAGTTTATGCAGAACTAATCATAGATGGAAGCATTTTCAAATACAATTGAAGCATTTGTTGACCAGACAAGTTCATGAACTTGGAATATCAATTACAAGTTCATGAACTGTCTTTCTTGTTGGCCTTTCTGGACTACACTGCATTGCAATTCTGAGGGCTCTGTTCTGAAGAATAAAAAAACTGGCTGTGCAAGGTTGTTTTCATTTCTTCACAGTCTTATTCTCACAGTCCGATTCTTCTAACTTTTGGGATAAACAAAGCATTGTGTTTATTGAGTTTCAAAGTCTGAAGTCTTCTCCGTGCAGCAGTTCCACTCTGTTCTTGAGCCAAAAAAATTGCAGCTTTATTTAGCCTTGTGCTCAATTTGTGGGTTGCATTTTGTCTGTTATTTTGATTACTGACAGGAGCATGTGTAATTTATGAGTGCAGTGACTTATTACTGCATTGAATTTTCAGTGAAATTCAACTGATAGTTCAGTTTTTAATATTGATGGAACAAATGTTTTAATGTTTTGTGTATCATCATATGTAAAGTTTCTTGTAATATACTGTAAACCCTTTCCCAAAAATTACCATTTAAGAATTTTGAATAGTTAATTTTTTCTTTTTCTCTCTCCTTGTTGAAGGCACTGTTGTCACTGCACTTGATTTGTTCAAAACTGTTCCAGTACGAAGGAGGTATTATAATACAGTTAAGAAGAAGAAAGATGAAATGAAGAAAATTGAAGATTATTTAATTGCTTTTGCTGTTGCACAGCCAGGTAAAAAAAAAAAAAATAATTTTTGGGAATAAAAGTTTATTTAATCACTTTATTGATTCATGATCATGATAATCATGATTAATAGAATCATGACTCAGACCAGAGCAGCAAAGCAAAAGGCTCAAGCTAATGGAAGTGCTGTGGCTCAGAGCAGAACTGAGGGGGGGCAGTTGTCCTCTGACTCACAGCCTTATAAAATGCACTGTTTGCTTGATGTTTGCAGAGCAATCGGGTACGGGACATGATACTGCCAAGGGGGATGTCTTTGTGTGTGCGCGATGCAAGGAGTGTATCGATATCAGGCAACAACTCGGCGTTCTTGTGGGCCTATATGAGAGCTTGAAGGACAGGGTGGATGCCCTCGAAGAAACTAAATTGAGGGGCCCATCAAGCTCTCAGCTGCCCACATCAACGCCAGAGCTTGCACTTGGGCATCTCGTGACACAGAGGCAACCCCCAAGGCAGAATGCGCTGGTCCCGAAGGAACTAGTAGTTGTTGGTGACTCTATTGTCAGGGAAACGGGGAACATGCTTTGTAAAAAAGATAGGTGGAACAGGACCAGGGTATGTCTGCCAGGGTCAAAGGTTGATGACGTTGTAGAGCGAATATCATCTTTTAAGGGCACAAAAGGTGATATAGTTGTACACGTTGGCACTAATAATATTAAGAGTAGGAGACCGGCAGAATTACTTAACAAGTACAGGTCACTGTTGAACAAAAGCCGAGAATTAGGGTTGAATTTGAAAGTGTCTGCAATTCTGCCCAGACACGATAGGAGGGAGTATATGATGAGAGCCTTGTCGATCAATTCGGCCCTGGAAAGATTGTGCAAGGCTCAAGGGGTAGAATTTTTTTCAGCCAGGACTGTACTTGTTAACAGGAGAGATTGCTTCTATAGGGATGGGATACACTTAAATAGAAAGGGTGCAAGAATATTTGCTGATGCTATCGAGGCAGTGTTAGATGGGTCGGAAAACTGCTAGCTTGGGGGGAGACAAAGACCAATAGATTGACAGTAGCCACTGGCAGAGGTGAAAGAGATTCTTGCACTGCTTCTATTAGAATGAGCAGAAGCCTGAAAAACAAGATGCATGGTATTTCAGAGACTGCTGGGAGCCATTGCGGTACAAGTAAACACATGGGTTGTGTTAGGGTAGCTAAGAATAGAAACAGGTGCAGGTATACTTGCGTGTACACCAATGCTAGGAGTTTTGTAAATAAATTTGATGTATTTGAGGTATTGCTCAAAACATCAAAGGCAGATATTGTTGGGATATCAGAGACGTGGTGTCACACAGATATAAGGGATGCAGAACTGCAATTTGGGGAGAACAACGTCTACAGAAAGGATAGACAGGATAGGAAGGGGGGAGGGGTTATGCTATTAGTTAAGAAACACATAAAAACCAAGGAAGTGAAGCCAGTCGACATCGCTGGACAGTGCAGTGTTGAGTCAGTTTGGTGTGACATAAGCATTGGGAGATCAAAATTGAGAGTAGGAGTGTGCTATAGGCCTAATGACTCTGATGAGTATAATAAGGAACTGTACAGGGAAATATAGTGGGCCAGTAAATCAGAGAGTCTTATAATGGGAGATTTTAATTTCCCAGATATTGACTGGAATTTGGGGGCTGGTTACTCACACACTAGCAGGGCTTTTGTGGATTTATTGGATGATTGTTTTCTACAGCAGCATGTTCGGGAGGCAACTAGAGGGAGTAATACTCTTGATTTGATTATCAGCAGTGATTCTTCATGCATTAAGAATCTGCAGATAAATGAACCACTAGGTGGCAGTGATCACAGTGTGCTGAAGTGGGATTTACTCAAAGAGGTAACTACCATTAGGGGTAAAGGGAAGGGTTATTGCTTCCGTAAAGGCGACTACGATGGACTGAGACAGTATTTAAATTCTATACAGTGGGACCAACTGATGATGTTACCAACAGCAAATTCAAAATGGGAAGCATTCAAAGAATTAATCTTGGAAGCTACTAGGCTTTACATACCAACTAAGAAATATTGTTCAAGGTTTAGGCCAAAATGGATGTCAGATGAACTAATGAGGCATATGGCAGAGAAGAAAAATGCATGGGATACTTACAAATTAACACATGACACAGAAGCCTATGAAAGATACAAGTTGATATGCAACCAAGTTACAAAGGAGGTTAGGCAGGCGAAGGCAGATTATGAGAAATCCTTGGCAAGGGATGCAAAGAAAAACAGCAAAGAGTTCTTTACTTATGTAAACTCTAGAAGGAAGGGGATGAATGAGATTGGTCCACTTGATATTCATGGGTCAACTGTTGATGATCCTGCTCAGGTAACTAAGAAACTAAATGAATATTTTGCATCGACATTCACACATGAGGAGTTATTCAGCAAGGGGAATGCCAGAGGTGTATTCAACTCTAGCAGTAAGCTACAGAATCTTGAAATAACTAGGAATAAAGTGGAGGAGAAACTGTTGAAGATAAGCACAAGAAAGGCACCCGGGGTGGATGGGATCTATCCAGTTATATTAAAGCAGGCAGCAAAGGAAGTAAGCAAACCCTGAGCCATAATTATGAGAGCTTCCTTGGACTCAGGGGAGGTACCCATAGACTGGAAATGTGCAAATGTGACCCAAATTCACAAAGGAGGATCAAAGGCTGACACAAGTAATTATAGACCTGTGAGCTTAACTTCTGTTCCAGGAAAATTAATGGAGGCACTGGTTAAAGAAGCACTGCAGGATCATTTAGACAAGACTTCAGTTATAGCTCAGAAACAGCATGGTTTTGTTAAGGGGAAGGCTTGCCTGACCAACTTGATTGGATACTATGATGCAGTCACAAAAGAACTGGATGCAGGGAATAACTTTGATATTATATACTTGGATCTTAGAAAGGCTTTTGATACTGTTGCACATGGAAGACTGCTACACAAATTGGAGCAGTGTGACATTGGAGGCAAATTGCTGCTATGGATAAAGGGGTGGTTGAGGGGGAGAAGACAGAGAGTGGTAATCAATGGACACTGCTCATCGTGGACTAATGTTATTAGTGGAGTCCCTCAGGGCTCAGTGTTGGGTCCATTATTGTTTTCTGTATTTATAAATGATATTGATGATGGTATATCAAGCTTAATGTCCAAGTTTGCAGACGATACAAAGGTTGGCAGGGTTGTCAAGAACACTACTGACACTATGCTTCTGCAACAGGATCTGGAAAGGTTGAGCAGATGGGCTGAGAGGTGGCAAATGAAGTTTAACATTGACAAATGTAAAGTACTACACATGGGAAACAGCAACCCCAGAGCAACGTATCAACTCTGTGGTACTACACTGACAGTGGTAGAGAATGAAAGGGACTTGGGGGTGGTTGTGCAGGCAGATATGAAGTTCTCTGAGCAGTGCAGACGGGCTGCAAGAGTAGCTCATGGAGTATTGTCAATGATATACAGGAATTTTTCTAGCAGGGATAAGGAGGTGATTATTCCATTGTATAAGGCAATGGTCAGGCCACACCTAGAGTACTGTATACAGGTCTGGAGGCCTCATTTCAAGAAGGATGTAGAGCTGCTGGAACGAGTACAGAGAAGGGCAACAAGATTAGTGAATGGAACAAAGGGGTGCTCTTACGAAGAAAGGCTTAAGTTTTGCAAATTACAGTGTCTGGAGACTAGGCACCAGCGAGGTGATCTGATAGAGGTGTATAAAGCCTTGAATGGTTTAAGCATGCTCAATGCTGATGGGATTCTTCCTCTAGCTCAGAAAAATCACCTGAGAGGGCATAAATTCAAATTGAGGAAAGACAGATGTAGGATAAACGTGCGGAAATTTGCATTTAGCCAGCGGGTGGTTGGTTGGTGGAACAGACTTCCATCCCTTGTGGTGGAGGTTGATAGCCTAAATAAGTTTAAGGCTCAGCTGGACAGGTATTTTGAACGAACAGAGGGGTGAAGTGGAAGTGGGTTTTTTTTTTTTTTTTGGCTGATGCTGCATAAGCTTGCTTTCTTGCATCAAATGCCTCTACTAATGCTAATGCTAACTTTCACAAGCGAATTTCATGAAATGTGGGTGTGCCCTGTAGTCAGTTTCTTCATAAAATTTTAAATATTAATTTAAAAAAAAATTTTTTATTTGATTGCTCATCATTAGAGTAAAATTGTCTAAAATAAAACCAAATTTTTTAAAGAAATAAAAAATCTTAAAAATGTACAAAAAACATTAAAATATAAACTTATGATTCTTTATAAGAGGGGTGATCATATAATTTGCAAACTGGTGCAAGATTTTATGCTTACTGTGCGAACTTTCCATAACTGCTGCATCAGGTGCTCTCCCTAATCGCTACTGAGCAGAGTGTGCACATGCCAGTACTTGTCGAGCTAGTGTTGCATGAAGAGTTTTTTTTTTTTTTTTTTTTTTTTTTAGCTGGGTGTCATCGACAATCGTTTTGAAACCAATATCATGTTGGATATACAGATTGAACAGTGATATGTGATTCGTTATTGTGTCAGATTGGTCTTAAATGCATCAGAAACAGTTAGAAATGAAGCATGTTGCAATGAGTCTCTTGGTAGAATGGGTATAT
Organism: Mastigoproctus giganteus; assembly: GCF_048544385.1. Taxonomy (NCBI): domain Eukaryota; kingdom Metazoa; phylum Arthropoda; class Arachnida; order Uropygi; family Thelyphonidae; genus Mastigoproctus; species Mastigoproctus giganteus. The sequence goes on along the minus strand of NC_143584.1, from coordinate 41,497,146 downwards.
TCTGGTGTAACTGAACTTTCCAGTGTGATGTGATTTCTCCATCAAGACAATGCCAGGTCCCATCGGCTAATATTGTGAAGGAAGTGATCACTTCTGTAGGTGGCAAGGTTCGGCCATTCCCCTTATTCACCAGACTTGGCCCAATGTCATTTCTTCCTGTTTCCACGTCTGAAGAAATCTCTGAAAGGCAAGTGTTCTGCAAGTATTCGCAGAGTCACAACAGAAGCACTTCTCATCTTTCAAAAATGGCTTGCAAGAAGCATTTAATGCATCGGTGTGATTGTTGTAAAAGTTTGTAAAGTTCAAGGGAGAGTATTTTGAAAAGGGGAAATCCACAGAAGATTCAGATGATGACAGTTAAGATAAGATCTTGCACCAGTCCGTGAATTGTTGCGTATGTATTAGAATGAGCATCGTCCTGGAGGACGGGGTGCTTGGGTTTCAGGGACTTGTGGGAATCATCATGAAAAAAATAAATACATGGGCTGTGTTGGGTAACTAAGAACAAGCATAGGTGCATGTATACTTCCATGTACACCAATGCTAAAAGAATAGTAAATAAATTTGATGAATTTGAAGTGCTGGTCAAGACATCAAAGGTGGATTTTGTAGGGATATCAGAGACTTGGTGTGACCCAAATATTAGGAGTTCAGAATTGGAATTTGGGTAGTACAATGTGTACAGAAAGGATAGACAGCGTAGAAAGGAATTAAGAAAAACATAAAATCTAAGGAAGTGCATCCAGTTGACGTAGATGAACAGTACAATGTTGAATCAATGCTAGAAGTATAGTAAATAAATTTGATCAATTTGAAGTGCATGGTCAAGACATCAAAGTTGAATACCGTTGGGATATGAGAGACATGGTGTCACACAAATATTAGGAATGCAGAAATTGAATTTGAGGAGTACAATGTGTACAGGAAGGATAGATGGGATAGTAAGGGAGGAGGGGGGTATGCTATTAGTTAAGAAACATATAAAATGCAAGAAAGTACAGCCACTCGATAAAGGTAGACAGAGCAGTGTCCAGTCACTTTGGTGTAACATTAAGCACTGGGAAAGCAAAATTGAGTGAAAGAGTGTGTTATAGGCCTAATGATTCTGAGTATAATAAACAACTGTAGAGAAAAATAGTGGGCCAGTAAATCAGAGTGTCTTATAATGGGGGATTTTAATTTCCCAGATATTGACTGGAATTTGTGGGCTGGTCACTCACAGCAAGGCTTTTGTGGATTTATTGGATGATTGTCTTCTACAGCAGCATATTGAGAGGCAACTAGAGGGAGTAAAACTTTTGATCTGATTATCAGTAGTGATTCTTTGTGCATTAAGAATCTTTAGATAAAGGAACCACTAGGTGGCAGTGATCACAGTGTGCTAAAGTGGGATTTACTCAGAGGTAACTACCATCATGGGCTTTCGTAAAGGTGACTACGAAATCACCTTTTTATAAGGCCTTGAATGGGTTGAGCATGCTGAATTCTAATGGGATCCTTCCACTTGTTCAGATTACCAACCTGAGGGGGCATAAATTCAAATTAAGAAAAGACAGATGTAGAATAGATGTGCGGAAATTTCCCTTTAGCCAGCGGGTGGTTAATTGCTGGAACAAACTTCCATCTGTCGTTGTAGAAGTTGATAGATTGAATAAATTTAAGGAGGAACTGGACAGGCATTTGGAGGGAATGGTGTGATTTTTTTTTTTTTTTTTTTTTTGGCTGATGCTGCATAAGCTCATATACTTGCTTTCTTGCATCACATGCCACTTCTACTACTACTACCACGCCGTTGGTCTGAGACGGTATTTAAATTCTGTACGGTGGGACCAACTGATGATGTTACCAACAGCAAATTAAAAATGGGAAGAATTCCAAGAATTAATCTTGGAAACTATTAGGCTTTTCTTACCAACTAAGAAATATTGTTCAAGGTTTAGGCCTAAATGGATGTCAAATGAACTAATTAGACATCCATTTAGAAAAATGCATGGAATGCATATAAATTATCAAGCGACTCAGAAGCCTATGGTAGATATAAGCTAGTCTGTAATCAGGTCACAAAGGAGGTTAGGCAGGCGAAGGCAGATTACGAGAAATCCTTGGCAAAAGATGCTAAGAAAATCAGCAAGGATTTCTTTACTTATATAAACTTTAAAAGGAAGGGGATGAATCTGATTGGTCCACTTGACATTGACGGTTTGACTGTTGATGATCCTGCTCAGATAGCAAACAAACTGAATGAGTATTTTGCATCTACATTCACACATGAGAAATTATTAAGGTTTGAAAATGGCAATTTATCAAATTGTAGCAGGATACTTAATGATTTTGTAATAACTGAGAGCAAAGTGGAAGAGAAATTGTTGAAGTTAAACGTAAGAAAAGCACCTGGGGTTGATGGGATCTATCCAGTTATATTAAAGGAGGCGGCAAAGCAACTAAGCAAACCCTTAGCCATAATTATGAGAGCATCCTTGGACTCAGGGGAGGTTCCCACGGACTGGAGATGTGCAAATGTATCCCCAATTCACAAAGGGGGATCGAAGGGTGACACGAGTAATTACAGACCAGTTAGTTTAACTTCTGTTCCGGGTAAAATAATGGAGTCACTGGTTAAAGATGCATTGCAGGATCATCTAGACAAGACTGCAGCAATAATTCAGACACAGCATGGGTTTGTTAAGGGAAAGTCTTATGTTACAAAGGAACTGGATGCAAAAAATAATTTTGATATCATATATTTGGATTTCGGGAAAGCTTTTGACACTGTTGTGCATGGCAGACTATTGTACAAATTGGAGCAGAATGGTATTAAGGGTAAGTTGCTACAATGGATAAAAGGATGGTTAAGTGGGAGAAGACAGAGGGTGTTAATCACTGGGTGCTGCTCTTCGTGGACTAATGTTATTAGTCGAGTCCCACTGTTGTTTTGTATATTTATCAATGATATTGAAGAAGGTATATCAGGCTTAATGTCAAAGTTTGCAGATGATACAAAGTTTGACAGGGTTGTTAATGACATCAGTGGCAGTGTGTTACTGCAACAGGTTCTGGATAATTTGGGCAGATGGGCTAAGAAGTGGCAACTGAAGTTTAACCTTGACAAATGCAAAGTACACCTCAATCAGATGGGTAGAAGTAACCCCAGAGAAACAGTACTAACTGTGTGGTACTACACTTAAGGTGGTACAAAATGAAAAAGACCTGGGAGTAATTGTGCAGTCAGATATGAAGTTTTCTGAGCAATGCAGACAGGCTGCCAGGCCATGTCATGGGGTTTTGTCAATAATATATAGGAATTTTGCTAGCAGGAAAAAGGAGGTGATTGTCCTTCTGTATAAGGCAATGGTCAGGCCACACCTTGAGTACTGCATACAGGTCTGGAGGTCTCATTTTAGGAAGGATGTAGATTTGCTTGAACGTGTACAGAGAAGGGCAACAAGATTTGTGAGGGGAATGAAGGGATCCTCTTACCAAGAGAGGATTAAGTTCTGCAATTTGCAGTGGCTGGAGACTAGGCACTTGCGCGGTGATCTGATTGAGGTGTATAAGGCCTTGAATGGGTTGAGCATGCTGAATTCTGATGGGATCCTTCCACTTGTTTCAATTACGAACCTAAGGGGGCATAAATTCAAATTAAGAAAGGACAGTTGTAGAATAGATGTGCAGAAATTTGCCTTTAGCCAGTGGGTGGTTAATTGCTGGAACAAACTTCAGTCTGTCGTTGTGGAAGTTGATAGGTTGAATAAATTTAAGGAGGAACTGGACAGCCATTTGGAGGGAATGGTGTGTTTTTTTTTTTTTTTTTTTTTTTTTTGGCTGATGCTGCATAAACTCATACACTTGCTTTCTTGCATCACATGCCACTACTACTACATGTGGTAGAGAAGAAAAATGCATGGGATACATATAAATTAACTGGTGACACAGAAGCCTATGATAGATATAAACTGGTCTGTAACCAAGTCACAAAGAAGGTTAGGCAGTCAAAGGAAGATTATGAGAAATCATTGGCAAAGGATGCAAAGAAAACAGCAAAGAGTTCTTTACTTATCGATATCAAATCGATAGTTCAACTGTTGATGATCTTGCTCAGGTAGCTAACAAACTAAATAAGTATTTTGCATCTACAATCACACATTAGGAGTTATTCAGAGAGGGGAATGCCAGAGGTGAATTAAACTCTGGCAGTGAGCTAGATGATTTTGTAATAACTGAGAGCAGAGTGGAGGAGAAATTGTTGAAGATAAACGTAAGAAAGGCACCTGAGGTGAATGAAATCTATTCAGTTATATTAACGGGGGCAGCAAAGGAAGTAAGCAAACCCTTAGCCATAATTATGAGATCTTCCTTGGACTCAGGGGAAGATATCTATGGTACATAAGCTTGCTACCTTGCTTCATACGATGCAAGATAGCAAGCTTATGCAGCATCAGTCAAAAAAAAAACCTTCCCATGTCACCCCTCCATTCATTCCAAATGCCTGTACAGCTGAGCCTTAAATTTATTTGGGCTATCAACTTCCTCAATAAAAGATGGAAGTCTGTTCTGCTAATCAACCACCCACTGAATAAAGGCAAATTTCTGCACATCTATTCTGTAACTGTCTTTCCTCAATTTGAATCTATGCCCCCCCCTTAGGTTCTTAATCTGAGCAAGAGGAAGAATCCCATCGACATTCAGCTTGCTCAACCCATTCAAGGCCTTATACACCTTAATCAGATCATCTTGCAGGTGCTGCAATTTGCATAACTTAAGCCTTTCTTGGTAAGAGCACCAATTTTTTTTCCCTCCTCAATCTTGTTGCCCTTCTTTGTACTCATTCTAGCAACTCTACATCCTTCCTAAAATGAAGTGTGGCCTGACTTGTACAATGGAATACATTGTACATTGTCTTGTACAATGGAATACATTGTACATTGTCTTGTACAATGGAATAATCACCTCCCTGTCCCTGCTAGCAAAATTCCTATGTGATCAAATGAGTTGTGCAAATAGATGTGCAGATGTGAACCCAATTCACAAAGGAGGATCAAAGGGCGACACAAGTAATTACACGGCGGATCTAGTTTAACTTCCGTTCCAGGGAAATTAATGGAGGCACTGGTTAAAGAAGCACTGCAGGATTATCTTGACAAGACTTCAGTTATAGTTTGGACACAGCATGGGTTTGTTAAGTTGAAGTCTCTTCTGAACAATTTGATTGGATAATCTGAGCAAGAGGAAGAATCCCATCGACATTCAGCTTGCTCAACCCATTCAAGGCCTTATACACCTTAATCAGATCATCTTGCAGGTGCTGCAATTTGCATAACTTAAGCCTTTCTTGGTAAGAGCACCAATTTTTTTTCCCTCCTCAATCTTGTTGCCCTTCTTTGTACTCATTCTAGCAACTCTACATCCTTCCTAAAATGAAGTGTGGCCTGACTTGTACAATGGAATACATTGTACATTGTCTTGTACAATGGAATACATTGTCTTGTACAATGGAATAATCACCTCCCTGTCCCTGCTAGCAAAATTCCTATGTGATCAAATGAGTTGTGCAAATAGATGTGCAGATGTGAACCCAATTCACAAAGGAGGATCAAAGGGCGACACAAGTAATTACACGGCGGATCTAGTTTAACTTCCGTTCCAGGGAAATTAATGGAGGCACTGGTTAAAGAAGCACTGCAGGATTATCTTGACAAGACTTCAGTTATAGTTCGGACACAGCATGGGTTTGTTAAGTTGAAGTCTTTTCTGAACAATTTGATTGGATACTATGACGTCACAAAGGAACTGGATGCAAAGAATAATTTTGATATCATATATTTGAATCTTAGAAAGGCTTTTGATATTATTGCACATGGAAGATTACACAAATTGGAGCAGAGTGGAACTGGAGGGAAATTGCTGCTATGGATAAAGGGTTGGTTGAGTGGGAGAAGACAGATTGGTAATCAATGGACACTGCTCTTCATAGACTGATGTTATTAGTGGAGTCCCCCCCAGGGTTCACCGTTGGGTCCATTGTTGTTTTCTGTATTGATTAATGATATTGATGATGGTATAACAGGCTTCATATCTAAGTTTGCAGACAATATAAAGGTTGGCAGGGTTGTGAATTACACAACCCTGCCGACAACAGGAATGACAACAGGATCTAGAAAAGTTGAGCAGTGAGCTGAGAGTTGGTAACTGAAGTTTAACATTGACAAATGTAAATTACTGCATATGGAAAGCAGTAACCCCTGAGTAACGTATCAACTGTGTGGTACTACACTGACAGTGGTAGAGAATGAAAAGAACCTGGTGGTGATTGTACAGTCAGATATGAAGTTTTCTGAGCAGTGCAAACACCCTGCAAGAGTAGCTCATGGTATCTTGCTCGATGACATACAGGAATTTTTCTAGCAGGGATGAAGTGGTGATATCCACTTGTATAAGGCAATGGTCAGGCCACACCTTCAGTACTGTATACAGGTCTGGAGGTCTCATTTTAAGAAGAATGTAGAGCTGCTGTTACGAGTATAGAGAAGGGCAACAAGATTAGTGAATGGACGAAAGGGTTGCTTTTACGAAGAAAGACTTAAATTTTGCAAATTACAGTGTCTGGAGACCAGGCACCTGCAAGTTGATCTGACTGAGGCATATAAAGCCTTGAATGGTTTGAGCATGCTCAGTGCTGATGGGATTCTTCCTCTTGCTCAGAATTATCGCCTGAGAGGGCATAAATTCAAATTGAGGAAAGACAGTGGTAGGATAGATGTGCAGTAGTTTGCCTTTAGCCAGCGGGTGGTTGATTGCTGGAAGAAACTTCCATCTATTGTTATAGAAGTTGATAGCTTAAATAGATTCAAGGCATAACTAGACAAACATTTGGAGCGAGTAGATTGGTGAAATGAGAAGGGTTTTTTTTTTTTTTTTGGCCGATGCTGTATAAGCTTGCTTTCTTGCATCATATGCCATTACTAATGCTAAAATTACAACATTTTTCTAATATATAACTGGAATACATAAATTAAAAGTTGAGTAAGCAGGAAAAAATAATCCACTACATAACTATAGCAATTAAAGATTGGGGGGGGAGAGGAGTTCATAAAAATAAATTTGGGTATGGGTGTTGAAGAAGGAATCTATTCCTGAACTGATTTAAAAGAAATGCCAATTAATATAAACTTAGCGGTGCACACTTGTTGGTTGTCATGGCGCACCATAGTCTTAGTCGCATTTGCACTAATAAAATCGAAATCCAGTCCGATCCCTCTTGATGGCAAAAGATCCAAATTGCCTGAAATATGACTATAAACAGAATCAAAAACCAACCAAAATAACATTAGCATTAGTAGAGGCATATGATATAAGAAAGCAAGCTTATATAGCATCAGCCAAAAAAAAAAAAAAAAAAAACACCTCCCATTTCACTGATCCATTTACTCCAAATGATTGTCTAGTTCTGCCCTGAACTTATTTAAGTTGTTGAATTCCACTAAAAACTAGATGGAATGAAGTTTGTTCCAATTATCAACAACTCACTTGCTAAAGGTCAATTTCTGCACATCTATTCTAAAATTGACTTTCCTCAATATGAATTTATGTCCCCTCAGTTTAATCTGAGCTAGGAAGAATCCCATTAGCATTGAGCATTCTCAACTCGTTCAAGGTCTTATACACTTCAATTAGATCGCCTTGCAGATGCCTAGTCTCCCGAAGCTGCAATTTGCAGAACTTAAGCCTTTCTTCGTAACATCAACCCTTTGTTCCACTCACCAATCTCATTTCCCTTCTCTGTACTTGTTCCAGAAGCTCTACATCTTTCCTAAAATGAGGCCTCCAGACCTCTACACAGTACTCTAGGTGTGCCCTGACCATTGCCTTACACAAGGGGATAATCACCCCCTTATCCCTGCTAGCAAAATTCCTGTAGATCATGTAGAAGACAACACGAGCTGCTCTTGCAGCCTGTCTGCACTGCTTAGTAAACTTCATATCTGACTTGCAATTAGTCCCAGTTTCTTTTCATTCTCCCGAGTGTAGTACCATCCAGTTGATATGTTATTCTGGGGTTACTGCTATCCATATGCAGTACTTTGCATTTGTCAATGTTAAACTTCAGTTGCCACCTCTCTCAGCCCATCTGCTCAACTTTTCCAGATCCTGTTGCAGTAGCATACTATCATTGCTTTCATTAACAATTCTGCCAACCATCATATTATCTGCAAACTTAGACATCATCCCATATATATCTTCATCAATATCATTGATAAATACCAAAAACAACAATGGGAACAACACTGAACCCTGGGGGATGCCATTAATAACATTAGTCCATAAAGAGCAGTATCTTTTCCATCCTTTTATCCATTGTAGCAACTTGCCCTTAATGCCATACTGCTCCAATATATACAGTAGTCTTCCGTGTGGCACAGTATCAAAAGCTTTCCTAAAATCCGAGTATATGATATGAAAATTATTTTTTCCCTCCAGTTCCTTTGGGACTATATCATAGTATCTAATCAGATTTGTCAGACAAGATTTCCTCTTAACAAACCCAAGCTGTGTCTAAACTATAACTGCCGACTTGTCCAGATGATCTTGCATCACTTCCTTATCCAATGACTCCATTATTTTCCCTATAATAGAAGTTAGACTAACAGGTCTGTAATTACTCTTGTCACCATTTTATCCCCTCCCTTGTGAATAGGGACACATTTGCACATCTCTAGTCCATGGGTACCTCCCCTGACTTCCAAAGCTCTAAATTATGGCTAAGGGTTTGCTTACTTCCTTTGCTGCTTCCTTTAATATAACTGGGTAGATCCCATCCATCCCAGATGCCTTATGTTCAGTTTCAACAATTTCTCCTCCACTTTACTCTCAGTTATTACAAAATCATTTAGCTCTTTGCAAGAGTTTAATTCGCCTCCACTTCCCTACAGACCTCATGTGTAAATGTAGATGCAAAATACTCATTCAGTTTGTCAGCTACCTCAGCAGGTTCATCAAGAATCTAACTGTTGATGTCAAGTGGACCAAGCTGATTCATCCCCTTCCTTCTAGAGTTTACACAAGCAAAGAAGTCTTTACTGTTTTTATTTTCATTCTTTGCCAAAGATTTCTCGTAGTCTACCTTTGCTTGCCTAACTTACTTTGTTACTTGATTGCAGACTATCTTATATCTACCATAGGCATCTGTGTCTCCTGATAATTTATGTGCGTCCTACGCATTTTTCTTCTCTGTCACTTCTGTCTCATAAGGTTATCTGACCTCTATTTAGGCTTATAACCGTGAACAGTATTTCGTGGTTGGTATGAAAAGCCTAGTAGCTTCCATGATTAATTCCTTGAATGCTTTTCATTTACAATTTGCTGTTGGTAACATCATCAATTGGTCGCACTGTATAAATTTAAAAAAATTTCTGAGACCACTGTAGTCACCTTTATGAAAGCAAAAACCCTTCCCTTTATCCCTGATGGTACTTACATCTTTAAGTATATTCAACGTCAGTACACTGTGATCACTGTCACCTAGTGGTTCCTTTATCTGCAGATTCTTAATGCCTGAAGAATCATTGCTGATAATCAAATCAAGAGTATTACTCCCTTTTGTTGCCTCTCGAACATGCTGCTGTAGAAAACAATCATCCACAAAAGTCTTGCTAGTGTGCGAGTGACCAACCCACAAATTCCAGTCAATATCCAGGAAATTAAAATCCCCCATTATAAGACTGTCTGATTTACTGGCCCACTCTGTTTACCTGTACAGTTTTTTTATTATACTCATCAGAGTCATTAGGCCTATAACACTCTCTTACTCTCAACTTGGTTTTCCCTGTGCTTATGTCACACCAAACTGACTCAACACTGCACTTTCCACCCATGTCAACTGGATGTACTTCCTTAGATTTTGTGTGTTTCTTAAGTAAGAGCATCATCCCTTCTATCCTGTCTATTCTTTCTCTACACAATGTACTCCCTAAATTCCAATTCTGCATTCCTTATCTCTGTGTGAGATCATGTCGCTGATATCCCAACAACATCAGCCTCTGATGTCTTCACCAGCATCTCAAATTCATCAAATTTATTTACTATACTACTAGCATTGGTGTACATTCAAGTATACATGCACCTATTCCTACTCTTAGTTAGTCTGATACAACCCATGTATTTACTTGTTTCATGATGTCTCCCAGCAGTCCTTGAAATCCCCAGTATCTCACTTTCTAGGTTGCTGCTCATTCCAATAGAAGCAGTGCAAGAATCACTTTCACCTCTGCCCGTGGCTGGGCTGTTGTTAATCTATTAGTCTGTGTATGAAACAGAAATTAGTGAAAGAAAACAAATAAAAAATACATTTACTAATTATTTATTATTTTTATAAATTCTGTTTGTAGTAGCACTGGGAAAACAAATGAGTAGGAGTGTTTTATAATGGGTGATTAACTTTTAAAATATTGACTGGACCTTGTGGTTAGGTAACTCGAACAGTAACAAAAGTTTTGTGGATTTCTTGGATCTTGTTGTTTGGTTTTTAGGAGCATTAGCAACTAAGGCCATACTGCTCCGGGGATATGCGGTGGTCATTCCCTGACCTTACCGCATCCTCCATATTTGGTGGCTCATGGGCTCGAACCCCAGTCTAATCAAGAAACGTGTGCTACGCACTGCTTCTCCTACCCACCTGGCTACGGAGGCACCCGGATTTCTTGGATGACTGTTTTCTACACTAGCATGTTAGAGAGGCAACAAGAGAAGATAATACCCTTCATCTAATTATTAGCACTGGCCCTTAGTGTGTTAAGATTCTCAAGATAAAACACTCACTAGGTGACAGTGATCACAGTGTATTGAAGTGGGACTTACTTAAAGATGTAAATACTGTCAGAGGCAAGGAAAAGGGTTTTTAATTTTCAAAGGGGATTACAGTGGTCTCAGACAGTTTTTAAATTTTATGAAGTTGGACCAACTGATGACATTTGGGAATGTTATCCTAGAACAGCGGTTCCCAATTGGTGGTTTGCACTAAAAATTCTGTAATGGCATCTGCTTAGATTTGCATAGGTATATTTTTGTAAACTACAAATTAGTTTAATATTAAGTTATGCGGTTTGGTTCAAAATTTATATTTAGTTGTGGTTTGGGTCACGTGCCCTTACAATCAGGCCGTCGTAGCCGAGTGGTCAGGTGCACGGGTGCATAAGTACACGTGCTTTGAGTGACCTGGGTTCAATCCTGTGAATGCTAAATACAGTGCTGTTTCTTGTATTATCTTTACCTTGTGAACTCCTCTGACCATGTGGTTGTCCCGGAGTATAAACGAAGAAAAAATTTATTTATTATATTTGTTAGTGGGGGGCGATTGGGCGTGAACGTGCCAATATGTATCACACCATTCAGTCACATGTCAAACAAACTCAGGTAAACATTGCTAGTTGCTGCACCGTGCCATATCGTATTGAATTTGAATATTATACAGTTTTAAATTGTTTATTCATAGTACAGTATGCCCAAGTGGAAAGCATGATAAAAAAAATTAAAATTTTGGGAAGACTTTATTGATAACAGTACAGAGTGCTTTAGCACTTCACACAATTTTTCTTAACTGAAAATGAACTGACTTTTGGACAAATTGTTAAAAAAATATTAAAGAGCATCTTAGCTTTCTACAGTTACTTTTACTGCATTCATAATACATTTGACGAATCTTTTGTAGCAGTGGTTGACCTAAAACTGGCAGAAAAAGAAAACCTTTTTGAGATATCAGCAGCATTTGAACTTCAAAACTTATTCAAGGCTGAAAATCTTAACATTTTTGGCTTGGATTAAAAACAGAATATCCATCTCTTAGTGAAAAAAATGTGAAAATCCTGCTGCCATCCATTTTAAACTGTGTGTATATGTGTGAGAGAGCTTTTGCAATTTATATCTTGTTCAAATCGCAACACTGGAACAAACTTGATGCAGAATCAGATTTGAGGCTTTGTCTTCCGTCGAACCAAATATTGCTACACTTAGTTCGGCAAAAAAAAAACAAACAAACAAACAAACCCAACAATCATATTAAATTTATGATTTATTTTGATTTATAACTACTTATTAATATTATGTTTAAAGATTTTATTACAAACATTCTGTAAGATCCATAGTCTTACAAAAATTGAAATTTGTTATTAGTGAAATAAAGGAAAGATCTTGTAGGTAAAAATACACCTAGTTGAATATCTCCACGAAAAGGAATGTAATACAAGTTTAGCAAAAATTTAGGAAACACTTCTCAGAATTCAGAAGGAGCAAAGTCTATTCAATGTCAAAGGCATAATGAACGAGAATGAGTTTAAAGACTAAGAGAATGAGATACATTTAGACCAGTTAAGATCGAAGAAACAAGCTTTTGAAATGAAAAGAGCAGAATGATTAGGACAAATTGTAGGATAAGAATAGCTTTAGATATTGGAAAATAAGTAGCTAATTGAGTATTAATATAATTTTAGTTCTGTTTCCCAGAGAAAGGAGTGCCCTTAACTGGAATGAATCATAAAGAATGGCAATTGAAAGCTTTGGGAAGTGTTTCCAGTGAGAAAGGTAGGGAAGGAAAGATACTTAGCTTGAGGAGCTGACGAATAAATTTTTATAAATGAAATAATTAAACCAAGGCAAGGAGAAATGAGGCGAAATAAATAGAGAGGGATATGATTTGCCAGGTTGTGACATGTAGAAAGCTGGAAATGGCCCATGGAAGAAATATATAATATATTTATTCTGTGCCAATCATATGGAATGTTATGTGGAATTTTGGCGTGAAGAGAGTTGTGTGTGAAAGGATCAAGAGAGTCCAGATGCTAACTGGGGAGTTGAGCCTGGTAAGAAAGCTTCAGAAATATATAGTGCCGAGTCATTACTGCACTATATCTATATAGTGTCATATTAATGAGTGAGATAATAGAAAGTAAAAATCGAAGTAAATATGGGATTCTGCAGTGCTACAGGAGCTACCCGATGCATTGTAAAATGTAATATAACCATTATCTTCTTCTTCAAGAGGAGTGTTTCCATTTACAATGGGTTTCCTCAGCCTACAAGTTATTTTTCGGTAAGAATTTTTTCCCGCCATAAAGTGTGGTTCAAGGTGTTTTGATCGGTTAAGCCTCAGGCTGTCATGCACTCCCGTACTCCATCCATCCATGTTCTCCTATGTCTTCCTGCTCTTCTTCTTCTTCCAGGAGGTATCCATTCCTGGATAGCCTTTGGATATCTGGTTTCTTGCATCTGTTTTACATGTCCATACCATATTAAATGCTTTTCTTCGATAGTGTCAATAATATTCTTTTTCACTTCCATTTTCTCTCTTATGTCTTCATTCCGTTTTTGGTCTCTTCTAGAAGTTCTTGCTGAGCGTCTTCAAAAATCCATTTCTGTGGAGAACAATTTGTTTTCCACTCGCCTTTTCAGCATCTAGGTTTCCGCTCCATACAATAGAAGACTTCGTACAATCTTTTGAAATATAAGTTTCTTTGTTTTATTTAGGATATTTTTGCTCCATAGAACAGAATTTAACATGCCAATAGCCTTTCTGCTGTCTGCAATTCTCTTATTGTTCTCTGCTTGGGATGATCCATCACTTTGTAAGATTGATCCCAAATATTTGAATTTATCGACTTGTTTAATTTTAAAACCTGCAATTTCAAAACCTGCAATTCTATACAGTGGGACCAACTGATGATGTTACCAACAGCAAATTCAAAATGGGAAGCATTCAAAGAACGTATCTTGGAAGCTACTAGGCTTTACATACCAACTAAGAAATATTGTTCAAGGTTTAGGCCAAAATGGATGTCAGATGAACTAATGAGGCATATGGCAGAGAAGAAAAATGCATGGGATACTTACAAATTAACACATGACACAGAAGCCTATGATAGATACAAGTTGATATGCAACCAAGTTACAAAGGAGGTTAGGCAGGCGAAGGCAGATTACGAGAAATCCTTGGCAAGGGATGCAAAGAAAAACAGCAAAGAGTTCTTTACTTATGTAAACTCTAGAAGGAAGGGGATGAATCAGATTGGTCCACTTGATATTGATGGGTCAACTGTTGATGATCCTGCTCAGGTAGCTAACAAACTAAATGAATATTTTTGCATCGACATTCACACATGAGGAGTTATTCAGCAAGGGGAATGCCAGAGGTGTATTCAACTCTAGCAGTAAGCTACAGAATCTTGAAATAACTGGGAATAAAGTGGAGGAGAAACTGTTGAAGATAAACACAAGAAAGGCACCCGGGGTGGATGGGATCTATCCAGTTATATTAAAGGAGGCAGCAAAGGAAGTAAGCAAACCCTTAGCCATAATTATGAGAGCTTCCTTGGACTCAGGGGAGGTACCCATAGACTGGAAATGTGCAAATGTGACCCCAATTCACAAAGGAGGATCAAAGGCTGACACAAGTAACTATAGACCTGTGAGCTTAACTTCTGTTCCAGGAAAATTAATGGAGGCACTGGTTAAAGAAGCACTGCAGGATCATTTAGACAAGACTTCAGTTATAGCTCAGACACAGCATGGTTTTGTTAAGGGGAAGTCTTGCCTGACCAACTTGATTGGATACTATGATGCGGTCACAAAAGAACTGGATGCAGGGAATAACTTTGATATTATATACTTGGATCTTAGAAAGGCTTTTGATACTGTTGCACATGGAAGACTGCTACACAAATTGGAGCAGTGTGACATTGGAGGCAAATTGCTGCTATGGATAAAGGGGTGGTTGAGTGGGAGAAGACAGAGAGTGGTAATCAATGGACACTGCTCATCGTGGACTAATGTTATTAGTGGAGTCCCTCAGGGCTCAGTGTTGGGTCCATTATTGTTTTCTGTATTTATAAATGATATTGATGATGGTATATCAAGCTTAATGTCCAAGTTTGCAGATGATACAAAGGTTGGCAGGGTTGTCAAGGACACTACTGACACTACACTGCTGCAACAGGATCTGGAAAGGTTGAGCAGATGGGCTGAGAGGTGGCAAATGAAGTTTAACATTGACAAATGTAAAGTACTACACATGGGAAACAGCAACCCCAGAGCAACGTATCAACTCTGTGGTACTACACTGACAGTGGTAGAGAATGAAAGGGACTTGGGGGTGATTGTGCAGGCAGATATGAAGTTCTCTGAGCAGTGCAGACAGGCTGCAAGAGTAGCTCATGGAGTATTGTCAATGATATACAGGAATTTTTCCAGCAGGGATAAGGAGGTGATTATTCCATTGTACAAGGCAATGGTCAGGCCACACCTAGAGTACTGTATACAGGTCTGGAGGCCTCATTTCAAGAAGGATGTAGAGCTGCTGGAACGAGTACAGAGAAGGGCAACAAGATTAGTGAATGGAACAAAGGGGTGCTCTTACGAAGAAAGGCTTAAGTTTTGCAAATTACAGTGTCTGGAGACTAGGCACCAGCGAGGTGATCTGATAGAGGTGTATAAAGCCTTGAATGGTTTAAGCATGCTCAATGCTGATGGGATTCTTCCTCTAGCTCAGAAAAATCACCTGAGAGGGCATAAATTCAAATTGAGGAAAGACAGATGTAGGATAGACGTGCGGAAATTTGCCTTTAGCCAGCGGGTGGTTGGTTGGTGGAACAGACTGCCATCCCTTGTGGTGGAGGTTGATAGCCTAAATAAGTTTAAGGCTCAGCTGGACAGGTATTTTGAACGAACAGAGGGGTGAAGTGGAAGTGGGGTTTTTTTTTTTTTGGTTGATGCTGCATAAGCTTGCTTTCTTGCATCAAATGCCTCTACTAATGCTAATGCTAATATTTAGAATGTGTCCTGATCCTGAAGACAACATTTCAGTCTTGCTAAAATTGATTTTTAGACTGACCCCATTGTTTATATTCCTCAAACAATTGATGACATGTATAGTCTGCATCTTCTAAGTCTTGTACTATCGCCACCTGATCATCTGCAAAAAGTAAATTGTGAATATAGGTGTTCTTATTAATTGGCAATCCCATTTTATTGCATTTTTTTTTACCAGGATCTTAGATGTCGATATAAATTTTGAAAAGTTTTGATGACATGCAACAGCCTTGTAATAAGCCTTTTGAAGTGTGGAATTCAGGTGACAAAGCTGATCCCACTTTAATTCTGCATCTATTATTTCTGTAAATTGTCTTAATAATGTTAATCAGTTGTCCATCAGTATTTGCCTCTTTCATTGCTTCCCATAAGAGTTTTCTTGGAACACTGTCATATGCCTTTTCAAGGTCAATGAAAACAAAATCAAAGATTTCTTTTCCTTTCAATTGGCATTTTTCAAGGATCTGTTGTACTGTTGAGATATGGTCTATACATGACCTCCCCGCTGAAAAACCATTTTGTTCTTCTGACACCTGTATTCGAGCTTCTAAATGGTTCCTGATCCATTTTCCAAGAACCTTTAACAGCGGGTTCAGGATGCATATTCTTCTGTAATTTGAACAGCTTTTCTGATTGCCCTTCTTATAAATTGATGTAATATATCCTGTTGTCATTTCTTTTGGTATTTCTTCTCCTCTCAGTGTACCGTTTAACAGTTTTTTATTGGAACAGCCACTCCTCTTCCTCCATATTTCAGAAGTTCCATATAAACTCCTCCAGGTCCGGGTGATTTGCCATTCCTTCCTTCCTTTAGCAAGAGTTCCACTTCCCCTAACAGAAACTCTTATGCCCGAGTCTTCTACACCGAAATCCTCCACTGTCTTGAACTCTTTCCAGTCTTCTTTTAAAAGTCCTTCATAATACTTCATCCAGTCTTTCAAAGGTATTAATTGCAAACCAGCATTGTGTTTATTCTGTTTTCTCAAGTCTTTTAAGGACCTTCCACGATTCTGCTGATCGCTTGAAGCCCAATTTGTTATTAATAGTTGCACATTTCCTTTCCCATTTTTCATTTTTTGCTTATACTACCAACCAATTGGCTATTTTCTTCTTTTCAACATGTTTCTATATGCATCATTCCTATCACCCAGCCATTTCTGATATGCAAGTTTCTTTTCCTCTTCAGCAGCTCTTACTTTCTCTGTAATCCAGGTCTTTTTTAGTCCTTGGCTCTTCTTTTTGCCTAGGATTTCATGAGATATTTTTTACAATATTTTTTAAATTTTCATAGATTTCTTCAGTATTACCTTTTATCTCTCTGTTAATTCCAGCATCCAGTCTCTGGGTGAAGTTGTTTCTAATGCTGTCGTCCTGAAATTCATCCACTCGTAGCCTTTCTCCTTCCCTGCATTGTTGGTTGTCCACGCTTATGTTCTTAATCCAGTTCCACCTCAGTGTTGTTTTAACAAGAAAATGGTCAGATCCACATTCAGCTCCTCTATAAACTCTGATATCTTTCAATACATATGTCCCTGAATGTTTTGACATAATCTTGTCTTGTCTCCTGTGACTTAAGTATATTTATGGATATCCTTGTGTTGGAAAAATGTGTTGTTTATTCTCAAGTCGAACTGTTCACAAAGATTGAATAGTCTATCTCTGCTGTCGTTCCTCTCTTTCTCTCCAAATCTTCCAATAACTTTGTTATTTTGTTCAGTTCCTACTCTTGCATTGAAATCTCCCATTAAAAATATCTCTTTGTTCTTAGGGATTTTTTCTATTAGTTCTCTCAGATCCTCCCAAAATTCATCCTTCAAGGTATCAGCCTTGTCATTAGTCGGGGCATATATTCCCAAAATACACATTTCTCTCCCATACGTTGTCAATTCCACTGAGATCATTCTTTCATTAATAAATTGCCAGTTTTTTGATATTATATCTCAATTTCTTTTTAACAGCAATAGAAACTCCTGCTCTTGCTCTTTCACTCTTATTGACTCTACTCCAAAAATGGTAGTATTCTCCCATTATTTCCTCTCCACATCCCTTTTTCTTTGTCTCCGATAACACAACTATGTCTAAATTGAATTTTTGCAGTTCATCCAGAAGAAAGTTTCTTTTAGTTGAAAGACCTTGAATATTCCAGCATCCCAAAATCATTGTCCTTTTCCTTTTGCCGAGTTGTTTCCTTAAGTGCAGTCCGTTTTCATTTTCACTTGTAGGTCATTTAGCATTTGTGTATTTTTTACACTGAACCAGGAGCTAGCCGTTGCGGCAACTCCCAACCTGGAGGACCAGGGTATCTCTCTTAGTCTGGCCCCTTCTTTACCTGTCTGGCTTGGGAGGCCCTACCAGTAGCTAAGCTACTGCCAACTTAGCTCTCCGGGTCATCAGGACACTACAACAAGTTGGAGAATACCATTGGGGGGAGTATAACCATTATGAAGGTGACATTTCCTTCCATCACTGCTGGAGTGATCTTAATTCAGGTCCTTATGTGCCATTTGTGGAGTGATATCGAGAGTAAAAGGAAGAACTTATGGAAAGGAAGAACCTATATAATATTGGTGTAGATACGCCATAGATAACTCTTAAGAAACTACAATGATGGTGCATCATTTGCTCTGTATCTCATATAGTGCTCTTCCTTCCCAACGAGTTGCCATGTTTGCAGTACCAGGGTATCTGCCTGCCCACTGATGATAGGCCAATAGTTTTGAAATGGTGCCATCTGGGTGGTGGTGGTACTCACTGAGAATGTGTATGTGGGGGGGGGAGATTTAATGGCGCACGAGCTGCAGAGGCTATAGTGCACCTCTGAGAATAAGTAACAATAGTCTTCTCTATTAGTGAAGCGTTACTTATTCGAGGTTGTGCAATACTATGGCAACTCATTGTGAAGGAAGAGCACAATATGAGATACAGAGCAAATGATGCCTCCCACACTGCCATCGTAGTTTCTTAAGAGTTATCTATGGTGTATTATATTATATAGATACACCGATATTATATAGATATTAAACTCTTACTCTTAACGTATTAAGGCGCCTCCGTAGCCAGGTGGGAAGGAGCAGCAGTGCGTAGCACACGCTTCTTGATTAGACCGGGGTTCGAGCCCGTCACCACCAAATACGGAGGATGCGGAAAGGTCACGAAATGACCACCGCATATCCCGGAGCAATATGGCCTTAGTTGCTAATGCTCCTAAAAACCAAAAATAACAAACAAATAATAACAAAAATCTTAACGTATTATGCCTTATTGCATTTAGTTATTTTAAATTTTAGGAAAGGAAGAATGTACATTTATGAATGGACCTTCTTAAAAGATTTAATGTAAGTTCTACTAATGTCTTTTCAGAATAATTTTATGTTGAGCTAAGTTAAGAAATTAATATTACAAAGGAGGGCAGTAACTTAATTATTAAGTTGATTAAAATTATTATTGTTAGTGATAAAGGTTATTAGGATGATAAACCATAGAGATGTATTATAGCTTAAACAAATATAAGAGAATGTTAAAAAAGATAGTATATTAGAAAGGAGGAATATATAAAATAGGAATTATTGATCATAAGTTGTATTTATCACCATGAAAGTTTGAAAAATTTATTGTGACAAAGGACTGCATCAAAAGAGACTGTATTTAACTTTGTGATGATTGAACAATTTTAGTATTAAATTAAGAGTGTTTCATTTGAAAAGAAGGAAGAGAAACTTTGTAAAATTTTTGAATGGGATATTATGAAATGCTTGCTCATTTGTAAAAATGTGTAAAATTTTGTGTTGATAATAGATGTTTTGTTGATCATTAGTGTCCTTGTAATTGCTCATAAGCTATTGTTATACACATTTTCCCAAAAAAAGAAAAGTAGTAAATGACGTTTATAACCAAAATATCTTGCACTTTCTGATCGTACAAAGCAGTCAGATAGCTTGTGGGCTGTGGTAAAAGGGTTATAAAAAATTATAACTAATATTAAACAAAGGTAGAATAAAGTAAAATAAAATTAAATATAAAGTAAAGCATTGCCAATGAAAGAAACCACATCTACAATTCCTTATAATTACTTTACTGTCTTACAGTATATCGTGTTAAATATGTTTTCCATACTAAATTTTTTTTCATTCTCTGACACCGTTTATATTATTATGCAATATCTCTTATAAAAACGTAGTACTGGAAATATTTTAAAATAAAAATTCAGAACTATTATATGATTTCAGAGAATATAGGCTTAGGGGTTTGTGATAAAAATATTATGTTGAAAGGGGTTCACTAGTCAAAAAAAGGCTGGGAACTCCTGTCCTATAAATACTAGGTTTTTTGTAGCAATTTAAAGATACTGTTCAAGGCTTAGACCTAAGAGATTATCAGAAATTATGAGACTTTTGGCAAAGAAGAAAAAATGCATGGGTTGCATGTAAATCATCAGGCAATACTGATGAGTAGACTAGACATAGACTAGTCTGCATAAAGTCACAAAGGACGATAGGCAAGCTAAGTCAAATGAGAAGTCTACAGCAAAAAATGCAAAGAAAAGTAGCGAAGACTTCTTTACTTGAAGTAGAGAGCTAAATCGCTAGAAGGAAAGGGCTAAATCATGCTGGTTTACCAGATATGGATGATTGTGCTTAGGTTTCTAAAAAACTCAGTAGGTAATTTTTCAGCTACATTCACATATGAGAAAATTTTTAGGGATGAGGATTCTAGAAGTTTATCTAATTCTAACAGAGAGATAAATGATTTTGTGATAACTAACAGAAAAGTAGGATAAAAGTTGTTGAAGCTAAATGTAAGAAAGGCACTTAAGTTGGATGAGATCTTTCCAATTATATTAAAGGAGGCAGCAAAAGAGGTAAGCAAATCTTTAGCCATGATTACAGAGCATCCTCTGATTCAGGGGAAGTTCCTCTGGAATAGAGATGTGCAATTTTTTCTCCAGTTCACAAAGAGAGAGATCAAAGGGTGATATGACTGTTTACAGACCTGTTAGTTCGACTTCTGTTACAGGGAAAATAATGGAGTCACTGGTTAAAGAATTAATGCAGGATCATCTAGATAGGAATGCACTTCTACTGCCATCACAGCATGGATTTGTTAAGGGACAGTCAAGTCTGACCAATCTGAATGGATACCATTACAGTAACCAAGGAACTGGATACAAAAAATAATTTCAACATCATACACTTAGATTTCAGAAAATCTTTTGATACTGCTACACATAAAAGAACCCAATACAAATTGGATAAGTGTGGCATTAAGGTCAAGGTACTGCTACGGATAAAGGAATGGTTGAATGGAAGCATTAGCAGATTCCCCAGGATTGAGTTTTGGGCCCGTTGTTTTTCTGTATTTATTAATGATACCGATGAAGACATATCATCAGGCTTAATTTTTAAGTATGCAGATGATATGAAAGTTGGTTACCTTGGTTTAACATCTTTAAAAGACTTTCTTGTGCATTCATTGTAGGCATTGCATTTTCTATGGAACTGAGAGTAGAATAGATATTCTCCTTGCAGTTTTAATCAAGTTGTTCCTGTTTTTACTCCATGTTGTCACAGCAGGCATCTACATAATTCACCTGTTGGAGCCAGCTTTCTGTAGCCTTTTTCTGAACCGGGCCCAGTACCCTACTAGGTTCTCACTTGGTGCATATTAGTTTTCTGCAGTAACCTTTTAGTGATTTATCCCTCTGTACTGAATGTTGTTTATTTCCTAGCACCATTGTTCACTCTGAATTTGCATTACTGGTCTATCCAAAGTCTTTTGTGTTACTCAGTTTCCCATTTACTCAAGTTCTTTTAGTAGACTGATTTTCACAATACACTGTAAACATAATTTGTTTATATTGAATACATGGTGTTTCTTTGGTGTTATGCCACTCTGATTACTGTTAAAATATAATGGCAGGTTGTAAACCTGAATATCCTCCAGCCCTCCCTGAGGATGTAATTATTTATACATTTTTTAGTATTGAGTTTTTGCTTTCTTAACAACATTTTTGTCATTTGTGTTCCTTATTAATGCCTGTGTAATGTCTTGGAATAGTTATATCAGAAGCAACAGTTTGTTTATTCATGTGACTGTTTAAATTTGAAATGAGTTTTACCAGAAACTGCATTATCTTTAAAATGTGTGGCTTAATTTTAGTTTTAGCTTTTTTTAATTTTAGTTTTGGAATTCCTTCCACTGATCTAGAAGAAAACTTTCTTCTTCTAACTGCTTAACTAAATATCAAACAGTTTTTTTTTTTTTTTTTTTTTGGTGCATTATAAAAACTAAACTCTGTACAAAACTTTCTCTGTACTTCAAGAACATAAATTTGCATTTTTGTAGTACTCATTCATAGTGGAAACTTTCTGCGTGCAGTAGTCTATTTTGATGTTGGGAGTTAAAATAGCACAATTTTAGTTTTCAATATAATGTTCTGAGACTGCAGGGATTAGAAAGATATATGCAATTCAATAATGGTTCAAAGGAAAAAAAAAAAAAAAACACTGATTTCAATCAATATGACAGTTCTGCATAGTTAGGTAATGGTTACTTATGATTAGTTTAATCTTACAGACCAAGAGCTGTATTAAAAAAAAAAAGTGAGACATTCAAAATGCCTGTTAAAACAGGATTGACCTTCATCTCCTTGTTTAATAATTTTATGTCTATGCTGGTGGGTTAAATATAAAGTGGTTTTTTTCAAAGGTTGGTGATGATCAAAAAGAATGGCAAAAAAGAAAAGGTTTTCAGATAAATATTGCGCCTTTAATTAGAATAAAGTCTTTATCATAAATTAAGTAATTTAAGTTTTTTATTTCTTATGAAATTGATTCTTGTTCCTGGATTTTTCAAATGCTATGTTGCCTTTTGCTCTTCAGGAGTCCGATTTACTCTTTATCATGATCATTGTTTAATATGGCAGAAAGTAGCCACTACAGACATCCACTCATCATTAGTTCAGGTTTTGGGTATTGGCCTTGTGAATAAAATGAAATATGTAACTATGACTGATGAAGAAAACCAGGTAGGGATGTATTTATGTGGTATGTCATATTTAAATACTTTTTTCAAATTAACTTGTATAAAATTATATATATATATTAGCATTAGTAGAGGCATACAATGCAAGAAAGCAAGCTTATGCAGCGTCAGCCAAAAAAAACCGCTCCCATTTCACCCCTCCATTCGTTCCAAATTCCCGTCCAGCTCAGCCTTAAATTTATTTAGGCTATCAACTTCCACAACAAAGGATGGAAGTCTGTTCCACCAATCAACTACCTGCTGGCTAAAGGCAAACTTCCGCACATTTATCCTACAACTGTCTTTCCTCAATTTGAATTTATGCCCTCTCAGATGATTATTCTGAGCAAGAGGAAGAATCCCATCAGTATTGAGCATGCTCAAAACATTCAAGGCTTTATACACCTCAGTCAGATCACCTCGCAGATGCCTAGTCTCCAAACACTGTAATCTGCAAAACTTAAGCCTTTCTTCGTAAGAGCAACCCTTTGTTCCATTCACTAATCTTGTTGCCTTTCTCTGCACTCGTTCCAACAGCTCTACATCCTTCTTAAAATGAGGCCTCCAGACCTGTATACAGTACTCAAAGTGTGGCCTGACCATTGCCTTATACAAGGGGATAATCACCTCCTTATCACTGCTAGAAAAATTCCTGCATATCAATGACAAGATGCTATGAGCTACTCTTGTAGACCATCTTCACTGCTCAGAAAACTTCATATCTGCCTGCACAATTACCCCCAGGTCCTTTTCTTTCTCTACCACTGTCAGTGTAGTACCACAGAGTTAGTATGTTACCCTGGGGTTACTGCTTCCTGGGGTTATGCAGTACTTTACATTTGTCAATGTTAAACTTTATTTGCCACCTCTCAGCCCATCTGCGCAACTTTTCTAGATTCTATTGCAGCATCGTACTGTCATTAGTGGCCTTAACAACAAACCTGCCAACCTTCGTATCATCTGCAAACTTGGACATTAAGCCTGATATACCATCATCAATATTATTTATAAATACAAAAAACAATAATGGACCCAACATTGAACCCTGAGGGACTCCACTAATAACATTAGTTCACGATGAGCGGTGTCCATTGATTACCTCTCTCTGTCTTCTCCCCCTCAACCCCCTTTATCCATAGCAGCAATTTGCCTCCAATGCAGCACTGCTCCAATTTGTGCAGCAGTCTTCCATTTGTAACAGTATCAAAAGCCTTTCCAAGATCCAAGTATATAATATCAAAGTTATTCCCTGCATCCAATTCTTTTGTGACTGCATCATAGTATCCCATCAAATTGGTCAGGCAAGACTTCCCCTTAACAAAACCATGCTGTGTCCGAACTATAACTGAAGTCTTGTCTAGATCCTGCAGTGCTTCTTTAACCGGTGCCTCCGTAGCCAGGTGGTAAGGAGCAGCAGTGCATAGCACACGCTTCTTGATTAGACCGGGGTTCGAGCCCATCACCACCAAATACAGAGGATGCGGAAAGGTCAGGGAATGACCACCGCATATCCCGGAGCAATATGGCCTTATTTGCTAATGCTCCTAAAAACCAAACAAACAACAACAACAGCTTCTTTAATCAGTGCCTCTATAAACTTTCCTGGAACAGAAGTTAAACTCACAGGTCTATAATTACTTGTGTCAGCCTTTGATCCTCCTTTGTGAATTGGGGTTCACATTTGCACATCTCCAGTCCATGCGTACCTCCCCCAAATCCAAGGAAGCTCTCATAATTATGGCTAAGGGTTTGCTTACTTCCTTTGCTGCCTCCTTTAATATAATTGGATAGATCCCGTCCACTCCCATGTGCCTTTCTTGTGTTTATCTTCAACAATTTCTCCTCCACTTTACTCTCAGTTATTATAAGATTATCTAGTTTACTGCCAGAGTTGAATACACCTCTGGCATTCCCCTCACTGAATAACTCCTCATGTGTGAATGTTGATGCAAAATATTCATTTAGTTTGTTAGCTACCTGAGCAGGATCATCAACAGTTGAACCATAGATATCAAGTGGACCAATCTGATTCATCCCCTTCCTTCTCGGGTTTACATAAGTAAAGAACTCTTTGCTGTTTTTCTTTGCATCCTTTGCCAAAGATTTCTCGTAATCTGCCTTCACCTGCCTAACCTCCTTTGTAACTTGGTTACAGATCAACTTATATCTGTCACAGGCTTCTGTGTCACGTGTTAATTTGTATGTATCCCATGCATGTTTCTTCTCTGCCATATGCCTCATCAGTTCATCTGACCTCCATTTAGGCCTAAACCTTGAACAATATTTCTTAGTTGGTATGTAAAGCCTAATAGCTTTCAAGATAAGTTCATTGAATGCTTCCAATTTTGAATTTGCTGTTGGTAACATCATCAGTTGGTCCCACTGTATAGAATTTAAATACTGTCTCAGACCATCGTAGTCGCCTTTACGAAAGCAATAACTCTTTCCTTTACCCCTAATGGTAGTTACCTCTTTGTTTAAATCCCACTTTAGCACACTGTGATCACTGCCACCTAGTGGTTCATTTATCTGCAAATTCTTAATGCATGAAGAATCATTACTGATAATCAAATCAAGAGTATTACTCCCTCTAGTTGCCTCCTGAACATGCTGATTTAGAAAACAACATCCAATAAATCCACAAAAGCCTTGCTAGTGTGTGAGTGACCGACCCAAAAGTTCCACTCAATATCTGGGAAATTAAAATCCCCCATTATAAGACTCTCTGATTTACTAGCCTACTCTGGGTGCCTCCGTAGCCAGGTGGGAAGAAGCAGCAGTGCATAGCACACGCTTCTTGATTAGACCTGGGTTCGAGCCTGTCACCACCAAATACGGAGGATGCGGAAAGATCAGGGAATGACCACCGCATATCCCGGAGCAATATGGCCTTAATTGCTAATGCTCCCAAAAACCAAAACAACAACTGGCCTACTCTATTTCCCTGTACAGTTTCTTATTATTCTCATCAGAGTCATTAGGCCTATAGCACACTCCTTCTCTCAATTTTGATGCGCTTATGTCACACCAAACTGACTCGACACTGCACTGTCCAGTGATGTCGACTGGCTTCACTTCCTTGCATTTTATGTGTGTCTTAACTAATAGCATAACCCCTCCTCTCTTCCTATCCTGTCTATCCTTTCTGTAGACATTGTACTCCCCAAATTCCAGTTCTGCATTCCTTATATCTCTGTGACACCACATCTCTGATAACCCAACAATGTCCGCCTTTGATGCTTTGAGCAATACCTCAAATTCATCAAATTTATTTACCAAACTCCTACCATTGTACACGCAAGTATACATGCACTTGTTCTTTTTTTCTTAGCTACCCTAACACAACCCATGTGTTTACTTCTACCACAATGACTCCCAGCAGTCTCTGAAATATCCTGCATCTGGTTTTCCAGGCTTCTGCTCATTCCAATAGAAGCAGTGCAAAAATCACTTTTACCTCTGCCAGTGGCTACTGTTAATGTATTAGTCCTTGTATCCCACCCCCCAAGCTAGCAGTTTTCCGACCCACCTAAACACTGCCTCGATAGTATCAGCTAATATTTTTGCACCCTTTCTATTTAAGCGTATCACATCCCTGTAGAAGCAGTTCTTTCTGTTAACAAGTACAGACCAGACTGAAAAAAATTCTACCCCTTGAGCCTTGCACAATCTTTCTTGCTGAATTGATCGGCAAGGCTCTGATCATATACTCCCTCCTATCGTGTTTGGGCAGAATTGCAGACAATTTCAAATTCAACCCTAATTCACGGCTTTTTTTCAACAGTGACCTGTACTTGTTAAATAATTCTGCCGGTCTCCTACTCTTAATATCATTAGTGCCAACCTGTACAACTATATCACCTTTTGTGCCCTGAAAAGATGATATCTACTCTACAATGTCATCAACCTTTGCCCCTGGCAGACATACCCTGGTCCTGTTCCACTTATCCTTTTTACAAAGAATGTTCCCTGTTTCCCTGACAATGGTCACCAACAACTACTAGTTCCTGTGGGACCAGCGCATTCTGACGTGGGGGTTGCTGCTGTGTTGCGTGATGACCAAGTGCAAGCTCTGGCGTTGATATGGCAGCTGAGAGCTTGATGGGCCCCCTCACTTTTAATCCTTCGAGGGCATCCACCCTGTCCTTCAAGTTCTCATATAGGACCATAACAACGCTGAGTTGTCGCCTGATTTCATTACACTCCCTGCATTGCGCATACACAAAGACATGCCCCATTGCAATATCATGTTCTGTACCCGATTGCTCCGCAAACATCATGCAAGCAGTGCATTTTAAAAGGCTGTGATTCAGAGGGCAACCACCCCCCCTCAGCTCTCCTCTGAGCCACAGCACTCCCATTAGCTTGAGCCTTTTGCTTTGCTGGTCTGGTCTGAGTCATGTATTCGGTTTAATTTCAATAAAATTTCAATTTTAGTACAAAATTATAACCCTAAACTTGTATCCCAACACAGTAATAACGCTATATATATTTTTCAATATCAAATATTATCTACAAGTTCCGTTTATATAACTTCCGTATCAAGTTATGTATTAATTAATTATGTTACATTTGTAATCTGTCATTATATGTATTTAGTTAAAAGTACAATTTAATTTAATTGACAATGAAGTTTAACAAAATTAATAGATTTTGCTGATTAATTGACAATATTATATTATGTACTATACTATACTAACGCTATCTGGTTCGGGATATAACGTTGTATCGTATAACAATGGCGCAAGTCACGAACGGTAAATCTACGGACACTTAAGTATTAATTAACTTCCAAATCTCGCTGTCTCAATTCAGAATAAACTAATGATCCTGACTAGCTCTATAAGCTACTTATAGAAAATAATTTGAGGTATCAATTGGTCAATAAAGTGGCTAAATATGGCTAAAACCTCTTGTTCAGCGGAGCTGCAACTTGTAACATGTGGATATGATACCCTTACCGTCGATATCAAGTGGATATCAAAGCATCGGTATCAATTCATCCTCTTCCTGCTAGAGGTTTACATAAGTAAAGAACTCTTTGCTGTTTTTCTTTGCATCTTTTTCCAAGGGTTTCTCATAATCTGCCTTCACTTGTCTAACCTCCTTTGTGACTTATTACAGACGACTAGCTTATATCTACCATAAGCTTCTGTGTCAATCCGATACTTTATATGCATCCCTTACATTTTTCTTCTCTGTCATGAGTGTCATTAGTTCATCTGACATCATTTTAGGCTTAAACCTTGATCAGCAATTCTTAGTTGGTATTGAAAAGCCTAGTAGCTTCCAAGATTAATTCTTGGAAGCTTTTAGAAAATTTAGAAAATGCTGTTGGCAACATCCTCAGTTAGTTCCAATGTATAGAATTTAAAGACTGTCTGAGACCACTGTAGTCATCTTTATGAAAGTGAAAATCATTCTCTTTACCCCTGATGGTAGTTACATCTTTGAGTAAATTCCACATCAGCACACTCTAATCACTACCAACTAGTGGTTCCTTTATCTGCAGATTCTTAATGCATGAATAATCACTGCTGGTAATCAGATGAAGAGCATTACTCCCTCTGGTTGCCCCTTGAACATGCTGCTGTAAAAAACAATCATCCAATAATACCACAAAAGCCTTGCTAGTGTGCAAGTGACCAATCCACAAGTTCTGGTCAATATCTGGGAAATTAAAATCCCCTAATATGAGACAATCTGATTTACTGGCCCACTCTATTTCTCTGTACAACTGTTCATTGTGCTCATCAGAGTCATTAGGCATACAATACACTCCAACTCTCAGTTTTGCTTTCCCAGTGCGTATGTCACACCAAACTGACTCAACATTGCACTGTCCACTTTTTTGTCAACTGTGGATGTACTTCCTTAAATTTTGTGTGTTTCTTAACCAACAGCATAACCCCTTCTCCCTTCCTATCCTGTCTCTCCTTTCTATACACATTGTACTCTCCAAATTCCAATTCTGCATTCCTTATATCTGCGTGACACCTTATCTCTGAAATCCTAACAATATCTGCATTTTCCAGTTTCCTGCTCATTCCAATAGAAGCAGTTCAAGAAACAATTTGATCTCTGCCAATGGCTACTGTTATTGTATAAATCTATGTTTTCCCCCCTTCCAAGCTAGCAGTTTTCCAACACATCTCACACTGCCTCAATAGCATCTGCAAATATGTTTGCACCCTTTATATTTAAGTGTATCCTATCCATGTAGAAGCAGTCTCTCCTGTTAACAAGCACAGACCATGCTTAGAAAAATTCTACCCCACAAGCCTTACACAAATCTATTCAGGGCTGAATTGATTGACAAGGCTCTCATCATATACTCCTTGTCTTGTCTGGGCATAATTTTTTTTTTTTTTTTTTTTTAAATGTGAACCCCAAACACGAGAGGTATTAGAACCTATAGTACTTAGTACCGTGCTTGGGTTGGAGATTGAGAAGATGAAAGAAGATATTTGTTGACATTGGACTTGAACTTCTGTAGATTGTAATTTTCAGGAAATACGTATGAAGGAAGGTTTTTCCAGAAAATAGCAGTTGAATGAATAAATGAGGAATATGAAAAGTTGGTTCTGTGGATTTGAAGTTGGACAGCAAATGGATGTTGGCTGGTGGCGGCACGTGTTCGGACTGTTTTGAGAGAGAGCAGAAATTATAGAAGCCAATTCAGAAGGGCAGTGCCCATGGAAGTAACTGTAGAAGAGGCATGCAGCAGAAACAGTACGTCTATGAGAAAGCGAGTGGAGAGACTCTGTTAGAGATTAATCATTAATTAACCTAACTGCCCTCTTCTGAATGGAATCAAGAAACCTGAGAGAGGTTTTGGGGGCACCACCCCAGATGTGGGAACAATATTCCATGGCAGGGCGGATTTGCGATTTATACAGAGTGAGCAGCTGTTTGGAAGAAAAGTAACGCCAAGAGCGAAAGAGAAAACCAAGTTTTTTAGATGCAGAGGAAGCAATATTTGTGATGTGCTTGTGCCAAGAGAGATTAGAAGTCAGGGTAATCCTCAAAAGAGATATATCATTTTGCCTAGAAATCGGAGTGTCACTAAAGATAAGCATAGGAGCAGAAGAATCCTTTTAGCGAGATATAAGACAAGACTGAGTTTTAGAAGGGTTGAAATCAACTAAGTTGTCTTTGCCCCACTGGAGAATTATCTGAAGTTCGGCATTTAAGGAATTGGTAGCAGATTTTCGAGAAGTTGAAGCTGATTGAGCAGGACAAGGTTTCTCAAAATGGAAAGTGGAATGCAATGTGCTATCATCGGCAAAATTATGGATAGGATTTCCAGTCAATGGAAGAAGGTCATTAATATACAAGAGGAAAAGAGTGGGGGAAAGAACTGAACCTTGGGAGACACCGGCATTAGTGGAGAAGTTAGAAGACAGAGAGCCATCTACCATCACCCTCAGTGAGGGATCAGAGAGAAAACTGGATAACCAATTACTAAAAACAGTTGGCAAACCATAAGATGGAAGCTTGTTTAGAAGACCTTTATGCCAAACACGATCAAAAGCCTTTGAGATGTCAAGGGCAACTACTTGTGTTTCACCGAACCTTTCCATTGAATTAGTCCATAAATGGGTAACACAAGCCAGAATATCATCAGTGGATCAACACTGACGGAATCCATACTGGCGATCGTTGATCAGGCGGAAGGTTTCTAGGTAGTTTTAAGAGTTGGCGGTTAATTGATTTCTCCATTACTTTAGAAAGAGTAGAAGTAATTGCAATGGGACGATAACTGGATGGGAGGGATTTGTCACCCTTTTTAGGAACTGGCTGGATATGAGCAAATTTCCAAGCAGAAGAAAAAACACCTTTGGAATAAGAAAGTGAAAAAAGGCGGCAAAGAATAGGAGTAAGTTCAGGAGCACAGGTTTTAAGAACAAGTGGAGAAATACCATCAGGACCTGGAGCTTTCTTAGCATCAAGAAAATCCTTCTGATATCCTTTTGACAGAAGACCACAGGAGGCATTGAATGGAGCGTGCTAGGAATGGTGGGAGGTGTTTTACCAAGATCATTAATACATGAGCTGGAAGAAAAATGGGATGCTAGCAGGTCAGCTTTATCCTTGGCTGAAGTGACAACAGAACTATCTGCTTTGGACAGAGGTGGGAGCAGAGATGGGCAAAAGTTGCGGCCATTAGCTTTGGCAAGAGATCAGAATGCTCGGCTACCATTAGGGCAAGAAGCAAGTTTTCTACTCTTAGCATGTTCAAACTCTAGTTTGGACTGATTAATAACTGCTTTACAATTGTTGCGAGCTTTGGTGTAGGCAGAAAATGAAATTGAAGAATTAGAAACAAGCCAATTACGATATGCAATGTTCTTCTCTTGAACAGCCTTAGCACATTTATTGGAAAACCAAGGTTTAGATAAAGGACGAGATTTTAAAGTGGAGCGTGGGATAAAGGATTCCATTCCTGCAAGAATAATTTCACTGACACGATCTGAGCAAATGTTGACATCAGAAGTTTTGAAACAGTAATCCGACCAAGGAAAAGAAGAAAAGAAGTCTCGCAGGTCATCCCATTTTGGATTCTTGTAATGCCAAACAACATGAGGTTAGGAATAGCCATGAGATAAAGATTCCATTGGAGAAGAGACAATCACCAAGTTGTGATCTGAAGTGCCTAAAGGACTTCTCACTTGGACCGTGTACTTAGAAGGGTTGTTTGTGAGAAAAAGATCAAGTGTATTGGCTGTATGATTAGGATTGTCCGGCTTGTAGGTAAATGATCAATCTGTGCTAGGTCATTAGTAATTGAAAAAGCCTCAGTATCTCGACCTGCTGGGTCGGTGTGACTAGAAAACGGAAGCCAGCTGGAGTTGTGAACATTAAAATCACCAAGGAAAATTACCTCACTGTTGGACTGATTAATAGGAAAGTTGGAAAGTTGGACTGGAGAAAGTCAAGTTGCAAAGAGAGGAAGTCAAAGAGCTCCAAGTGATTAGTGGAGTTGGGAGAACGGTAGAGAGACAACAGATGAATTTGACACAATGAGGTAGAGAGATTTTAAGCTAGAGAAGATCAAAGAGAGGAGATTCCAAATTGCCAAGTCTCTGACAGGGAATATCAGAACGAACATATGCACAAGTACCACCTTTTGAGGCAAAAGGAATCATACAGTGAATAATTTGGGCATCTGAGATGAGCAGTAGTTGAATCAACCAATAACTGAGATTCTGTCAGAAAAAGTACATGGGGTTTGGCAGACTGCAAGTGGAAATGGTCATTGAGATTAGAATTGAGACCATGTATATTTGTGAAATAAATTAGGAAGTGCTTGGGAGGTTTAGATCTTTTTGCAGATAAGCTTGCTCTATTAATTTGACAATTCATGGTATATTCAATAGTAAGAAAAAGTGGGTGGGACATGCTTTATGAAGTAATGAAATTTTTGGATATGGCATACATGTGGTAAGAATATACCCAGATCCTTGACATAACGTGGCCTCGACAATGCTCCCCCGCATACAGACTACTCGGACTCCCTCCAGTCACTATCTGGCAGAGTAGAGATAGCAAGATTATACACTAGCTGATCCGGAAGCCTCCTAGAGAGTTACCAATAGGTTCGGTCCGGTGTACTAACTAGCGGCCGGCCTGCGAACACCGTTTTAGAGCTGTACCCTCGAAATGTAAGGAATATTGGATCTCGCCACAGCGTTCATCATAACATCAAACGTCATCAATCATACTGCATGATGGAAGAGATAGGGAAGGGTTGACTGGAACTTAGCTCTAGAGACGAAACATGGTTTCCACCACTTCAAGCCTCCAATTAGCAAAGTGGTGGTATTTCACCGGTTGATGCGAGTCATCTACCACCTAGATGATAGATGACTATTGCAGACACTCTTTTAAATTCAACCCTAACCGCAACTTTTTTTTTTTTCAATCAGTGACCTGTACTTAATTAAATCTGGTGTACTTGTTAAGTAATTCCACATATGGTGTGTGTATATATTTTCTTGAACACTACTTTTAAGCTTATATTCTACTTTAATTAAATTTTCTGTTCAATTAAATGTGATTTCTATTCAATTAAATGTGATAAAAATTCAATTAAATGTGATAATGCTGTGGTTATGCAGCTTTAATGCTGTTGTAGGATTAAACAATTAAACATTATATGCACATTGATATATTAGGTCAAAGTCCTGATTGAAAGTTGTTTTATGAGTGGTAGTGAAAATTTTTATTATTTTTGGCGGGAAGCGTTACCGGTAATTAAGGCCTAACTAACTGGCTAGCCATTGTTGTTCTAGCAGTTGTTGGTTCGCCTATAGTTCTATGTTAACAATTAACATCAAATCAAGTTAAGAAATATATAAATGTAAAGTTTGAAAAGATTAGAGGTTGTTAGTTATAGGAGAAAGGAGATAGAGGAGACAATTGTTAGTCATCGATATGATACTCATCTTTCATTACAGTGGAATGAGTCATTCCATAAAGGGAATTATTAAAGATTAAGTCAAGAAAAATTAGAAAAATAACTAGGAAGAATTAGGAAGGTAACAGTCCTTCACATGGCCGTCTTTCTGCTATTTCCTCAGGGGCTTTGAGCAGACAGATAAAGTGCAGCCATTATCAACCCACTGCAGGATGGAAGCCTCCTCAACAATTCATGCTGTGAGCAGACAGATAGCCATACCAAAAGAATGTATCATTCATACCCGTTTCTATAGTCTCAATAAGTTTTGCTTATCAAGTACTCATGTTTAGTTATGTATGTCCTAATGTAATAAGACAAGCAAAATTTAATTGTTAATTTATTTTTAATTAATTTAGTTTTAAATTTTTGGATTATAATTAGCTGCAAACTGGGATTGGAACCCAAAGCCCAATGGGTATGCATTGGAATAAGTATATAAGTATTTACCTGAGAACATTATAGCTGGTTGTTGGTATGAGAAAGCATGTGCAATCTGCCCGGGAGCTGCTTTATAGGAGGTCGGGGTGCCATCTGGTCTGTTTTGTTGGGTAGTCTGTCGGTAATAATTATATATGCTTAATGGATGGGTTAATTTGTTTGTTTGTGTTTATGTGACCTGTATTAAATTTGTAATCGATGGTTAGTATTACGGTGAATACCTATATGGATTTATGTTAATACATTTTAAGATTACTTTTTTTTTTTCATTTAGGTAATTCCTGTTTGGAATTGAACAACAGTGAAACATATATAAAATCACCAATTAGCCATGCACAAAAAAAAAAGTTAAATTAAAAATTGATAACACTAGATTTCCATTTGTTTATTGGATCCCAATGTTCTATAAAGTTCCGGTAGGCAGCAGATTCATTACCACATGCAGCAACAGCTACATTAAAAACCCCAGTAAAAAACTGGAGGCCAAACTAAACACAATATCTACCAACCTCACCAATGGCAAGTTCATTTCAGACAATAGAAAATACATAGAATACATCAAAAATAATAATATCAGCAAAGTGTGCACCTATTGTTTCAAAAATCTATATGCCAGTATTTCACATGATAATTTAAAAAAAGTGCTAATAGACTGCCACGAAGACAATCAGGAAATTCTAGGCTGTAATAAACAGTACTGGCTAGACCTAATAAATTTATGCATAATCAACAACTACATACTTATGGGAAACAGCATCTGTATGCAAAGTAGTGGGGTGGCAATGGGAGCAAGCAGCTAGAATTCCATTACCAACCTTTACTGACACTACTACAAAAACAAAATTAAAGACGACATAATTTTCTTCAGATACATTGACGATATCTTAGTTGTCAATTGTGATAAATTCGACATATTGGCACTGGAAATATATCCCACAGACCTGACCATCGAATGCACCAACCCTAAAAGCCACCTACAAAGCCTAACCAATTGTAAAGCAACACAGAAACTGCAAAAATCAGATCCTGTTGAGTTTGAAGCACCCACACCCAACAAGCATGGATTGCATGCATATGATGATATGGAAGTTAGCAATGATTCAGGATGCCCCACCTTTCCCAGAAAAGAAAAATCAAAACTTGACCGTTAAAAAAAAAAACATTCATAAAAAGTAGACTGATTCATCTTCCTCTTATAAAACCAAATAATGGAACACATCACACAATGGAATTGCAGATGTTTTTGCAGTAACATTGATGATATCCATTAGCTTATTCACCATTGCAAACCATGTTATGACGAATAAGTGGTGAATATACTAATATGCTGTTGTTGTTATTTGGTTTTTAGGAGCATTAGCAACTAAGGCCATATTGCTCAGGGATATGCGGTGGTCATTCCCTGACCTTGCCGCATCCTCCGTATTTGGTGGTTACGGGCTCGAACCCCGGTCTAATCAAGAAGCGTCTGCTACGCACTGCTGCTCCTTCCCACCTGGCTACAGAGGCGCCTACTAATATGCTCATGGAGAAGTAGCCATACTCTTGGATTCGAGAGTCCCCTCCAGATGCATCCCATTGTAAACAATCGTAGAAGTTGTTGCCATACGCAACGGCTTCTATGGTTGTACTCTGTATCACACTGACACTGGTCTCAATTTATCTTCCACCTAATCATCCATATACTATTCAGGAAATCGAAGATCTTGTTTTGCAGTTACCATCAGCATTTTCTTTACTAGGCGACTTTAATGCACATCATTCGTTCAACAAGGAAAGCTTATTGACAGACAGAATTTATCATTACTGAAATCCTGGCTCTCCTACTTGTATCCATTTCCCTACATGTTCAACCTCTGTAATAGACCTCTGTCATATTGCAAAATTCAAGCACCTTATTTATTCCCAACAGAAAATCCCAATTAAATGGAAATCTTCACAGGCTGACTGGTCAAAATACAGCATCCACATCTCATTTGATAACCATATCATGAAGTGCCAAAGCTCGTACTG
This sequence comes from Mastigoproctus giganteus, assembly GCF_048544385.1. Lineage (NCBI taxonomy): Eukaryota > Metazoa > Arthropoda > Arachnida > Uropygi > Thelyphonidae > Mastigoproctus > Mastigoproctus giganteus. The sequence goes on along the minus strand of NC_143584.1, from coordinate 41,461,364 downwards.
TCATAGACTCTTTATCATTGTAACAAGATGTTTTTAGTGTTTTAGTTAGAGTCATATAATGCAGTTCTGTAAACATAACTCTCCAGCTTGTGGTCACTGTGCCCAAAGTGACCATGTGTTTTTAGACTGCCCAAATAAAACGGAGCTCCCATGTTGTATTAATTGTAATACAACATGGGAGCTCTGAATACCTAAAATACATTGCTCTGAATACCTAAAAGCACTAGAATTGGCACATTCTAGAATCAGTAATGAATAGTCTCAATTTATCCTCTTCTTCACTATCTTCTACTTCACAGCTAAGTTCTCACTCTACTCCTGGATCTCTCAAAATATTACAGATATATGCTCATAAATCCAGAACTGTCAGTGATGAAATTTGACATACCGCTTTTGAACAGTCAATTGATGTTGCACTCATTTAAGAACCATATTATATTTAAGAAACAAGGAAAAGTTATTAGCTTTTCCTCTTTAAACAGAGTTATACAGGCCAATCAAGATCATTAGGAGATTAGGAGATTAGGCAGGCAAAGGCAGACTACGAAAAATCCTTGGCAAAGGATGCAAAGAAAAACAGAAAAGAGTTCTTTACATATTTAAACTCAAGAAGGAAAGGGATGAATCAGATTGGTCCACTGGATATTGATGGTTCAACAGTTGAGGATCCTGCTCAGGTGGCTAACAATCTAAACGAGTATTTTGCATCTACATTCACGCATGAGGAGTTATTCAGGAAGGAGAATGACATAGGTAAAGTAAACATTGGCAGTGAGCTGGATGATTTTGTAATAACTGAGAGGAAAGTGGAGGAGAGATTGTTGAGGATAAACATAAAAAAGGCACCTGGGGTGGATGGGATCTATCCAGTTATATTAAAGGAGGCAGCAAAGGAAGTAAGCAAACCCTTAGCCATAATTATGAGAGCTTCTTTGGACTCAGGAGAGGTACCCATAGACTGGAGATGTGCAAATGTAACCCCAATTCACAAAGGAGGATCAAAGGCTGACACAAGTAATTATAGACCTGTTAGTTTAACTTCTGTTCCAGGTAAATTAATGGAGGCACTGGTTAAAGAAGCACTGCAGGATCATCTAGACAAGAATTCAGTTATAGCTCAGACGCAGCATGGTTTTGTTAAGGGCAGGTCTTGCCTGACCAATTTGATTGGATACTATGATGTAGTCACAAAAGAACTGGATGCAGGGAATAACTTTGATATTATATATCTGGATCTTAGAAAGGCTTTTGATACTGTTGCACATGGAAGACTGCTGCACAAATTGGAGCAGTGTGGCATTGGAGGCAAATTGCTGCTATGGATAAGGGGATGGTTGAGTGGCAGAAGACAGAGAGTGGTAATCAATGGACACTGCTCAACGTGAACTAATGTAATTAGTGGAGTTCCTCAGGGTTCAGTGTTGGGTCCGTTGTTGTTTTCGGTGTTTATGAATGATATTGATGATGGGATATCAAGTTTAATGTCCAAGTTTGCAGATGATACAAAGTTTGGCAGGGTTGTTAAGGACACTACTGACGCTATGCTGCTGCAACAGGATCTGGAAAGGTTGAACAGACGGGCTGAGAGGTGGCAAATGAAGTTTAACATTGACAAATGTAAAGTACTACATATGGGAAAAAGTAACCCCAGAGCAACGTATCAACTCTGCGGTACTACACTGACAGTGGTGGAGAATGAAAAGGACCTGGGGGTAATTGTGCAGGCAGATATGAAGTCTGCTGAGCAGTGCAGATGAGCTGCAAGAGTAGCTCATGGTGTCTTGTCAATGATATACAGGAATTTTTCTAGCAGGGATAAGGAGGTGATTATTCCCTTGTATAAGGCAATGGTTAGGCCACATCTTGAGTACTGTATACAGGTCTGGAGGCTTCATTTCAAGAAGGATGTAGAGCTGCTGGAACAGGTACAGAGAAGGGCAACAAGATTAGTGAATGGAACAAAGGGTTGCTCTTATGAAGAAAGGCTTAAGTTTTGCAAATTACAGAGTTTGGAGACTAGGCACCGGCGAGGTGATCTGATAGAGGTGTATAAGGCTTTGAATGGTTTGAGCATGCTCAATGCCAATGGGATTCTTCATCTTGCTCAGAATAATCACCTCAGAGGGCATAAATTCAAATTGAGGAAGGACGGATGTCGGATAGATGTGCGGAAATTTGCCTTTGGCCAGCGGGTGGGTGGTTGGTTGGTGGAACCGACTTCCATCACTTGTTGTTGAAGTTGATAGCCTAAACAAATTTAAAGCTCAACTGGACAGGTATTTCGAACGAACGGAGGGGTGAAATGGGAGTGGTGTGTGTTTTTTTTTTTTTTTGGCTGATGCTGAATAAGCTTGCTTTCTTGCATCATATGCCTCTACTAATGCTAATGCTAATGTTAATTAAAGATTGGCTGTAATTATTTTTAATGATTCATTAGACGTAACTGTAATTTCTAGTTTGTACCCAGTTTATAACCTGTATTTATATTACTGGCTTTTTTGGCTTTATATGTCTCCCCCCCCCCCTTCTATTGTGCTCCATATGCTGACTTTGAACCCATATTACACTCACTGGACCACACTCTAATATATTTAAATTTGCCTAACTTTATTATCTGTGGTGACTGTTGACTTCAATGCAAAGTCTCAGTTTTGGTTTAGTTCGTCTATTGATATGAATACAACTTTTGGATGATTTCATCCTTCATCACAATTTAGTTATTTTAAATCAACCTGATACTTTATCCAATTCCCAGGGCAGCTCAAACATTGATATCTCTCTGGCCTCCCTTAACATGGCCTGTTTTGTAGGTTTTTGGAATGTATTTATAGACTGGACAACTTCTGATCATCATACTTTAGTCTTTTTTTCTCTTAATGTTCATTCTTCCAATCTCCAACATCCCTTAAATAAAATCATCTGATTTTCTACTAAAGTTTGTGGAAAAGTTTTTCTCAACCTTATCATCTATTCTGCTGACTCCTGACATGTTTGAATCTTCTGATGTTTCTGTCTTAGTTTCCACATTACAAAATACAGTACTTATGGTAGCTATTAAAGCCACTAAAAAGAAAGTTAAAAGAAGTGTTATTACTCCCTGGTGGAATCAAAATTTAACAAATTTAGATAAATTGGTTCATAGAGCATGTAAACTCAATCAGTGACACCACAGTACCCGGCCCCTGACTGTTGTTGAACAACAACTTCACCAGCAGTATATTACTCTTAAAAAACAGTACATAAATGCATTTTTCAAAGTAAATTTAAGATCTGGAAATCTTATGTCGCAGGGCAAGGTAATCAAAATCCCCGGGAGATTGTTTCCGGATTGGTCGCAGGGAAATTAAAAACACAGTCTACTTTCAACACAGTATCATTCAATAACATAGAAATGTTAGATTGGATAGACACTATCCATTGCATTTTAGATGCTCTCTTTTTAGATGGTAATCCTGCGGAAGATCTTCTTACAAATGCAAAGTACTGCATATAGGTAGCAATAACCAAAGAGAAACGTACCAGCTGTGTGGTACTAAAGTCAGGGAAGTGGAAAGTGCAGTCAAATATGAAGTTCACTGCAGATGGGCTGCCAGGGCAGGTCATGGAGTCTTGTCAATGATATATAGGAATTTTGCTAGCAAGGACAGGGAGGCGATTATCCCGTTATACAAGGCAATGGTCAGGCCACACCTAGAGTACTGTGTACAGGTCTTTGTACGAGTACAAAGAAGGGCAACAAGATTGGTAAGGGGAACAAAAGGGGTGCTCTTACCAAGAAAGGCTTAAGTTTTGCAAATTGCAGTGCCTGGAGAGTAGGCACCTGCGAGGTGATCTGATTGAGGTGTATAAGGCCTTGAATGGGTTGAGCAAGCTGAATGCTGATGAGATTTTTCCTCTTGCTCAGACTAAGAACCTGAGGGGGCACTTTCAAATCGAGGAAAGATAGTTGTAGAATAGATGTGTGGAAATTTGCCTTTAGCCAGCAAGTAATTGATTGGTGGAACAGGCTTCCATCTTTTGTTGTGGAAGCTAATAGCCTAAATAAAAAGGCTGAGCTGGACAGGCATTTGGAACGAATGGAGGGATGAAATGGGAGGGGTTTTTTTTTTTTCCTTTTTGGCTGATGCTGCATAAGCTTGCTTTCTTGCATCGTATGCCTCTACTAATGCTAATGCTAGTCACAAACTTATAAGACAATTAAATGTGAAGTTGATTCGGGAGTTACAAAATTAAGTCTGGGAGAAGACCTTATTAAAGGTATATTCATAATTAAACTGCATCAAAAATTCTCACATATTTTGGTTAAACTATTCAACAAATGTTTACATTTAAAATCTTTCCATACAGTCCGGAAATCTGCAATCGTGGAAATTCTCCTCAAACCTGGCAAACTGATTGACAATCCTTATTTTTTTAGACCTACTTCCCTTCAAGTCACTTAGGAAAAGTTTTTGAGAGTCTTTTGTTTTACTGTATTATTTGTTTGTTGACTTTCTTCCTGGAGTTGGTACTGAAGATGCTTTGGTTCACTTTATAAAACTCATCACTTATACACAACATAAATAGTCCTCAGCCATGTTTGCTGACTTTGAGGGTACTTTTGACTCTCTTTGGGGGAAAGTGCCCTCAAATGTCTTAGATCTACAATATAGTTTAGGGCCTTAGGTTACGTAAAGAGTTTAACTAATGTACAAGTTAGTGCAATTGCAACATCACCCATACGGAGCCAATAAGCTCCGTATGGATGATGATATCCGCTGAGAATAAGTAACAGTAGTCTTCTCCTATGGTGAAGCGTCACTTATTCGAGGTAGTGCAATATCATGGCAACTCATTGTGAAGGTATTCACAATATACTTAATGATGCTAATTTATAACTACTTAAGTAGTTGGCTATGTACAGAAATGATGCAATTGCACTAACTTGTACATTAGTATGTCTTAGATCTTTAAACTGACACTTTGAAAAGGTATTTCGCAGACAGACACATTTTTGTTGCTTCCAACTTCCAGGTTCTTTATAGACAAATTAATCATGGTTGTCCACAAGGTTCCATACTTGGTGGGCTAATCGGCTAATCTGGAACTTGGTTTTAAATCAGTGGCTGCTTAAACAATACAATGATTATCAATTAATGGCATATGCAGATGATCTTGTCCTTTTTGCTATGCCATCTGCAGGGCCCAGATAGAAACTCAAGCTAATAACATCTTGTATGACTTATCAGAATGGGCTAAAGCTAAAAAAACTAAAAATTTCAACACACAAAATTTTGATTAAAGGTTCTTTATCTGCTAACAGACCTCCCTTAATTAAACTTAATGGTTTCAGTATCCATTGTCGCTGAAACCAAATATCTTGGATTAGTTATCAATAACTGTCTGATGTTCTATCCTCATTTATCCTTTTACGTGATAAATTGAAAAAAAATTGCTGTTATAATAACTAAAATCGCTCACCATGACTGGGGCCTTAGTCAAAAAATATTAACCACTCTTTACAAGGCTGTCATTCTGCCTATTGCCACATATGCAGCTGCAGCCTGGTTTATTCGGACTAGGCTTTCCACTTTCAAGAGTAAACTATGCAAGTTTCTTTTATTTTTATCAAAAACTTGTAGAACTGTCTTGACTCCTGCCTTACAAATATTGCTTGCTTCCATACCACTTGACTTATTCTTAGTTTTTTGAGTATTTTGCTATTTCATTAAAAAGAATATTCCTCTTGACTTTGACGGCATTCAAATTGATTGATCTAATGATCTGAAAAGTGAAAAAATTGGGGTCTTCAATATCTTTATGTCTAAGTGGCAGCGGCATTGGACTGACTCCCTTAAGGGTTAAGTCACTAAATATTTTATCAATTAAAGTACACCGAAATGGTTTTTGCCAAAATCTCTATTCTTGCTTCCTTCTTACAGGGCATGGCTCTATAAATGCAAAATTGGCTCACTTTAATCTCTCTGATTCCGATTTTTGTTTCTGTGGCAAGGTTGAGACTTCTGAGCATATTCTATGTATATGTTCTATTTATGATGATTTTCGTCAAACCCTTTTTTTTCTTTCACTGGCATAATCAGGAATCGATGTTTCCCTTAAAACAAGACTAATTTTATTTCCTTTTAGAACTTTGCTTCTTCCATTTTTCTTCTCTGAAGTCGCTTATGTTACGCTAATAGTGGTTTTGACTTCCTATAAGGAAACAGTGTTATTTTTATTTCATCTTTATTTATTTTTTGTTTGATTTTTTATTTTTTTAAAATTATTTTTTATTTTATTTACTTTTTTTTAAATTAATTTTTTATTTTTTTCTTGGTGTCATGGGTTTAGGCCACTCAGTGTGTAAGATTTATTGCTGGTACCCACTGGTATAGCACTACCTCCAGTAGGTTCAGGATTTTGCCCTTTAGGGCAGACAACAAATTTAGTGCCGGAAGTCTACCACGTTTTTCACTTAGTTGCAGCCTACTTCCTCGTGGTGTAGGCAGACACTGGGCAAGCTTTCCAGGTGATTGCTTTCCTAGTGGTAACATGGCCAGAAACAACTAAACAACACAACGGCACACACACACACACACACACTACACAAACATTACATCACACACATTTCTGGCCTTTTACAGAGTTCTGTATACATCACAGTGTACCAAGGCATAGTTAAACTGAAATCCACCTAGAAACCCCAGCTAGAAATTTACTTTCAGACTGTGAGGTAAAGATATTACACATAATCCAAGTGTTTGACCTATTTTTGGAAATCACAAGTAGAGATTTCAGATTGATGTACTTGAACCACTGGAATCCTTTTGACCTTTATTGATGCACAGCAACAGAGAGTCACTCTTTCTTTGTTGCTGTGTATCAGAATAACTATCTTTAATCTAATCGAAATTCAAAAATTTCAGCCGAAATATGTCAAAAAAAAAAAAAAGTCCAGATGATAATAGCCTAAAACCTAATAATAAAGATAACCAAAGTGTTTTTTAATTGAAACATTCTATATATAATTTACTAATGACATAATTCCAGGAGTTTATTTTTGAAATCAAAATCTATTTTAAAATCACACACACACACACACACACACACACACACACACACACACACACACACACACACACACACACACACACACACACACACACACACACGGCACCTCCGTAGCCAGGTGGGAAGGAGCAGCAGTGCGTAGCACACGCTTCTTGATTAGACCGGGGTTCGAGCCCGTCACCACCAAATACGGAGGATGTGGAAAGGTCAGGAATGACCACCGCATATTCACGGAGCAATATGGCCTTAGTTGTTAATGCTCCTAAAAACCAAATAACACAAACATAACATATATATATATATATATATATATATATATATATAGTCATATAAATTAGAATAAGGTTTAAAATAATAAAATAATGCCAGCAGTATGGCAAGACAAGAGCGAAAAAACAAAATTAAACCTAGATTCAAATCTAACAGGGAGGGAAGAGAAACATAACAAGAATAAAAATATATTGCAACGGAAACTCTAAATTAATTTAGAAAATCTAATTATACGAATAATAATTCATTGAAATTTAAAGCCAATTAAATAGAAATTTAGCTAAATTTCTATTTAATTGGCTTTAAATTTCAATGAATTATTATTCGTATAATTAGATTTTCTAAATTAATTTAGAGTTTCCGTTGCAATATATTTTTATTCTTGTTATGTTTCTCTTCCCTCCCTGTTAGATTTGAATCTAGGTTTAATTTTGTTTTTTCGCTCTTGTCTTGCCATACTGCTGGCATTATTTTAAACCGTATTCTAATTTATGACTATATTTCAAGCATCATGTAGAGGAATATGCTTTTTGCTGCCTCTGATGTATGCTGTACCCTCCTTTTTATTTTTATTAAGTAATACTTCTTTTCCAACATTATTTAAATATAATTATATATATATATATATATATATATATATATATATATAGACAAATGTTATATTCAGTGTATAGGGAAGGGATGCTGACCTATCAATTGTAATTACCATGGAAAATTGATAAGGCCTGTAATGTGAAGGAGATAACCTGAAATAAATTGATTAACATAAAAATAACAATGATGATAACAATGTTACCTAAAGTAGTGGGTCCTAGGGCTTTAACTACTTCTTTAAAGGGTCGGCAGCCAAAACTGTAGGAGCCACTACAATAAGTAGGGTCTCTGTTTCTGTTATGGTGTATACGTGTGAAATGTATAAATCATAGCCGAACCTGTCAGAGACCAAAAATAAAGGAATAAAATTTTAACTTTCAAACAACAACAACAAAAAAAAAAATAGTAAAACAGGTAAAATAATGCCGATAAAACTTTATTAAAGCAAAAAGAAGAATAAAAATTTTGAAATAAAAAAGAACAATACATTAGAGAAATTAAAAAGTAACTAGATTACATGATAAAGTCAGGTTAAAGCTAACTTACTGTGTGTTTGGATTGGAATTGGTGAAATAGCTGCGTGTGGTGTTTACGGAGCAACATTGGAGACCCAAGGAAGAGAGCCGATAGATCTCTGTCCAGAATGTTTATATCAGTTGAAGTAAACAAGTGTGAGGGGGAAGAAGTGGAGTCATCAAAGTGTACCGTCCCGTGTTACGGGGAAGTAGGTAAATAAACAAATGAGGCAAAGTGCCAGCAAAGGGAGACTATGACTGAAAAAGTAGTGTAGAAAAGACGCTAAACTTTGTATCAGAAGAAAAAAGAAATAATAGCAGAGGAATAGCATCTCGATATTGCTTTCAGCCAGCCTAATTGCATACGAGAAATAAAATGTAGTAATTAAGGATAGTAGAAAGCAATTTGAAGAAGAGTAATATAGTTGAAAAGGATGCATTCCAGAACTTACATTTCTAAGAAAGAAAAAACTCAACCTGGATTTAAGTGTCTAAAGATCACTTAACACTTTTATTAGGAGGAAATGCTCAAGGCAATTTTAAATTGAAACCAATGCTTGTTTATCAGTCTCCAAATCCTCATGCTCCAAAAGGCTACAACCATAGATCACTTCCAGTTATTTGGCGATCAAATAAGAAAGCATGGGTGACTCAAGCTGTATTCATAGACTGGTTTTCAACCTATTTTTACCCAGCTGTTAAAAAATATTTCAAGGAAAGCAACATCGCATTTAAGGCACTACTAATTTTACATAATGCTCCAGGTCATCCAACTACACTTGGTTCATTATGTGAAAATGTAAAAATCATATTTGTGCCACCAAACACAACATCTTTGTTGCAGCCCATGGATCAAGGGACCATCGCAACATTTAAGGCCTACTATGTAAGAAAAACATTTGAACAGGCAATTGCTAAAACTACAAGAGAGTTCTGGAAAAATTATAACATCAGACATGCAATAGAAAATATTCAGCATGCTTGGCAACAAATAACTGCAAACAACATGTGTTGTAGTGTGGAAGTGAATTTTGCCTCATTGTGCAAATAGTAGTGTTTGGAAGAAAAAACTGTTATAGAAGAAATAACAAATATTGGAAGAGAACTTGGATTTGATGAACTAGAAAATGACAATGTTCAGGAACTGCTCAATTTACACTCAGAAGAATTGACTGGTCAAAAAAATGTAATAAAATGGGATTGCTGATTAATAAGAACACCTATATTCACAATTTACTTTTTGCAGATGATCAGGTGATGATAGCACAAGACTTAGAAGATGCAAAGTATGCATGTCGTCAATTGTTTGAGGAATATAAACAATGGGGTCTAAAAATCAATTTTAGCAAGACTGAAATGTTGTCTTCAGGGCCAGGACACGTTCTAAATATTGCAGGTTTTAAAATCAAACAAGTTGATAAATTCAAATATCTGGGATCAATCTTACCAAGTGATGGATCATCCCAAGCAGAGATCAATAAAAGAATTACAGACAGCAGAAAGGCTATCGGCATGTTAAACTCTGTTCTGTGGAGCAAAAATATCCTAAATAAAACAAAGAAACTTACATTTCATACGATTGTACAAAGTCTTCTATTGTATGGAGCGGAAACCTGGACATTGAATAGGCGAGCGGAAAACAAATTGCTCTCCACAGAAATGGATTTTTGGAGACGCTCAGCAGGAACTTCTAGAAGAGACAGAAAAACGGAATGAAGACATAAGGGAAAAAATGGAAGTGAAAAAGACCATTATTGACACCATCAAAGAAAAGTGTCTGTAACATGGTATGGACATGTAAAACGGATGCAAGAAAACAGATATCCAAAGGCTATCCTGGAATGGATACCTCCTGGAAGAAAGAGAAGAGGAAGACCTAGGAGGACATGGATGGATGGAGTACGATGATGGAAGACCTAGGAGGACATGGATGGATGGAGTGCATGACAGCCCGAGGCTTAACCAACCAAGACACCTTGAACTGCACTTTATGGCGGGAAAAAATTCCTAACAAGAAATAACTTTTAGGCTGAGGAAACCCATTGTAAATGGAAACACTCCTCTTGAAGAAGAAGAATTGACTGATGATGATCTCCTACTTCTAGATCAACAACGAGCATTTGAAGAAGCCAACAACGATGTCGAAGAACGAGATAATGTGCAAGTGAAGGAGTTCACTCTCAAGGAATTCGAAGATATATTTCGAGTCATGAAGCAAAAAATTATGGATGCTGATCCTAACCTCTATTGAAGCATGCAAATTCGCCTAGATGTGGATAAAGCACTCTGCATCTACCAGCATATGTATGAAGATTTCAAGAAAGAGAAAAAAAACAGTTCAGTCTATGCTGCTAAAATATTTCGAAAGACAAGGATGTTTTCGTCAGTGTAAGCTTACTTTAGGAATGATATTTAGAATTTTTTTGTTTTTATTTTGCTTTCTATAATTACAGCACTCTATGACTTTGTTAATAATAAATTTAAATTATAAGTATATTCTTTTTATCCTTTACTGTTATTTCGTTAATAAACATATAAAAACTTAATGTTTAAAATTTTTCATTACCTATTTCTGTCGAGCTGGAACCAATTGCCATATTTTACACATAATTATAACTTTGAATAGTGCAAATTTGAATAATGCGACTACTTCATGGGATGCAGTGATCATGACCTATCTGTATATGTATTTTTTATTTATTTATTTTTTTTTTTTCCAACAGAATTGATAATCGTTATTATACTGAAAACAAGTGTAAAAAACTTTTTTTAATATTAATTTTTCATAAAGCAAATAATTTAGTGAGTATTACCATTTGTTATTCTGCAAGGAGTATTCCAAAAACCAATCCCCTGCTCCAGAAAAAAAAAAAAAAAAAAGTTTTAGGGCTACAATTTGTTATACTGGGGGAAGGGAATCACCATGTGCAGGTTAATGGCATTAAATACATGGAAATTCTAATGAGTCATCTAGTGTAATTTTTGAGAATAATATTAAATACTGTCAGGGATTATATAGGGGTAATTTTAATATGTCTGTATTTTTATGTTATTTGATATGAAAACATACTGGGATTTGTGGTTTTTGTTTAATCTTGCCACATTCAAGTGGTGTTTTTTTTTAGTTTTTTTTTTTTTAGTTTTTTAAAATACAGTTGAAATTATTATACTTCTATTTTATAACTTAGAATTTCAAAAACTGAGTTGTAAGTTGAATGTATGTTTCTTTTGTTTTTATGTAGTAAAAATCTGATTACTTTTATTTTATTTTTTTCAGATATATGTAAAAGCTTATTTTTCATTACCTGGATCTGATATTAGTCGAGTTAATCCTGATCGTTATATAACAATAGTCAATAAACGGCCTGTTCATTTGCAAGACTTTGAAAAGGTGTGCATTATTTCTTTTTATTACATTATGGAATAACTACATACTTTTATATTAGGGAGGAATGCTTTATTTAAAAGAAAATTGCACCCCCCCCCCCCGCCCAAATGCCAAGTCTGTCATTTCTGTCACATGATTACCATATTTATATCTTGCATTCCCAGTATAAATCAATTTGTCACACCATCTTTCTGTTATGCCTATAATGTCTGCATTTGATGGCTTAAACAATACTTAAAACTCATCAGATTTATTTACTATGCTCCTAGCATTAGGGTATAAGGAAGTAAATATGTTTGATTTTGTTTTTAGTATTGTTTAAGCCATTTTTTATGAACTTACACAGCTCATGTAATTGCTAGCCCCATGTAAATCCCCAGGAGGCCTTGAAAGCAACTGTGTGTGTGGGAGGGGGGACAAATAAATATGGCAGGAATCAGTTGCACCTTTGCTGTTATTAAACTGTTTGTCTATGTATCTTCCCAAACTAATTTTTTCCCTGCCACAATAGTATTATCCTTGCACCTCTTCTGTATCGGTTTATCCCATCTCAATAAAAATAGTCCTGTTTTTTTATAATAAGCACTGGCCATGCTGAGAAAAATTCTATTCTACGAGCTTCAGTCTTTCTGGGCTGAACTGAACTGATTTGACAAGTATTTCATTATTATCACTGCTGTCATGTTTGACAAAATTTCAGGCACTCAAATTTAGCCCTAGCTTTAAACTTTATCTCAACTTCACCTCATATTTGTTAAGTAGCCATAGATTGCCTATACTTAACATCATTTCCTGCAGCAATATTAATTTTTGTAAACTTAAAATAACTGTTCTATATTATTGCCAATTTTTGCCCCTTGGCAGACATGTCCTTCTGCTATTCCATCGACCCTTCTTAAATATAAAGTAATTTATATTTTGAAAAAAATTAATTAATATATATTTCAAACCGAATTTTTAGTTTTGATTTTCATTGGTGAAAAAAGGGCAACAGTAGTACTTTGTTAGCAGAACTCGCTTTAGTTATAACAGTATTATTGTAAATTCGCCATGCGGTAAAGAAGTGTCTGATTTTTAACATTTCTAGTATCTTCTTACTTTTAATACCATTAAATCCCTTTTAGGAATACTTGACACAAGGCTGAGTACAGTAGCCCTTTTTTTTAAATATATAAACTAAAAAGCTCTCCACAAGATTATACACTCTTCCATTTACACTTCTCTTTCTCAGAGTAAACAGGTGATTGCAGCAATTAGCATATGTTTCTAAACTTATGGCATGTGCTCCTCCCTAACTCCTTCTCCCCATCTAGTAGGTGTGAAGTGGAAGAAGTTAGGGGTTCGATGCTTGGTTTGGTATGGAATGTTAAAGATCATGTGGGGCCTTTTGGTAATCTGGCAAGTCCTAGAATTTATAGTTTCTCCTTGCTCTCAGGTGACATAATTTCTCATGTACATCAAGGTACTAATAGTTAACAAAAGAATGAGAGGAATTAATTAATATTGACTTGTAGAATGCTTTGATGCTAACACTCTCCAAAATTTAAATTAATGTAAAAACTAAGTTAAATGAATTCCCCATACCTGAAGAAACATTGATGATTCAACACACCAAGAATTGAAGGTCTAAGAGCTCAAACCTGATCCCAAAATACATCAAACCCCCAACAAATATCCACAAGCGAAAAAGACATTTTGTCCATTAATAAAAACGAATGCGAAAACGATATAAAATAATTTTTTACTTTCCTGAAGCAGACAGCTCTTTTTGACTTAAGTCTTGATCACAGGATAGTAAAGTGCAAAATGAAAAAAATTTTTCATTTAGTTTTTACATTCGTTAAATTTTGGAGAGTGTTAGCATCAAAGCATTCTACAAGTCAATATTAGGTAATTCCTCTCATTCCTTTGTTAACTGATATATATATATATATATATATATACACACACAGTGGTACCTTGGATTGCGAGTACCTTGGTCTACGAGTGTTTTGCAAGACGAGCAAAAATTTTTAATAAATTTTAACTTGATAAACGAGCGAGGTCTTGCAATACGAGTACAGTCAGTCCTCGTATAACACGTGTTTACACTACACGAATTCGGTCATACACGATTTATAAATACGCGAACGATAGCTTATATAACACGAACCGAATTTGCTTATGCACGATTCGCCTTTGTGTTTACAAGAAATGGCAGTCGAACGCAGAATCACCCCAACAGAACGCAACACGATAGGAATGAAGAGGAGATTCTGAAAATGTATTTATGTATTTTTTTTTTTTTTTTTTTTTTTGTATCAGTGAAGGGGAAAAACATTTCGCCATAATAACGTAAAAACCCACACAATTCCAGCTATCGGTATAATCGCAAATGCAATTAGATCGAGTTTACTTCCAATTTATAACAGATTCCACTAGCAGGAACGTAACTGGAAATTGTTTTTATTGTTTTATAGTAGTAACCACTAGAAATGTGCTTTAGTAAAATGTGAGGTGTTAATAGTGTATCTCTGCCTTTACGGTGTTGTTTATTCAATTGCTACATGCGTGCAGCTTTGTTTATTTGTATCAAGTGTGCCCCCTCATTTTGTAATAGTGCAAGCGATGAATCTGTTTAACGACAATGCAATGTCATATTTCCGTGAAATCCTCAAGAGGAGGCAAGTGCCATTGGAGAGGTTCCTTATTAAAGTCGCACAAAAAGAAAGAGTCAACAGATAGCAGTGATTCCGTTAGTGACAGTGAAAGTCTTCCTACCATAAATCCGATTGCTTTATGTATATTAAATTTAAATATTAAAAATATGAAAAGGTATGTATGTATTTTGTATTAATCATTTTTACACTATATGAATATTTTTGAGTTTTGGAACAAATCATCTGGGTTTCCATGATTTCTTACGGGAAAATTCGCTTTGATATACGAGTGCTTTGCATTACGAGCACATTTCTGGAACGAATTATGCTCGCAAACCAAGGTGCCACTGTATTTACCGGGTGGTTATAAAATGTTTCCATATTCAGGAGACCCTAGTGTCAAAACGGTTAAGGTGTAAGGTATATTGCTGTCATGTGGCACCAGGGGTTTCCCCGATCTTCGCATTGCTTTCTTTGCGGGTGTACCAGTTTGCTGGGAATGCCAGAGGTTAAAAGTGTGCAGGTATTGTACCTGTGTAATGTCGTGTACCGTTGTTCATCTGGTCATTTAGCCACTGGACCCCTGCTGGATGGAGCCCAACGTTGCCCCATCTTTGCCCATGGAGGTAGACCAGGAACCCAGTAGACTTAAGTTACTCTGGCAGGTCCTGCCACATAATTTCCTGAGATTTCGGCGGCTAGGACCTAAAAAAAAAAAAAAAAAAACTTATGTACATATAACAACATACATATATATGCACATATACACAACAGTGATACATATATTCTATATATACACAGTCGGAATTATTTTGGATGTTTGTACACAGCACTTGTGTATGCATTCATATGGCAAGAGCAGGGCAGTGCATGGGATAATTAGGCCAAGACTGGATGTAGATTAAATTTAGTGTGTAGGGTGTTTGCATCGTGTATAGGTAGGCAAAAGTTGGGGGGGTAAAGGCAGAAGTATGGGAGCGACAGAGGAGATGCCCCCAGGTGGTCAGTGAGGCATGCCCACGCCTCACCAGAAGGAAAGGTGGGGTAGCAGGGGGGGTGAGGCAACTGGTCGTCTCGAAGTCTAAAGGTAGGGTTCCAACTAGCGCATGGGTGCTGTGCTGCTTGCCTGGGTTATAGCGAGCAGCATGGCTCTATGGATGGAATTGAGGATTCTGTGATTTACAGCCATGGTAACTTTGGGTTACCATGCTCTGGAAGCATAGGTATCTATCGGCAGGAAGGTGGCTTTGTAAAAAATCTTGATGTCTTCTTTTTCAATCCCCAGTTCCTTTTTGTGACTCTGGTAACAAGGTCTGTATAACCCCGTATCTTCTTGAGGATTCTGTGATTTACAGCCATGGTAACTTTGGGATACCATGCTCTAGAAGCATAGGCAGCTATCGGCAGGAAGGTGGCTTTGTAAAAAATCTTGAAGGTTTTCTTTTTCAATCCCCAGTCCCTTTTTGTGGCTCTGGTAACAAGGTCTGTATAGCCGTATCTTCTTGCAGATGTATTTCAAGTGTGCCTGGAAGGAGAGAGTGGAGTCCAGTATTACTTCCAGGTATCTAAGTTTTAGTGTGACACCCTCAATCTTAATCTGTGGGGGTCTCTAGGGCACCCTTGAGGAGAATGGAGTCCATTTTGGTTGCAGAGATCCTAAAGAAGTCGATATTGGTCCACTCCTGTAGGATTTTAAGGGCATGATTTGCCTTTCTTTCCAGCTGGATTCTGCTATTTGACCTCTATCATTAGGATGAGTTCGTCTGCAGAGGTGGCTTGTGAAGACTCCTCTCCAATATTGGTATTTAGGAATTCACCCAAGACTATGTTCCATAACGTGGGTCCTAAAACAGTCTTGTGGACAGCCTCTGTTGATTTTTCTGGTGAGTATTTTATATGGAGCATTCACCATGATGAGTCTACTGGAGAGGTAGTGTTGGATTACTCCATAGAGGTTGCCCGGCATCCCAGTCCCCTGGAGCCGAGTCAGAATGCTTGGCTACCAAAGAGTGTTGAATGCCCCAGCGAAGTCGATAGAGATAGTCAGGAAGTATTTGTTTTTTGTGGCAGCTGCACATGCAAGGAGGTTCTTCAGGGTATCCACAGTCAACGTTCCTAGTCTGAAGCCGTACTGGTTTGGGGACATTAGGTTTGCCTATATTCTAGTTAACAGGAGTCGTTTCAAGAGTTTACTGCAGACTGTTAGTAGGGCTATTGGTCTGTAGGAAGTCAATTGGTTTGGTCTGGTGGTTTTGTCGGGTTTTTAATTATGAGTTTAATATTTGCTTTTTTACAGTCTTTCCAGAAGGTCCCAGTTTGCAGACATAGATTGAAGAGTTCAGTAGCATATCGGAGGCTATCTCCACCACCTTCCTTATAATTTCCGGCTCCAAGAGGTCCGGATCCGGACATTACTTACTTTTAATAAGGTGTGCAGCCTTATTAAAAGCCTCTTGTAATTCCTCTATTGTGAAATCCGGTTCCCTATCTTCTGTTCGGTAGTCTTCATTCTCTGTGCACATCTTGATTTATTGGGGCGTCTGCCGGGCTATATGAGAGTGGGAGGTTGTGTCCAAAATATTGACAGATGCCTCCCAAGAATTGGTAACATCTCCCTGTGGTGTTATGGTGGTTGAAATTACCTCTCCCCTGGGGAGTTTATTAGTGGTTACTTTGTAGACCCCCCCAGGGGTCAGTGTTGCCAGTGGTCGCAACCAGATTTTCTCATGAGAGTTGTTTACTCCTACGTATGAGTGAGGTGTACTGGTTTCTGGCTTCCTTGTAGATTTCTCACAGTGCGTCCAATTCAGGGGCAGACCAGGAGCATCTGCATCTCTGGAATGCTTTTCGTTTGTCCAGGAATTCTCTCCAGAATCTCTGGAGCTTCGGACTCCACTATGGTACAGCACCTGAAGCAAGTTTTCTTTGTTTTTATAGCAGCAGTCGCTGCTTTAGTGATGATCACTGTGACTGTTTTTTTGGAGTTGGTCAGGATCTTGGTTTGTTTGAATTGCAGTTTGTTGTGTATCTTTTTCTGCTTTGGTGTCTCTGAACTGGTTCCAGTGTGCAGCAAATATCTGTACAATTTTTCTCTCAGGATATTGTCTCTGATGGTCTCTGTTGAGTTGGAAGGTCAGAACCCTGTGGTCGGATGTTATCTAGGCATCCCGAACCATCCAGTCTGTTATATTGCATCAATATTCCTAGTGGCTAGGGAGACATCAATGGTTGCATCCCATTGTAGGTTTCAGTAAGTCAGTAGTTGATTACATTGGTTTAGCACTGTTATCATTGATGTTGCTAGGAATTCCTCCTGGTGCTACCCATTCCTTGTCCCCTACCTGTCCGGGGTATGACTGTACCAAGCCTGGTACAGTTCATAAGTGAAACCTGCAGTTAATTTCTGCTCCTATTATTAGTTTCTGGTCTGGGAGGATATTTGTTACATTTGTTCTTAGGTACCTTGTAGCCATTGTTATGTCCTCTCCAGGGTGGCAATACAGGGCTACAACATATACAGGCAATACAGGGCTCCCAGTGCTGAGATAAGATGCGCACAGGCTGCCCAGGCCATGCAGAGGTGAGTGTTCCTGGTAATCGTTATATCTGAGTTTCTGACCATAATAACAGCCCAGAGGGTTTCATTTTCAGGCTGTATGATCTTGTATTGTAGGGGGTATCCTCTTACTTGATTGGCAGTTGCATATGGTTCTTGGAGTATGATGATATCTATATTTTTGTTGTCGGCTTTCATCCTGACCTGGACAGCCACTGTCCTGGCTCTATGAGCGTTTAGTTGGAAGAATTTGATTACTTTAGCGTTGAATTGTTTATGGTGTGGTGCCATAATCTGTTCTGGATTGGGTCAAGCTCTTGTATTTTTGGTAGATGGGACACATGCTGTCTCTGAGGAAATGGGAGGCATCCATTTTCTGACTTTTGCAGTTAGCACAGATGGGGTCTGTGCTCTTATTTGGGCAGCCGGTGAAGTTGTGGCCTTTGCCAGCTCAGTGGCTGCAGGTTCTCACAGCCTGGGAGCACGTGTTGCAGCAGTTGTAGAATTTGATGATAGCCACATTTTCACCGAATCGGTGGCTACCCCAATGTTTATAAACTCTAGTC
Source organism: Mastigoproctus giganteus (assembly GCF_048544385.1). Taxonomy (NCBI): domain Eukaryota; kingdom Metazoa; phylum Arthropoda; class Arachnida; order Uropygi; family Thelyphonidae; genus Mastigoproctus; species Mastigoproctus giganteus. Next base: position 41,442,786 of record NC_143584.1, on the reverse strand, counting down.
TGATTTTATAAGTATTTACCAAGCTCAGTTCTACAGACCAGTTGGCTGTGCTCGAGGACTTGGTCCTGATGGTGTGCTTGGGTGTCACATGATCATTTAGATTTTGATCTGGCAAATGTTTGGACAGATTTCTGTCAAATAATTCTTTTGTGACCTCCTCGGGTTTGATATCCTTATCTAGGTCATATATAAGGATGGGGGGGGGCCTCTTGGGCCCTCCATCTTGGAGGTTCAGCTCTGAGCCCCAGGGTTTGCAATCTTGTGGTTGTCTATTATTTGGTTTATTTCCTCTGTGGTCTCTGTTTCGATGACCACTCCCTGGATTACTTGTCATTCGTACCGATTTTATTTTCATGGTCCTTAGGTCATCGGAGAGATTATCAATTATTGCCCGCTTAATGCCTTCACTAGAATGTTTGTCCTCTTTATTAAGGGGTCTCAACACTACAAGGTTAGGTGGTGAGTGGTAGATTTCTCCTTGGCTTGTATTGATTGGGCGACTGTGGTCACACTGAGCCGATGTCCTCAGCACATCTGCATAGGAGGGAGCACGTTGTGGCATATTTTTTGCTCCTCCTTCCAGTTTAGCTATGGCTATTTCAGATTCTAAGTATGTTTGGAATAAAATGGACTCCATTTTTCTCCATAAAGTAACAATTTGGCCTCTGAGGCCTGCAGAGATTCTGGTCCCTAAATAGGTCCTCTAGAGAGTGCGTGCTTGACCCAAGGGTGTCTCTGCAGGGTCTGGGGAGGGGGGGATCCTTTGGCTTGGTTTCATCTTGTTTTCCTGGTTGTAGGGAGCCAGGATCATCATGAGTGTCCTTTGGTTGGCCGTGGCTCCTATTTGCTCTGTCCATTTAGGGACTATTTGATTTTTATTTTTTCTTTTAACCGAAGGTGTCGGTTTAACTTCTTGGGTGTGGATCTGGTGTTCAGGGTTAACTTGTTTGCAATCAGAATCAAGTTGTAGCACCTCAGGCTGGTCACTGTCTTTTTCATGTGGTTCTCCCACACTGTTTGTATCCATTTAGGATTTTTTCCGGATTAGTGGGCTCTAGGTGCATCAGTTTGTTAGAGGGCTCTGAGAGAGCTGTTGGAGGATATAAACCACCAGTTTGTGGGTACATTCGTTGCCCTGCAATCTGCAGTCGAATTTTTGGTCTCTCCCCCACTGGCAGTATGGGAAGGGGGGAAACAGCCAAGTATAAAAATGCCCCTAGGAGAATGGGGTTACTTTCTCTGGGGGTTTTTGTTGGTGCCGATAACAGTGGTGACATAAGTTTTTGGCACTACATGTATATTTGTTAAGATCCATTCTGTCCACAGTATGTCTGTCAGGGGGGGAATATACAAAATACTAGTTTCATTAGCACAGTAATGGTAGTTCAACACAGATGATGGAATGCTCTTGCAGCTCAGGTTTGGCACAAGTTGGGGCACCTCCCCAGTCAAATGCAGGGTATTTACATGGACACCACTTTATATTGGCACCACTTTATCTTTGCTGCCAGCCACATGGTGACCGCTGCGGTCTCGCAAACAAAGGATATAGATGATAACGCAAATAGCCTGCTAAATTTCCAGTAGAAATTTAAAAATTTCTTACCATGGGAGTCCACTAGCTGTTTCTTTAGGTAAGAACACTTTTTGGGGCAATAACTATAATTAAAATGCATATTTAAGCACATTTTTCAGGAGCATTGATCAGCACATCTGACTAGTAAGGCAGCCATATTGGCTCTCCCTCAAAATGGTTACAGATAGTGCTATGAAAATCAGTGGGTATGTCATTTAGGGTATGGGGAAGCGATTTGTAGAAGAAAAAAATTAGTTCAACTTTCCACCACTAGGGGAGAATTGGCACTGTAAACATGACATGGAATACTTAACTTAGGACTAGATTTTAATATCAGAGCTTAAAAATCTACTGATATTGTTCTATGTGTCTTCCTTCACTTGAGGTGACATTCTGAAAACTCGAAACTGCTACATGAGATGCTACACGAAACTGCGTGCAAAACAGTTTCATGTAGCAACTCATTGGGGATGTTGGCTACATGCTGTTTAATGCTTGCTTTAAAATCGACAAGTGTCTGTATGCCGCCATGGTAAACTCTGTCTTTCAGGTATCCCCATAGCCAGAAATCATAGGGATTAAGATCTGCTGATCGGGCTGGCCAGAACTGTGGAAAGTCCCTGGAAATGATGCGATCATTTCCGAATGTTGAACGGAGCAGTTCCTTCACTTATCGACCAATGTGGGGAGGGGCACCATCTTGCATGAACACTATGGTCTCCAAGCCTTGCCTTTCTTGCAGAGCGGGAATAATGTGATCTCTTAGAAGAGCATAGTACTGTGTACTAGTTACCATACAGCTTACAGGGCCATGAGGTGTAGATGCTTCAAAGAAAAATGGTCCGATTATAAATTTGCTTTGAATCCACACCATACTGTAAGTATGGACTTTGTAGTGGTCTTTCATGCACAGCAGATGGACCAGAAGTTCCCCACATTTGGTAGTTTTGTGTGCATTTACAGCCCCATGAAGAGTGAGATGTGCCTCATCAGACCACAAGATCATTCAAGCCCATGTATTGCCAAGTTCCATATGAGCCAGAAGTCGTAGAGCAACGTCTATTCTTTGTTGCTGATCACAAGACTTAAGTTCTTGCACTATGTGAATCTTGTATGGGAACCAGCGTAAAATTATTCAAAGCACTTTACATATAGTAGACCAAGGAAGGTTCAAGTCTTTTGACACACCTCTGGAACTACTGACTGGTAGTTTTTCGCATTCTGACCATTGCAACTGCCACTTCATCTACTACCTCTGTTCCGATACTTGGTTGTCCTCTTCCTGGAATTACACCTAATTTCCCGGTCCCTTCAAATTTCTTTATTAGTTTTTGAAGCCCCACTGACGTCAAATGTCCTTTATGCAAACCTTTAAGTTTCCAATATTCATTTAGTGCTGCATTAGCAATGCTATTATTCTGGTAGAACAGTTTTACTAAAAGAGCACGTTCCTTTTTTGTAAGAGCCATAATGGTTATTGACAGTGGGTTGGCCTTTCTGCCTTTATCTAACACAATGTCATTTGCATAAGCAGCGTCTTGAAGTAAATGACATCTTTTACATATGTGCAGTGCCGTTTCCCCCCCGGTGGCAGAAATTTGAACTAATTTTTTTTCTTCTACAAATCACTTCCCCATACCCTAAATGACATACCCACCAATTTTCACAGCACTAAATCTAACCATTTTGACGCTAGTGCCTCCCGAATAGTAGTAGTAGTGGCATGTGATGTAAGAAAGCAAATGTATGTTTGGCTGATGCTGCATAAGCATCAGCCAAAAAAAAAAAAAAAAAAAATTTACAAAACAATTCCCTCTAAATGTTTGTTCAGTTCCTCCTTAAATTTATTTAATCTGTCAACTTTCACAATGACAGATGGAAGTTTGTTCCAGCATTTAACGCTGGGTAAAGGCAAATTGCCGCACATCTATTCTACATCTGTTCTTTCCTCAATTTGAATTTATGCCCGCTTAGGTATGTAATCTGATCAAGTGGAAGAATCCCATCAGAATTCAGCGTGCCTTATACACCTCATTCAACCCATTCAAGGCCTTATACACCTCAATCAGTTCACCTTGCAGGTGCCTAGTCTCCAGCCGCCACAACTTGCAGAACATAAGCTTCTCTTGGTAAGAAGATCCCTTCATTCCCCTCACCAACCTTGTTTCCCTTCTCTGTACATGTTCAAGCAAATCTACATCCTTGTTAAAATGAGGCCTCCAGACCTGTACACAGTACTCTGTGCATGGCCTGACCATTGCCTTATATAGAATGACAATCACCTCCTTTTCCCTGCTAGAAAAATTAATGTATATCATTGACAAAACCCCATGACCTGCCCTGGCAGCCTGTCTGCATTGCTCAGAAAACTTCATATCTAACTGCACAATTACTCCCAGGTCTTTTTCATTTTCTACCACCTTAAGTGAAGTACCACACAGTTGGTACTGGGGTTACTTCTATCCATATGCAGTACTTTGCATTCGTCAATGTTAAACTTCAGTTGCCACTTCTCAGCCCATCTGCCCAAATTATCTAGATCCTGTTGCAGTAGCACACTGCCATTACTGTCATTAACAACCCTGCCAACCTTTGTATCATCTGCAAACTTTGGAACTAAGCCTTAGATACCTTCATCAATATCATTGATAAATATACAAAACAACAGTGGACCCAACACTGAACCCTATGGGATTCCACTAATAACATTAGTCCACGAAGAGCAGCACCCATTGATTACCACCCTCTGTCTTCTCTCATTCAACATGTGCAACAGTGTCAAAAGCTTTTCTGAAATCCACGTATATGATATCAAAATTATTTTTTGCATCCAGTTTCTCTGTAACCACATCATAATTTCCAATCAAATTTGTCAGACAAGACTTTCCCTTAACAAACCTATGCTGTGTCTGAATTATTGCTGCAGTTTTGTCTAGATCGGTGTTTCCCAACGTGGGTCCCATGCCCCACATGGGGGAAATTTGATTGTTCAGGGGGAGCAATTCAAAAATTGCTCGTCTAGAGTTTAAAACAACCGCCTATTATGATTTAACTTGTACAAAAGAAGAATTATTGGTATCTCAATTTGAAATAAGCATTCGTTAAATGTTGTACTTTCTATAGAACCGCACTTGAAAGTTTGAAGTAATATCAACTACAGTTTGCTCGGAGAGTATTGCTTACTATGCCAGTGAAGGAATAGTACGTACTGTATTGGACGATTGCTTATAGCATGCGCAACGCACAAGCAAAGTGGTTGTCTACTGTAGCCTATAGCAAACTCCGCATGTTACATGAAATAGGTAATTCCTTTCATACAAACGCTCGTTTGGGCGTCATGACTGTACATTTGGACAGGTTTGGCGATCTCAGATTAAAATAAAAAATTACTTTGTCTGTGCACAGAATTATTATTAATGAAGAACTGTGATACACAATGGTATGTATTTGTCGTATATGTATATTTCTGTGGTCTCAGTAAATAAGCAAATAAGTCCAAAAACTCGAATTTGCGGGAGAGGAAAAATAAACTTCACACTCTCATATAAACATGCATATATTCGAATATACAAATATTTATTACCTATGCTAAAACTACAATAATGAAGATATATGCATGTCACATAATAGTAAATAATAAATACTTTATTATAGTGCACTTATCTCATTTTTGACAAATTAGACTTATCTGCTTGTTCACAGAGACCACAGATTTAATAGCCCGAATTCAGTAATTTGTGTGATTTATTCATTCAAAAAGCATACTAATAATTAATTTTGATATATTAAAATAAAATTAAATTAACTTTAATGCTTAGTTTATTTTTAGTTTTTGATTTATGTTATACAGTAAACTCCCACTATTCCCGGAGGTTATGTTCCTGAGAAATGTCGCGAATACCGAAAACGTGAATACTGAGTTATGGCTCCTATAGTAATAAAGGGGTTCCGTTCCAAAGTATGTAATATATAAGAAAAACTAGTCTAAAATTTTGTCTATGTATGTATTATATGTACCTTCATAATGTGACTATGTACATAGACAGTTCATAGTGAAATGCAAGCATATGGCATCGAAATGAAAATAAGAAACAATTTAATATTAAATGTAATATTTATTAGAAATTTCAAACAAATCTTTCAAACCAGCGCCTTTGCTGGCTAAAAAACGTATCCCGCCAGTGCTATCACCAGTTTCTCTAAAGTGTTGATAAAGGAGACTTGCTTTTTCACGAATGATGAGTGAACTTAATGGAATTTTATTTTGAGTTCGGTCTTCTATCCACAGATTTAAAGCCTTTTCCATTTTTCCTAATTTAACATCACGAGTTACAGAGCAAATTTTTGAAGCAATTAACGCGTTTTCACGGACACTACGGTGGATTTTTTCTTCCAATTTTTTGATTGATCGTACCGTTGACTCATTGATTTTATAATGTTTTGCCACTGAGGAGACACTTTCACCATTAGAAAATTTGTCTAATAACTTAATTTTATTCACTAATGTCATCACCTTTTATCTTTTCACATTTCCCTTGTTATTCGTAGCCATATTTTTGTACGGGTTAGAAAGAACTTGTCCACAATAAAGTTTCTTTCTTCCGTTAACACACTCGAAAAAGTCTGTTTTACACTGCAAAACGGTAGATTTATCACTTTTGTAAGCATATCAATTTATAAATTGATAAATTTATTCAGTTTTTAAACATATAAATTAAAAGCAAACGACGAAACCTTTCATGACAAGCACATAACACATACTGAACAAGGATTAGCGAGAAACATCCATGCTCGCGATTTTGTCACCCCTCTCCCCCCACCCACTGAGCGCTGTTTTGACCGGGAAAGATAATTTTAGCCACGCCCATGTTTTTTATGGTGGAAAATATTCATGGCGCTTTAAAATTCACATTTTTTAGGTTTCATTTTATATTAAATCAGCGATCGCGAATACGCGAAACTGCGAATACAGATACCGCGAATAGCGGGGGTTTACTGTATTTATTTCTTTCGGTTGCACAGTAAAATGAGTAGTGCAAGTAAAAAAAAAAGTTCGTCAGTATTCAGAGGAATACTTAAAATTTGGTTTCATACCCGCTGTCTACGATCAAAGGTCACCTTTTTGTCTTTTATGCCAAGAATGCTTGACCAACGAATCAATGAAGCGAGGTCATCTTGAGGCGCATTTGAAGGCGAAACATAATGCTCATGTAAATTCAGATTTGAATTACTTTCAAAATTTAAAGAAGAATTTTGAAAAAAGAGCAACATTAAAGCCTCTGTTTATTGCTCATACTGCAACTGTCAATCGTACTCTTGAGGCTAGTTATGAAATTTCTTTACTCATTGCTAAATCTGGGAAAAATAATACTATAGGAGAGAATTTAATCAAACCATCAATATCAGCATTTCTTAAAACAGTTCTGGAAAAAGATGACAAAGACGTGAAAGCTATGCCACTTCTTCTGCTAACAATACTGTTAGCAGAAGAATAGATGAAATGAGTGAAGATATTGAAATACAACTTGTTGGAAAGCTGAAAAGAAGAAAATTCCAGTGCAAATGGATGAATCAACTTTGACAGGCAGTGAAGCCGTACTGATAACTTATGTAAGATATATTGATAAAGGTAATTTTGCTGAAGGAAATGTTATTCTGTAAATCATTAGAGAGCATCACTACCTCCAAAGATATATATATATATATATATATATATATATAATAAGTTAAAAAATTACTTAGATGACAATAATATACCAATGAAAAATATAACATCTTGTGCTGCAGATGGTGTTCCTAATATGATGGGCAAGAAAAATGGCTGCTTAAAATTGATGAAAGATGAGAATCCAGAAATAATTCTTGTGCATTGTGTTATTCATAGGGAAACTTGGTAGCTAAAAATATTTCGCCTGTTCTTAATGAAGTTCTAAAATCAGTTATAAAGTGTGTCAGTTATATCAGTTTAATATCAGTTATATTAAAGCTAATGCCAAATGTGAGCATCTCTTCAAGCTTTTTTTGTGAAGAACAAAATGCAGACCATGTGAGACTTTTACTTCACACTGAAGTAAGGTGGCTCTCGAAAGGGAACTGCTTGAAAAGATTTATGGAACTATTAGTGACTTTTTAAGTGACAAACCTGAAATCAAGCATCTGTTAACTGTTGATGGTAAAGCATTTGTGAGTTATTTAGCCGATATCTTTGAAAAACTAAATATATTAAATAAACAACTTCAAGGAACAAATAAAACTCTTGTTGATGCAAAAGTGAAGATATTTGGTTTCATTACATTTATTGAATTATGTCAAAAATATATTTGTGACAAACATTTTGAACAGTTTCGTTGGCTGCAAAAATGTGAAGTGACTGATACCGCTGTACTTGTTATTGTCGATCATCTGAAAATTCTGTCCGCTGATTTAAAAGAAAGGTTTTCTGATTTAAAACAAATTGATTTTCCAACCTGGATGATGCAACCAATGTTATTGGATTTGTCTGATGTATCAATACAGTACCAAGAAGAAATCTCAGAAATGCAAAATGATGAGTCAGTTAAAACTTTATTCAATATAAAAGGAGCAATGGCATGGCTTTGTGATGAAACAGAAATTAAATACCCAAATTCAACCAACTTTGCAAGTGAGCTATTGTTACTGTTTACATCTTCATATTTAGCTGAATGTGGATTTAGTGCCTTAAATGATTTCTTACTAAAGAAAAGAAATCGACTGGATATCACAAAACGGGGAGACTGAAGCTGACTAAATTGGAGCCCAATATAAAATCTCTCTGTGGCAAGCATCAAGCAAAAACGTCTCACCAAATTTAGTGCACTCATCTAGAAGTGACTTCACATGGAATGTTGAAATTATTAAACAATTAAATAATAAATACTAAAAATTAAAATATTATACAAAAATCTTTCATATCAATTATTTTGTACTTGAATTTTAGTTGTCTATTATATGTTTTGAAAATTTACTTACTGTTTTTTTCTTAATAATTTCCTAATGATTTCTTCCAAAAACCTGTCTTGTGTCCTGAACAAGTTGTAATTAGGCTTCATTTATGGAATAATTCAATTTTTGAATATAAAAAAATGTATATCAGTGTTTCCCAACGTTACATAGGGGGCATCAGAATTTTAGAAAGACTTAGGTGGGGCATGATAAAAAAAAAAAGGTTGGGAAACACCGGTCTAGATGATCCTGCAATGCATCTTTAACCAGTGACTCCATTATTTTACCCGGAACAGAAGTTAAACTAACTGGTCTGTAATTACTTGTGTCACCCTTTGATCCTCATTTGTGAATTGGGGATACATTTGCACATCTCCAGTCCATGGGTACCTCCCCTGAGTCCAAGGATGCTCTCATAATTATGGCTAAGGGTTTGCTTACTTCCTTTGCCGCCTTTAATATAACTGAGTAGGGAAACTTATTTTCTAACCACCCGATATATAATGTAGAACTTATTGAGCCTTGTTGCTCTGACATTTATAAATGAAGGTACTAATGAAATAATGAATTTTAAAGGGAGAGGTGATATAATTTTTGTGGCCACTGTGTGTGTGTGTGTGTAGTGATAAAAATATATATACAGTCGATTCCAGTTATTTGGGACACATCAGGACTAGTGCATTTTCGCCCGATTAAGTGGCTGCCCCAGTTATGTGGAGTTTCACGTAAATAGTTAAAAATACAGCTTTATGATTGATTTTCTGTAAGATCAAATCACGTTACAATGGACTCACCTTAGTAAAATACCGATCACTATACAATGTGTAGTAAGCGCCGGTCATTGTGATCATGTTGGTAAATTGAAGTTTAATTCTATTAAACAGCGATTCTAATTAGCGAAAATAGGTGGAATATTATCCATAGGCTATAAAAGTAAAGATTTACTGTATTAAGTACAATTTTACACTTTATTACTTACCAATTAAAAAATTAAATGATACGTGAAAATAGGAAGAATATTTTCCGCATGTTAGCAAAATGAAAATAAATTTATGCTTACGTGCATAGCTTAATTAATACGTACTGTAATATTTACATACTAACTAGTTGACATTTCTGTTCACTGACATTTGTGGGTAGGAGTTAAAATTTAAAACAGTAAAAAAGATAAGCAATCAATAACAAAGAACACCGCACACACAAATTGCAAGTAACATGATATGCGCAAATGAGAATGGAGTAACAAGTTACAAAGCTTAAAAAATAGGAGTGAAGAGCAGATTCTGAAAATTAATTTTTTATATGATTGAAACACTGACAGAAAAGCCGAATAAACAGGGGACTGCTAATTGTTTTTATTGTTTTATGGTTATGACCTCTAGAATTCCGAATGAACCACATGGTATGGTCGGAGACAATCCTAGGTTAGTCTTGAGTGCTGCGGTCTCCTGCCTCGATTAAACGGCATCTTGTCCCAATTAAGCGAAGTAAACCCTGGCTATTTTCTCGATTGGGTTCTGTTCTTTAAGATTTGTCCCAAATAAACAGCTGCCCCGATTAACTGGTGGCCCAAATAACAGGAATCCACTGTATATATCACTAGAAATAATGGGGTTTTTTTTCACTCATTACTGTAACAAGGTGCAATGCAATGTCTGGTATAGCATTGAGCAGAAAGAATGCACCATGCGAGAGGCATGGATTATTCAAGAATGGTCCCCAAAGCATTAAGGGGACTTTATTATGTTTGATTTATTGCCCAGTCATGTATCTTACTTCAATTTAGGATATGTGGGATAAGGTGGAATAAACCTTTATGTCAGGAATCCACTACTATCCAATTTAGATTAACTGCAGGACGTGAAGTCACATAGGCCAGTATCCCTGTTGAATGCTGTTGGCATCTCACGGAGTCTGTGCCTCGATGACTTGTGACTTCTGAATGTTGTTTGTACCTAATAAAATGGTACATTGTGTATGTGTGTGAGAGATCCTCATAGTACAACATAAGTTATGGTAACTATTTCATGGTCTTAGATATGATTTATTATGATTACTAAGATACCATGATACTTGGGAGACTGTAGGTTTGGTTTACCTGGCCATTGGTGTTGATAATTATCAAGTTATCTTAGTGGTAAATCAAGATGGTGGACCATGCTAGCAGGCCAGTAATTAGTGGACAAAGTTTGACATTTGTTCTATACTTAATATTTATGAGTTGAAGACAAAAGAATTGTTTACAGTAAACTGTGAGCGTTTTGTGATATTTTCCAGAACACACAATCTGTTACATCCGAGAATGTTTTGTACTCTTCTTCGGGCCACAGTACAATAGGACAGTGCCATTACCTGAGCCTGGAGATTTAGGTTAATTTTAAGTTATTTGATTAGGCAATTTTTCTTATTGTATTAATGAGTGAATGTAGTGTGTACATCTATATATACATAAATATAAACTGATAATTTGTTCATTGTGTAGTACTGTTCATTAGGTAATACAAGAGAAGTTTAATCTTGTCAGTGAAGAGACTAAACTTTGTCATCCTACTTGTTGTCTATCATTTGAAGTGCCTCCATCTGTTGTGGATATTAATTTAGAGCCTAACAAAACCAGAGTTATTTTTCGAGATTCGGTAAGTAATATTTTTCATTATTGCAAAGGCTATAACAGTTCTATTTCATATAGCTTTTACTATGGGGATTGGCAACTTTTCAATGGTGGGGTGCCCTGTTTCATTCCTGTGATTGGGTCTTTAGCTTTCAATCGGCAAGTTTTGAAATCAGAGTAGCTATGTATAATGAAACTACCCTGCCATGTGTACCCATTTTTGCAAAAAAAAGTTGGGAAAAAGGTAGCACAAACGTTGCTAAATGGTTGTACTTGTCAGCTATAGTGAATGGGTTGAGTGTTGTGAGCTTTTGCCAATAATATATGGCAGCTGAAAATTGAACTTCACAAATCTGTAAGCCTTTAACTTTTTTTATACAATAAATTCTTGAGAATCTACACCCTTGGGGATTGCAAGGAACAAATTAAAATTTTCTGGATTTGTATACAACTATACAACGCAGCCTCTGTAGCTGAGTAGTCAAGTGCGGGAGTGCAGTAGCACACGCTTTTTAGAGTAGACTGGGGTTCAAGCCCCTAACTGCTAAATATGGTCTATCTGCCAACCTACACTGGACCAGCGTGGCAGATTATGGTTAATTTCCCTCAACATGAATCGTAGAGGAGGCTTCCATCCTGTAGTGGATAAGTGGATTGATAATGGCTGCAGTTTATCCCTTTTTTTTCCTTTTACATTGTGGTTGAGCAGTTTGAGAAGCAAATTTTGATGAATATTAAGCACCAACATCTGAACTTATTTACATATCTCATTATTTATGATGACTAAAATGGGAGTACTGGTGATTCAAAATGTGAATAACAGTTTGACATAAACTGTTATTCACATTTGTTAAACATAAACAAATGAGAGTAAACAGTTGCAGCAAATGTTACTTCAGAGAAAAAATATTTTCACATTGGAGGATAAAAAAAAAAGAAGAAAATAACTATTCTTCATGGGAGAATTATTATGAGGTACGTGCAATCTTTAACAGCTTACATGACATTCTGATTTTTATACTGTACTGTGGAGAAATTCAATCAATTTCTTGCATACCTGAGAGAGAGAGAGAGAGAGAGAGAGAGAGAGAGAGAGAGAGAGAGAGAGAGAGAGAGAGAGATCGAGAGATCAATTTTCTTTGCACACATTCTTAAAAATAAGTGTGATCATATACTGAATACTACATGAAAGTCATTAAGTATTGTCGTTAAGAAACATTTTCAAAAAATTGTCTTTAAATACAGTCGAACTTGGTTATAATGAGCACAGAAATAATGAGATCACGGCTGTAACAAGCAAAAAGCCATAATGATTTTAATTTAAGCATATTCCCATACAATCGCTCACTGTTATAACGAGAGTACTACACGGATATACCAAAAAAATTTTGGTAGCTATGCAAACATTCTTAATTGCTTGGGTAGTTGGGAAAACTCAATTCTTGGAATAGACAAAAATGAAAAGGGCGACTTAGCTTTATGACCACCTGCATTGGATTATTGGCCGGTTTATTACCTTGGCCTCCAGGGACAGGGGCTATACAATAGTGCATTGGCATTCCGCTTGTCGCATTACCCTATTTACAGATTGTCTTGTATTCACAGAACCATAAATTTATTTCGGGACTTCTAAGAATTTTGGAAATGGGACTTCTGAGAACGTTGTATGCATTTCGGGACTTCTGAGAACGTTGTATGCATTTCGGGACTTCTAAGGACAACTGTGAAGTGAAGTGTCACAATGGATAAATAATTTATTCTCCATTAAGCTCAGCCATTCCCTGGGCCAAAGCTCATCTTATGTATAAGTCATATAATTTTGAATAAAATAAACATCAAATAAACTGACACAATATAATAGCGTAGCTTAATTTAATTTATTATGGTACTCACATTTTTATAATCTGCATTGATGTTAGAATAAAATGGATGATAATTAGCCTTGGCCTTGTGTTTTCAACATTGACAACCAAGGACGAAGACGTACACGTCTACTTCCTTGTGCATATTTTAATTCTGTTTTTAAATCCTAACTTATTCACGCTAACTTAAATTTAAAATTATCATCCATTTTATTCTAACATCAACGCAGATTATAAAAAAGTGAGTACCATAATAAATTAAATTAAGCTATGCTATTATATTGTGTCAGTTATAAATGGTACTTGAAGAGATCTATAATTTTCGAAACATCAAATAAACTCAAATCAAACAATGTTAAATATTGCATCTATATTCACACACGAGGAGTTATTCAAGGAGGAGAGGGCCAGATATTTATCAAACTATAACAGGGAGTTAAATGATTTTTTAATAACTGAGAGCAAAGTGGAAGAGAAATTGTTGAAGTTAAACATATGAAAGGCACATGGGGTGGATGGGATCTATCCAGTTATATTAAAGGAGGCAGCAAAGCAAACCTTTAGCCACAATTATGAGAGCATCCTTGGACTTGGGGATCGGGGGAGTCTCCACGGACTGGAGATGTTCAAATGTATCTGCAGTTCACAAAGGGGAATCAAAGGGTGACACAAGTAATTACAGACCTGTTAGTTTGACTTCTGTTCCAAGGAAAATAATGGAGTCACTGGTTAAAGAAGCATTGCAGGATCATTTAGATAAGACTGCAGCAATAATTCAGACACAGCATGGGTTTGTCAAGGGGAAGTCTTGTCTGACCAATTTGATTGGATGCTATGATGTGGTCACAAAGGAATTGGATGCAAAAAACAATTTTGATATTATATACTTGGATTTCAGAAAAGCTTTTGATACTGTTGCACATGGAAGACTACTGTATAAATTGGAGCAGTATGGCATTAAGGGCAAGTTGCTACAATGAATAAAAGGATGGTTGAGTGGGCGAAGACAGAGTGGTGGTCAATAAGTACAGCTCTACATGGACTAATGTTATTAGTAGTGTCCCTCAGGGTTTGGTATTGGGCCCATTTTTGTTTTGTATATTTATCAATGATATTGATGAAGGTATATATCAAGCTTAACGTCAAAGTTAGCAGATGATACAAAGGTTGGCAGGGTTGTTAATGACAGTATGCTGCCATAACACGATCTGGAACTGGGCAGATGGGCTGAGAAGTGGCAACTGAAGTTTAACATTGACAAATGCAAAGTACTGCATATGGGTAACAGTAAACTCCAGAGAAATGTACCAACTGGGTGGCACTCAGGGTATTGGAGAATGAAAGAGACCTGGGGGTAATTGTGCAGTTAAATATGAAGTTTTCTGACAGTGCAGACAGGCTGCCCGAGTCATGTGATCTTGTCAGTGATATGTAAGAATTTTGTGAGCAGGGATAAGGAAGTGATTATCACCTTATATAAACAATGGTCAGGCCACACCTTGAGTACTATGTACAGATCTGAAGCCTCATTTTAGGAAGGATGTAGAGTTGCTTGAATGAGTACAGAGAAGTGCAACAAGACTGGTGAAGGGAATAAAGTGGTGCTCTTATGAAGAAAGGCTTAAGTTCTGAAGACTAGGCACATGCAAGGCAATCTGATTGAGATGTATAAGGCCTTGAATGAATTGAGCAAGCTTAATGCTGATGGGATTCTTCCTCTTGCTCAGATTACAAACCCGAGGGGACATAGATTCAAACTGAGTAAAGACAATTGTAGAATACATGTGTGGAAGTTTGCCTTTAGCCAGCAAGTAGTTGATTGCTGGAACAAACTTCCTTCTGTTGTTGGGGAAGTTGATAGCTTAAATAAATTCAAGGCAGAACTAGACAAACATTTGGAATGAATGGATCAGTGAAATGGGAAGGAGTTTTTTTTTTTTTTTTTTGTCTGATTCTGTATAAGCTTGCTTTCTTGCATTATGTGTCTCTACTAATGCTAAATTTCAGCCACTTAGCCTCGGATGAGAGAGAATTTGACTTTGATCATGTCAGACCAATCTCAATCATCTGGGTTTCCATCTCTGGCGCTGGGAGCTGGGCTTCCACTATCTAGATTTAAAGCATGTTGTCTCCTAAACACTGCACTTACATTTTTTCATTATCATTATTAGCCATATAGTGCAAGGAAGCCTGAGGCTTATGCTGCACCAGCCAAAAAAAAATTTCTGAGTTACTCAGAGAAACACACAGGGTAGAGAGAGAGAGAGAGAGAGAGAACAAGAGTCAGAAACAGAAGGGAATCACCAAGAAAGAGAAGAACGACGACATCCAGCCCAGGACCCTGGGTGTGCCAAGCCCACACTCACCAGATGTGAGCGAAGTGAGGATGTTCTGGATTTAGAGGGAATACAGGTGAAAACTGTACAGCAATTTAAATACTTGGGTGCAATTATTCAGGCTGACGGATTATTTGAACAGGAAATTGAGAGACGACTGGGTGAAAGTAGAAAGATCATAGGAATGCTCAATTCCGTACTATGGAATAAAAATATTATTAACAAAACTAAACATCAAATATATAATGCAATATTACAAAGTGTTTTATTATATGGATATGAGACTTGGACCTTAAATGAAAGACAAAAAAATAAGCTATTGGCTGTTGAGATTGGCAAGAAAGTCTAGGAATAAAAAAGTTAGTAATAATGTGATAAGGAATATATAATTAACTTCCAAAAAACCATCATTGATAAAATAGAGGAGAAAAGACGGGAGTGGTTTTACAAGTGAAAAGAATGGAGGATGATATATTGCCCAGAGGAGCCATGGAATGGATGCCATTCCATGGCTCCTCTGGGCAATATATCAGGAAAAGAAAAAAGAGAGGAAGACAAGAAGGGACATGGATGGAGGATGTGAGAGCAGCCATGAATAGAAGAGGACTGGTGGATGGAGATTGGTAAGATAGAAGAAAATGAAAAAAAAAAGAATAAAGGAATAACTTTTCGATGTTGATGTTAATCATTGAATCATTGAAATAAGAGAACAGATCTGTTCCTCTGGAATAAAACCCAGAGTCTCTTCCTCCAGTATGCTGATAGATCTTTCCAACTTTTATCTCAGATCAAGATAGCAATGGCATTCTAACATGACGTGTTCAGATGACTCAGGCACCCCACAAGCACACATCTCACTATTCCTTAATCCAAGTTGTTTCAACTTTAATAGCAATCCATGGCCTCTGAGCAGTAATGTTGCATTTATTCAAATTGCAGCCATGTCTTTCTCTTAACATCTATAATATCAGCTCTTGCCACAAACATAATAGTTCTTTGTCCTTTTTCAGTTTCTTCCCATTTCTCTTTCTATATCTCCATTATAGATTGTAAAAATTTCTTCTTTTCTGACTTAACATTGAATTTTGAATAAAGTCTCTCTCTATCAGGACAATGATGTTAAACCCATTATTGTTTTATTTACATTTCTCTTTGTATAATGCAACATTCTTGCCAGCAGGAACATTGCATTATACAAAGTCTAATATATGAAATAAACGTTCATATATTAGACTTATTGCTCTACCTTTTAATACCCCAATCAGCCCTTACTATCCTAAGGAACTTGGCATACAGAGTTCTAACTTTATTCTTAAAAAATCTCACATGTTCTGTAAAAAAGAGTGCTTTTCCAAAAGTACACCTAAATATTTTGTAGTCTTAACATTAGCATTAGTAGAGGCATTTGATGCAAGAAAGCAAGCTTATGCAGCATCAACCAAAAAAAAAAAAAAAAAAAACCACTTCCACTTCACCCCTCTGTTCGTTCAAAATACCTGTCCAGCTGAGCCTTAAACTTATTTAGGCTATCAACCTCCACCACAAGGGATGGAAGTCTGTTCCACCAACCAACCACCCGCTGGCTAAAGGCAAATTTCCACACGTCTATCCTACATCTGTCTTTCCTCAATTTGAATTTATGCCCTCTCAGGTGATTTTTCTGAGCTAGAGGAAGAATCCCATCAGCATTGAGCATGCTTAAACCATTCAAGGCTTTATACACCTCTATCAGATCACCTCGCTGGTACCTGGTCTCCAGACACTGTAATTTGCAAAACTTAAGCCTTTCTTCGTAAGAGCACCCCTTTGTTCCATTCACTAATCTTGTTGCTCTTCTCTGTACTCGTTCCAGCAGCTCTACATCCTTCTTGAAATGAGGCCTCCAGACCTGTATACAGTACTCTAGGTGTGGCCTGACCACTGCCTTATACAAGGGAATAATCACCTCCTTATCCCTGCTAGAAAAATTCCTATATATCATTGACAATACACCATGAGCTACTCTTGCAGCCCGTCTGCACTGCTCAGAGAACTTCATATCTGCCTGCACAACCACCCCCAGGTCCCTTTCATTCTCTACCACTGTCAGTGTAGTACCACAGAGTTGATACGTTGCTCTGGGGTTGCTGTTTCCCATATGTAGTACTTTACATTTGTCAATGTTAAACTTCATTTGCTACCTCTCAGCCCATCTGCTCAACCTTTCCAGATCCTGTTGCAGCAGCATAGTGTCAGTAGTGTCCTTGACAACCCTGCCAACCTTTGTATCATCTGCAAACTTGGACATTAAGCTTGATATACCATCATCAATATCATTTATAAATACAGAAAACAATAATGGACCCAACACTGAGCCCTGAGGGACTCCACTAATAACATTAGTCCACGATGAGCAGTGTCCATTGATTACCACTCTCTGTCTTCTCCCCCTCAACCACCCCTTTATCCATAGCAGCAATTTGCCTCCAATGTCACACTGCTCCAATTTGTGTAGCAGTCTTCCATGTGCAACAGTATCAAAAGCCTTTCTAAGATCCAAGTATATAATATCAAAGTTATTCCCTGCATCCAGTTCTTTTGTGACTGCATCATAGTATCCAATCAAGTTGGTCAGGCAAGACTTCCCCTTAACAAAACCATGCTGTGTCTGAGCTATAACTGAAGTCTTGTCTAAATGATCCTGCAGTGCTTCTTTAACCAGTGCCTCCATTAATTTTCCTGGAACAGAAGTTAAGCTCACAGGTCTATAATTACTTGTGTCAGCCTTTGATCCTCCTTTGTGAATTGGGGTCACATTTGCACATTTCCAGTCTATGGGTACCTCCCCTGAGTCCAAGGAAGCTCTCATAATTATGGCTAAGGGTTTGCTTACTTCCTTTGCTGCCTCCTTTAATATAACTGGATAGATCCCATCCACCCCGGGTGCCTTTCTTGTGTTTATCTTCAACAGTTTCTCCTCCACTTTACTCCCAGTTATTTCAAGATTCTGTAGCTTACTGCTAGAGTTGAGTGCACCTCTGGCATTCCCCTTGCTGAATAACTCCTCATGTGTGAATGTCGATGCAAAATATTCATTTAGTTTGTTAGCTACCTGAGCAGGATCATCAACAGTTGACCCATCAATATCAAGTGGACCAATCTCATTCATCCCCTTCCTTCTAGAGTTTACATAAGTAAAGAACTCTTTGCTGTTTTTCTTTGCATCCCTTGCCAAGGATTTCTCGTAATCTGGCTTCGCCTGCCTAACCTCCTTTGTAACTTGGTTGCATATCAACTTGTATCTATCATAGGCTTCTGTGTCATGTGTTAATTTGTAAGTATCCCATGCATTTTTCTTCTCTGCCATATGCCTCATTAGTTCATCTGACATCCATTTTGGCCTAAACCTTGAACAATATTTCTTAGTTGGTATGTAAAGCCTAGTAGCTTCCAAGATAAGTTCTTTGAATGCTTCCAATTTTGAATTTGCTGTTGGTAGCATCATCGGTTGGTCCCACTGTATAGAATTTAAATACTGTCTCAGTCCATCGTAGTCGCCTTTACGGAAGCAATAACCCTTCCCTTTACCCCTAATGGTAGTTACCTCTTTGAGTAAATCCCACTCCAGCACACTGTGATCACTGCCACCTAGTGGTTCATTTATCTGCAGATTCTTAATGCATGAAGAATCACTGCTGATAATCAAATCAAGAGTATTACTCCCTCTAGTTGCCTCCCGAACATGCTGATGTAGAAAACAATCATCCAATAAATCCACAAAAGCCCTGCTAGTGTGTGAGTAACCAGCCCCCAAATTCCAGTCAATATCTGGGAAATTAAAATCTCCCATTATAAGACTCTCTGATTTACTGGCCCACTCTATTTCCCTGTACAGTTCCTTATTATACTCATCAGAGTCATTAGGCCTATAGCACACTCCTACTCTCAATTTTGATCTCCCAATGTTTATGTCACACCAAACTGACTCAACACTGCACTGTCCAGCGATGTCGACTGGCTTCACTTCCTTGGTTTTTATGTGTTTCTTAACTAATAGCATAACCCCTCCCCCCTTCCTATCCTGTCTATCCTTTTTTATTCATATCGGAAGCATCACTCTGAAGCCTCATGGTTGGGGCCCAATTCATACTTAACTTTCCTCTGAGTAACATCTGAACAGTCTTATCCTTAGAAATTTCTAATTTATACATTTTTACCCCATCCTCCAAAACTTTTAATGTCTCCTCAGCTTTTTTCTCAATCTGAGGTCTAGCATTTTCTTGTACAACCAATTCTAAATCATCAGCATATGCTATAATTTCTACTTCAGGTATAGAGAGATTTAAAAACTCATCAAATACCATATTCCATGCAAAGGGGCCAATCATCAAGCCTTGCGGACATCCACGATATACTCTCTTGGTTATCTTAGCATATTTAGTTTTAACCACTACTTCTCTATTAGAGAAATAATTCTTATATACACTAAACTTATTTGAGCATCCAATTCTTCTAATTCTGGCAAGGATACCTTCCCACCACAAACGATCAAATGCTCCTTTGAAATCTACAAATATCCTTAGAGCATATCGATAACCACTCTGCTCCACTGTCTCAACCAACTTATACAGGGTGATTCAGCAGGAATAGTAAATATTTTGGGAGGTTATAGTATCAATTAATCTGAGTAAAAAAGTTCATATAAACGTGTCCAATTCTGAGTGGATACGGAGATACAGGTGTTTGAAACTGGCACACACAAAGCCATTATGAGAGGTATTAAAAAACAATAAATGACTTATTTGTTTGTATTTATTGGCTTTTTGAATGATACAAAACACAAATATTGACAAATTTTTTACAGTTCACAATAAATGTTCGAAAATCCCACCGCCAACTTCAATGTACTTTGCAACTCTTGGTAATATGATGTGTTGTTCTTCTGAGGTCGTCTTGGCGTTTCTTTACGATGGCAGCAGTGTTCAAAATGCGAGCGAGCAATTCATCTCTAGCATTCACCTTTTCTTTGTACTTTTCATCCATCCCCACAAACAAAAAGCTATTGGAGCGAGCTCTGGAGACCTTGGTGGCCAATGAACGGGACCACTGCAGCCAATCCATCATTCAGGGAAAGTTCGATTTAGATATTGTATCACCAGATGGATATAATGTGTAGGAGCTTCATCATGTTGAAAGTACATACCAATCCTTGTAGCCAAGGGACCAGTGGAAGTTTTTTTTACAGAAATTCTAGGTAAATGGGCCCTGTTAGATGATTTTGTAACGCAACAGGCCCAATCAACTGATTGTCGATGATACTGCACCACATGTTTACAGAGCAGCAATGTTGAAAATTTGTTTCTACACTGGCATGTGGATTTTCTTTCTACCACCTATGACAGTTACAGGTGTTGTTGATACTGTCACGGGTGAAAGTAGCTTCATCCCTGAATAGTATTAATGAAATTAATCAGCAATTAGCATTTACCCACCGACAGAATTCCAATCACTGGGCGTAGTCTGCTGGTTGAAGAAGGTGTTGCACCTGCTGTATGCGAAATGGATAAAAGCCGTGCTCACATAATGTTCGCCATACTCTTGTCTGTGGAACACCAATATGCGTGGAAATTCTTCACATGCTAATTGTAGGACTAAGTTTTACCGACTGAAGAATGTGTTCTATTTCATCCATAATTTTGTTCATTTACACGTTCAGAAGAAATATGAGCGCTGGGAACTGCACCAGTCTCACGCAGTTTGATGTAAACCCTAGTAAACACCCTTGAATCCGGTATTCTGCAGTTAGGAAACCGCCGATGGTATTCTCTACAAGCAGCAGTAGCACTTCCACCACAAAAACCATAGACAAACACCATATCGGCATATTCAGCATGTGTGAAGATGTGTGGCATTGTTAACAACACTTCTAACACCAAACAGCATCAGGTTATCACTGCTTCTTGGTCACATATGATTCAGGGAACTGTGTGCACCAGTTTCAAACAGCTGTATCTCCGTATCCATTGAGAATTGGACACGTGTTTATATGAAGTTTTTTACTCAGAATAATTGATACTATAACCTCCTAAAACATTTACTGTTCCTGTTCCTCCTGAATCACCCTGTATATCGCATCCTCAGTTGGATAACCTTAAGCAAAAACCTGTATTGGTTTACTGAGGACATCTTTTTTTTTTTTTTTTTTCATACATAATCATCAATCAGTTTACACATAACCATTCATATACCTTTCCTAAGACTGGGAGCAGAGCAATAGGCCAATACACTCCAGTTTAATTTAACAATCAATCTAAACTTTGAACAATCAATTTAATTTGAGCTTGTTTCCAGCAAGATAGGAAGGCTCCCTCCTCCTACATTTATTGTAAAATTCCACATAGAATTCAGGTTTTAACTGAAAAGACTTTTTCATAACAATAACTTCTGCTTTTTCAAGGCTCGGCGACTTACCTTCCTCGCCACAGTCCATGGCTTCTTTTACTTCATTTTTTCCTCAGCTCTTCTGAATCATACTGGGCATTCTCTAATACCATCTGCATCTGTTGCTCCATACATGGATCTATTTCAACCCGAAAGAAATCATCCAAGATTTTACTCACAGATTTTACTCGCTCCAAGTAAGTGTCTGGCTACTACCAGCACCAATAGTGCAAGTTATATCCTTTAAACTATGCTTGTTAGTTATAATTTTAAAAAGAGAGTTCCATAGATCTCAGGAATCGTGTTCCTCCGCAAACTTCTTCCACATGTTAATCTTAGTTCTACTTACTACTCTAACATACAAATGCCTCTTTTCTTTGTACAACTCTTTATACATAGATAGCAGATCTAAATTTCCGTACCTTCTCTGACGTTGAAACTTTTTCCTTAGCTTAAATGTTTCTTTTAACTCTAAGTTCTGCAGTCCACCAGAAAACTGGCTTGTTCACTAAACACTTTCTTCATACTTTTATCACAAGATTTTATAATTATTGTAGTCAATTCACTAGCATATTTTTCTTCTGTCAAACCTTCGCAGTTTACACTATTAACAGTATCCAAATACACAGTTCCAAACTTTATCCAATCTGTACTTTTAGTTAAATATCTATTAGTATCATATATTACTCTGATTTCATCATTGGACACTATATTAAAGTAGATACTGTTGTGGTCACTTGTTGTGTAATTCTCAATCACACTCCAATTCTTAATCTTATTCCTGATAACCTCAGTTGCAATTGTAACGTCTATGTAGGACTTACCAAATAAGTAGGAGCATGATCTGCAGTATTCATTCAGTGTGTCACGAGCAACTCTACAGGCATCATACCTCTATCATCAGAAGTCTCGCTGCCCCACAATGGGGCAACGAGACTTCTGAAGCCCAATGTCCTATAGACTTCCAAGTAATCCACATAAGGTTCTATACTTCCCGATGGCTGAAAATAAATTGTTATGAAGTATGCTCTACTAAAGCTGCCCATTATTTCACAACAAATCATGTTTTCTCCACATAAAGAAAACTTTAGTTGCAGCTAACTCTTTCTCTGATTACAAGCAGTCATTGGTATTGCTCCTTCTGATATAATTTTATACCTTTGCAGTTAACCATGTACTTGGCCTTGTGCCACATAAGACTCCTGTAGGAGAGAGTGTGATATCATCCTGCTCCATTACATAATTTATTTGTGATACTACTGCTTTTGCTTTATGGGCATTTAACTGCAAGATTTTAATTCTCCTATCCATAATTTACCTCTTTTTTTTTTATGACTCCAGAGCCTTAGCATATTCTGGACATTTCTTACCAGTGGCAACATGGGCAGCCTCAACATCATTTTTCTTGCAATTACAGCAAAATGGTTGCTTACTACCCCCTAGCAATCCTTAAACGAGTGACCTTCACAATGGATAAAATGGAATATAGGTCAAAGGCAAAATGCCCAAAACAATCTGTGAATAAATGGTCACTGTTTATGGAGAAGGCTTCCCAGGTTAGTGTTGTTGGACACTGGTAAAAACAGTTCAAATGTGGATGAACCACAATTCATGGTGAAGAAATCCCAGGATGCCCAGCAACTTCTGTAACAGGAGAGAATGTTGCAAAAATTGAGGCATTAATCCTGGAAGATTTCTGCATTAGTGACAAAGAACTAGCTGTGGAGCTCCAAATTTGTATAGGGTCTGTGGAGAGAGAGCATCTGCAGCTCAGCTGCAGATGTTTTCCACAGACCATCAACAGCTGCATAAAGTGTCTGCTAGATGGATTAGAAGAAAGACTGCTGTCTACCCTCACCTGTTGTGAGCGCTCAGAGGGAAAACTGGATACCCACCCAAGAAAATTTGAGGCTTGAAGTGGTGAAGCCCATGTTTAGTCTCTAGAGCAAAGTTTCCGGCATCCCCCCCCCCTACTTCTCCTTCAACCCATGCACAGTACTAAGTACTATAGGTTTTGATACCTTTCGTGT
Organism: Mastigoproctus giganteus; assembly: GCF_048544385.1. NCBI lineage: Eukaryota > Metazoa > Arthropoda > Arachnida > Uropygi > Thelyphonidae > Mastigoproctus > Mastigoproctus giganteus. Next base: position 41,418,988 of record NC_143584.1, on the reverse strand, counting down.
TTGGGGTTTTCATAAAAAAAAAAAAAAAAAAAAAAAAAAAAAATATTACAAAACAGTAGGCAAACTATAAGATGGAAGCTTATTTAAAAATATGAAAAATATGATCAAAATATGCAAAATATGATCAAAATGCCTTTAAAATGTTAAGTGCAACTGGTTGAACTTCACCATTGAGTTTTTCCATTGAATTTGTTCATAGATGGTTAACATATGCCAGTGTGTCACCAGTGGATCGATCAGTGATCGCCAGTATGGACAGGATCCATACTGGCGATCATTGATCAGATGGAATGTTTGTAGATAGTGTAAGAGTTTGCGGTTAATGGATTTCTTCATTACTTTAGAAAGAATAGAAGTAAGAGCAGTGTGATAAGCCAGAGGGATTTGTCACCCTTTTTAGGAACTTGCTGGATATGAGTAAATTTCCGACGGAGGAAAAACACCATAGGAATAAGAAAGTGTAAAAAGGCAAAACAGAACACTAGTAAACTCATGTGAACAGATTTTGAGAAAAAGTGGTGAAATAGTGGTGAAGGATTTACTACTTTCAGAATTCTTCTGAAATCCTTGTATTCTCTGCTCAGTGTGTGTTGTGGTTTCTCTTACCCATCAAGTCCAGAATGCCAGTTCTGCTTTCCTTTCTTTTCTAATGCTTTATTGAACACTTCTCTTAGGATGGATCCAGTTCTTTTAGCTTTCATAGTTGATTAGTCCATTTCTTTTGTCTTATAATGATTTTAACAAATTTTCTATGTTCTTCTCCAGACTTACATTTTAGGTGGTTCTACATTTTAAATGGAATGTGGAGTGTCTATACTTCAAAATAATCATTAATTTTCTTTCTTTCTTTCTTTCTTTTTTGTATTGCAAATGTGTAGTTTCCCTGTATCTGTCTGTCTTGTATGTCTACACTAACAGCTCGTCTCCCAGTGAACAGATTTTTGTGAAATTTGATATTTGACCCTTAAGAAGGGTTGCCAGGTTGTCCCAAATGTCATTAAAGTTGAAATAGAAATACATTAATTCTCTGCCCCCCCCCAAATATACTGTATATCTTGAATTATCTACACTGAGGGAACAACTTTATTAAGTACACCTACCCCTTTGCTTGAAGTGATGCAGTCCTTCAGTAACAGCATTATGTTCTTGTTTATACTCCGGCATGACCACCAGGTCAGTGGAGTTTATAATAAATCAATCAATACAAATGTTAATCGCATTTAGCAGTCACTGGCTTGAACGCCAGTCCACTCAAAGAGTGCTTGTTACTGCACTCCTGCTCCTGATCACTTGGCTATGTCAGGCCTTCAATACAAATGTTAATCGCATTTAGCAGTCACTGGCTTGAACGCCAGTCCACTCAAAGAGTGCTTGTTACTGCACTCCTGCTCCTGATCACTTGGCTATGTCAGGCCTTATACCATGTGATGCTGTTACTGAAGGAATGTTTGTACCATGTTGATATAAAGCAAGTGAGCAGATATAGAGTGATGCCATGGGTGTGAAATTCAGTGCAGGAATGGGCAAGGTGAAAATTTAAGTGACTTTGAATTTGGCATGGTAATTGGTGCCAGATGTGCTAGTATTGTATCTTGGAAAGGAAACTGCAGCCCCTTCTGAGGTTTTCACATATGACTGTATCTCAGGTGGATTTTGATTTCATAATCAAATAGCAGTGGTGATCCTGATTCTGAGAGGCTTTCTTGATAAGAGGCTACAGTCAGCCAAATAACAGCCCAGTTCAACAGTGATAACCAAAGAGGCATGTCAGAATGCACAACTTTGTTATAGATGGGGTACTGCAGTTGATGACCAAACCAGGTTCTACTCCTGTCTGAAAAAAAGGAAAGTAACACCAACACTAGGTTGGTGGAGGATTGGAGAAGCATTGCCTCCTTTGACAAGTTCAGTTCCTATTGTTTCATACTAATGAGAAGACAAGAATATGGTGAAAAACAGCATGAGTTCTGGGACACCATCCTGCCAGGTGTCAACAATGCAAGCCAGTGGTGGCGGATAGCATTAATGGTGTGGGGAGTGCTTTTGTATTTCACATTAGGCTTCTCACTACCAGTAGAGCAACATTTTGATGCCACAGATTATTTGGAAATTTTTCTGACCAAACACTGAATCCCTCTGTGAAATGGCTGCAGTGTATCCCTCTGCGAAATAGTCCATTCCAACATGGTAATGTACCATGTCATTAGAAGAGGCAAGAAAACAAGTTTATAGAGCATCAGCCAAAAAAAAAAAAAAAAACCCTCATTTCACACATTCATTCGCTCTAAAAGTTTGTCCAGTTCTTCCCTTAATTTATTTAGGCTATCAACTTCCACAACAACAAATTACAAATTAAAGTTTGTTCCTGCAATCAACTACCTGCTGGCTAAAGGCAAATTTCTGCACATCTATTCTCCAAATCTTTCCTCAGTTTGAGTTTATGCCTCCTCAGGTTTGTAATCTGAACAAGAGGAAGCATCCCATCAGCATTGAGCCTGCTCAACCCATTTAAGGCCTTATCCACCTCAGTCAGATCACCTTGCAGGTGCCTAGTCTCCAGACACTGCAATTTGTAGAACTTAAACCTTTCTTGGTAAGTGGACCCCTTTGTTGCCAGTCTTGTTGCCCTTCTCTGTACTCATTCTAGCCTCTCAGCATCCTTCCTAAAATGAGGCCTCCAGACCTGTACACAGTACTTAAGGTGTGGCCTGACCATAGCCTTGTACAATGGGATAATCACCTCCCTACTAGCAAAATTTCTGTATATCATTGACAAGACCCCATGACCTGCTCTGGCAGCCTGTTTACACTGCTCAGAAAATTTCATATCTGACTGCACAATTAGGTAGGTTTTTTTCATTTTCTACCACCCTGAGTGTAGTGCTACACAGTTGCTATGTTACTCTGGGGTTACTTCTACCTGTTTGCAGTACTTTGCATTTGTCAATGTTAAACTTCACTTGCCTATTCTTTGCCCAACTTTTCTAGATCCTGTTGCAGTAGTGTACTGTCATTACTCTCATTAACAACCCTGCTATTCTTTGTATCATCTGAAAACTTTGACATTAAGTTTTCAGATGATATTTAATATGCCTTCATCAATATCATTGATAAATATACTAAACAACAATGGGCCCAACACTGAACTCTGGGGGGCTCCACTAATAACATTAGGCCATGAAGAGCAGTGTCCATTGATTTCCACTTTCTGTCTTCTCCTGCTCAACCATCGTTTTATCCATTGTAGCAACTTGCCCTAAATGCCATACTGCTCCAATTTGTACAGTAGTCTTCCATGTGCAACAGTGTCAAAAGCTTTCCTTGGTATAGAAATGGTTTCAAGAACATGAGAGTAAGTTCAATGTGCTGTGATTACCTCCCCAGTCACTATGTCTCAATCCAATTGAGCATATGCAGGATGAGATGGAAGGAGCTGTTTGTAGTAGAGCTACAACCATCCAGTTCACAACAACTGTGGGAACCAGTTGAGTGAACACAGACCAGCATCCTTATAGCACACTTTTTCTGCTTCATTGAGTAAATGTTGTGCTATTCATGAAATTCAAGTTCTGAGGGTTGTCAGGGGTGGGGACCTGCTTGCTTTTAGGTAGATGACAATAATAAAGTGGTCACTCAGTCGATATGCATAAGTGTAAGTATGTTTTGGATATTTGGGTATTACTTGAAGGAAAAGTTAGACAACACTAAATGTAGTGTTGGTACACAGGAAGATTTTGGGCCCATTTCTGTTTCTACAATCACTCTACTGAAATGTTGCTGATAGATTTGGAATAGGAACTTTGATCTCTGATCAAATAATAGAGTACTGTTAGGCACTTTTGTCTATAACAGTTATCTAAATAAAAAGAAACTTTGCTTGATTGCTAATCATCACATGGGTAGATTTAAGAAGTTTTGGTAAACACTTCTTGAATGTAATATAGGTATATTTCTGATCTCATGAAGAGTAATGTCATTAAAACAAAAGGGGTATTCATGTGACTTTTGTTTTCATGATGTTAATCTTCATGTTCAAGGTGAGTGTAATTTTTATATTTCTTGTCTAATATTAACAATAGTGATTACTCTTTAAATCTTCCCTTCTCCTGCTTGTAGATACCATTTTCAAATAACAGTAAAGCATATTTTGATAGAATGTCCATTTTATCATAATGCTGAAGTAACAGTGTTTTTCAGTCACATGTACTGTCGCAAAACCAGTTAACTCTGCAGACAATTTTAGGAGATAAATCGAACACTAATGACACTTTTACTCTCCTTAAACTAGCAAACCTGACAAATTGAATTTAATATCAATTTGAACATGCTGACAGCAAAATAACAGGTGTGTTTTATAGTCAAAGTAACCTTTGCACCAAAAATCCCCAAAAAAAAAATAATGTCCATTTAATGTGCAAGAACTTAAAGATAGCTCCATGGTAATGCAAGAAGGTAAAAAGGTTTTTTCTTTCTTTTTTTGAAATTTTATGTTTGTGAGCTGAACAAAAAAATAAATAAATAAAATAAATAACTTCAATTATGTTTATTAATATATATCTTTTTCCTCTAGGAAAAAATTTTTGAGGCCCTTCAGCATGTGCTGGAAAAAGTATATGGCAATGAGGGAGGTCTAAAGCACTCAGTGGCTGATAAGCCAGTGGAAGAACTTAAAGATAGTTCAAGTGGATTAAATAATGATAATCAGAATAAAGACATATTGAATAGCCCATTTTATCTTCAAACAGATAAAGAGAATTTTAGAAGGTCTCATATAAGCACTGTACTTTTAGAGCATGACAATATCAGCGATATTGTTATTCAGTCTGGTAATAGAGAGCCATTGTTATCTGTAACACTGTCCCCAGAAAAAAATGAAAAGGATAGTGTTTCAAATTTACAGTATATTCAACATGCAAATGATGATAATCAAATGACTGAAGAATATTCTAAAAAGTTAATTATAGATAAAGGTGCAATTGGATTTTCTCTTCATTCTTCTGAAAATTCAAAATTTTTAGAATGTATGCTTTCCAAAGATGAAAATGAAATTTGTGTACCTGGTAATCAAGATTTCTTCTCTACTGACTCATCTAGAAATGTAAGGTTAGAAAACAATTATGAAATCCTAAAGGATAGTAATTTAATTTCCAAAGATAATGTCACTGTAGAAAATACCTCAGCTTTATGTGAAATGAAGTCTACTATTTCAGAGGGTAAAGAGAAAAACATTTCTTGGGCTAGAGGAGCAATACAAGATGAAGATGGAAACGTAATTCAGGTAAGGTGTCTTCTTGAATAGCATATATAGGGTGTTTGAAAATAATTGACAGTTTGTTAAATTCTGTCTGCAAATTTACAAAATGTATCTAATTAAAAATGTAGTATGTCTATACTTGTGAACTCAGTTTTATTGGTGGTTGCCATGTGTATTTGTTGGTGGGTGCTAAGTTTCACCAAGATAGACTGTTGTTACTGCTGCATTGTAACAATAGTCCATATTTAATCAAATAGATATCCAGTCATATTTACTCCAAAGGAAAGGGCATTGTGTTTTGTTGTTAGCCGAGCATAAATCGGCTATTACTGTTTGATGAGCATTCAGATATCAGTTTAGTGAAGACCCACAACAGCATTAGAAGATGGTTTCACCAGTTAGAAGGAACAGGTAACATTTTAAAACAGACAAGTATGGGAAGGCCAAAAGCATCAGAAGAAACTATAGCGACCATTAGGACATCCTGCATTTGTAACCCTGGGAAATCAGTTTGTGTTGGAGTTAAGAATTACAGGTTCCAAAATCAACACTCTGTGATGTGTTATTTAAATGTCTTCAATTGCATACAAAATTCAGTTGTTATACAAAAGTAAATCAGGTGAAAAACCAAACCATGTAGAATTTAGGCGATGAAGAAAATTTGTTAAACACCATGTGTACTGCTGAAACCACGTTTCATATCAGAGGACGGTTAACTATTATAATTGCAAAATATGGTGTTCAGAAAATCAAACAATGGTCCAAGAACACATTTGTGATAGTCCCAAGGTGAACGTTTTGTTGGATTAATGTGTGATCGTATTTTTAGCCTATTTTTATTTTTTGAAAACACACATTTTCCTGGACATGCTAGAAAATTTTTTCTTTCCTATACAAAAGCACAAACCAGTATTCTTTTACTTATAGGACATAGCTAAGGGCAAATTATCATCCCACCATACATAACATTACTACTATTTGTAAGGATAGAATTGTGGAGGGCTCTGCTGTTGTTTATTTGGTTTTTAGGAGCATTAGCAACTAAGGCCATATTGCTCCGGGATATGCGGTGGTCATTCCCTGACCTTTCCGCATCCTCCGTATTTGGTGGTGACGGGCTCGAACCCCGGTCTAATCAAGAAGCGTGTGCTACGCACTGCTGCTCCTTCCCACCTGGCTACGGAGGCGCCGAGGGCTCTGCTCATGGAGAAGTCTATATCCTTGTGGGCAACCAGATCCCATTTCAGCATTTCCAACTTTACCACTGTGAAACAATTTTCTTTACATTGGGTTTTTATTAACAGGCTGTTCTATTTATTTGCTACCACTTGGAACTGACATCCCCAGAAAGAACTTGATGATCTCTTTCTGTGTCTACTTCTTGGGGATTTCAATAGACATACTACCCACATCAATAGAAGGGGACGAGTCATAGAGCATATGCTCATGATAGTAATCTCTCCCTTCTTCCACATGCCTAATGGTATGTTTTCTGCCATCTTGCTTGCGTAATGGAGAAACCTAATTTCACACATCCATTCCCTCTAAAAGTTTGTCCATTTCCTCCTTGAATTTATTTAGACAGTTGGAACAACAACAGATGGAAGTTTGTTCCAGCAATTAACCACCCTCTGGCTAAAGGCAAATTCCTGCACATCCATTCTACAACTGTCTTCCCTCAATTTGAATTTATGCCCCCTCAGATTCGTAATCTGAGCAAGTGGAAGTTCTATCAGATCCTATCAGAATCCAGCATGCTCAAACCATTCAAGGCCTTATACACCTCGATCAGATCACCTTGCAGGTGCCTAGTCTCCAGATGCTGCAACTTACAGACAAGCACTTTCTTTGTAAGTGCACCCCTTTGTTCCTCTCACCAATCTTGTTGCCCTTCTCTGTACTCGTTCTAACAACTCTACATCCTTCCTAAAATGAGGCCTCCAGACTGTATACAATACTCAAGGTGTGGCCTGACCATTGCCTTATACAAAGGGATAATCACCTCCTTGTTTCTGCTAGCAAAATTCCTATATATCATTGACAAATCTCCAGGACCTGCTCTGGCAGCCCAACTGCACTGCTCAGAGAACCTCATATCTGAAAGTACAATTACCCCCAGGTCTTTTTCATTCTTCACACTCCCTGAGTGTAGTGCCACACAGTTGATATGTTTCTCTTGGATTACTGCTACCAATATGGAGTACTTTGCATTTGTCAATGTTAAACTTCAGTTGCCACTTCTCAGCCCATCTGCCTAACTTTTCTAGATCCTGTTGCAGTAGCATACTGGCTTTACTGTCATTAACAACCCCGCTAACCTTTGTATCATCTGCAAATTTGGACATTAAGCCTGATATGCCTTCATCGATATCATTGATAAATACAGAAAACAACAATGGGCCCAGCACCGAACTCTGGGAGACTCTGCTAATAACATTAGTCTACGTAGAGCAGCATCCATTTATTGCCACTCTCTGCCATCTCCCACTCAACCATCCCTTTATTTTATCCCTTGCAGTAACTTGCCCTTAATGCTATACTGTTCTAATTTGTACAGCAGTCTTCCATGTGCAGCCAGTATCAAAAGCTTTCCTGAAATCCAAGTATATGATATCAAAGTTATTTTTTGTATCCAGTTCCAATCAAATTGGTCAGACAAGATTCCCCCTTAACAAACCCATGCTGTATCTGAACTATTACTGCTGTCTTGTCTAGGTGATCCTGTATCACCTCTTTAACCAGTGACTCCATTATTTTCCCCAGAACAGAATTTCAACTAACAGGTCTGTAATCATTTGTGTTACCCTTTGTTGTACCCCCTTTGTGAATTGGAGATGTGCAAATATATGGGAATATATTTGCACATCTCCAATCCATGGGGACCTCCCCTGACTCTTAAGGATATGCTCATAAGTATGGCTAAAAGTTTGCTTACTTCCCTTGCTGCCTCCTTCTTTATAACTGGATAGATTTCATCTGCCCCAGTACCTTTTTTATGTTTAACTTCAACAATTTCTCCTCCCCTCTGCTCTCAGTTATTACGAAATCACTTATCTCCCTGTTTGAGTTTGATAAACTTCTGGCATTCCCCTCCTTGAATAACTCCTCATGGGTGAATGTAGATGCAAAATACTCATTCAGTTTATCACCTACTTAAGCAGGATCATCAGTGGTCGAACCATCTATGTTAAGTGGATCAATCTAATTACGTAAGTAAAGAACTTTGCTGTTTTTCTTTGTGTCCTTTGCCAAAGATTTCTCGTAATCTGCCTTCGCCTGCCTAACCTTCTTAGTGACTTGATTACAGACTAGCTTATATCTGCCGTAGGCTTCTGTGTCACCTGATAATTTACACGAATCCCACGCATGTTTCTTTTCTGCCATGAGCCTCATTAATTCATTCGACATCCATTTAGGCCTGATTTGAACAGTATTTCTTAGTTGGTATGAAAAGTCTAGTAGCCTCCAAGATTAAGTCCCTGAAGGCTTCCCATTTAGAATTCACTGTTTGTAACATCATCAGTTGATCCCACTGTATAGAATTTAAAAACTGTCTGAGACCACTGTAGTCATCGTTACGAAAGCGAAACCCTTCCGTTTACCCTTGATTCTGTAGTTACATCTTTAATTCAATTCCACATCAGTACACGCTGTGATCACTGTCACCTAGTGGTTTCTTATCTTCAAATTCTTAATACATGAATAATCACTGCTGATAATCAGATTAAAAGTATTATTCCTTCTGGTTGCCTTTTGAACATGTTGCTGTAGAAAACAATCCTCCAATAAATCCACAAAAGTCTTGCTAGCGTGCGAGTGACCAACCCACAAGTTCCAGTCAATATCTGGAAAGTTAAAATCCCCCATTACATGACTTTTTGACTTACTGGCCCATTCTATTTCTCTGCCCAACTGTTCATTGTACTCAATAGAGTCATTAGGCCTATAACATACTCCTACTCTCATTTTCCCTTTCCAGTGTTTATGTCACACCAAACAGACTCAACATTGCACTGTCCGTCCGTGTCAACTGGATGGACTTCCTTAGATGTTGTGTTTCTTATCTAACAGCATAACCCCTCCTCCCTTCCTACCCTGTTTGGGGAGTACACATTGTACTCCCCAAATTCGAATTCTGCACTACTTATATCTGTGGCACCGTGTCTCTGATATCCCTACAATATCTGCCTTTGATGTCTTGATCAGCACTTCAAATTCATCAATTTTCTTTGCTATACTTCTAGCATACATGCAAGTATACAATGCACTTGTTCTTACTCTTAGTTACCCTAACACAGCCCATGTATTTATTTGTTCCATGATGACTCCCAGCAACTTGCTCTCTCTAGGATGCTGCTCATTACAATAGAAGCAGTGCAAGAATCACTTTCACCTCTGCTGGCGGTTACCGTTAAATATTTTAGTCTGCGAATCCTCCCAATCTGGCAGTTTTCCAATCCACATAACATTGCCTCGATAGATTCATCAGGGTGATTGGAATACTTTCCAAATCTGGCAAAGTTTGACATCACTGCAGTCAGCTAGGAGCCACCGATAGCTCTTGTTGTTGGCCCTGTCATGCACATCACAGAAAGTATTGTTCGTGCGGTTGGAATTGCAATTCCAAAGACACCTTTTCCCAAACCATGGTGGCACAAGTGCACTGCTTCTATTAGCATGAGCAGCAGTCTGGAAAGCAAGGTAATGGAGATTTCCAGGGCTGCTGGAAGTCCTAGTGGAACAAGTAAATACATGGGCTATGTTAGGGTTGCTAGGAGTAGGAGTATAGTTAATAAATCTCATGAGCTTGAAGTGCTAGTCAAGACATCAAAGGGCAGATATTGTTGGGATATCAGAGACATGGTGTCACACAGTTATAGGCAGTGCAGATTTGGAATTTGGGGAGCACAATGTGTACAGGAAGGATAGACAGGACGGGAAGGGAGGAGGGGTTATGCTGTTAGTTAAGAAACACATAAAATCTAAGGAAGTGCATCCAATTGATGTTGGTGGACAATGCAGTGTTAAGTCTGTTTGGTGTGAAATAAGCACTGGGAAAGGAAAAATGAGAGTAGGCGTGTGTATTAGGCCTAATGAATCCGTTGAGTATAATGAGCAATTGTGCAGAGAAATAGAGTAGGCCGGTAAATCAGAATGTCTTATAATGAGTGATTTTAACTTTCCAGATATTGACTGGAACTTGTGGTTGGTCACTCGCACACTAGCAAGACTTTTGTGGATTTATTGGATGACTGTTTTCTACAGCAACATGTTCGAGAGGCAACCAGATGGAGTAATACTCTTGATCTGATTATCAGCATTGATTATTCGTGCATTAAGAATTTGCAGATAAAGGAATCACTGGGTGCAGTGATCGCAATGTACTGATGTGGGAATTACTTAAAGATGTAACTACCATCAAGGCTAAAGGGAAGGGCTTTGGCTTTCGTAAAGGTGACTACAGAGGTCTTAGACAATTTTTAAATTCTGTACAGTGGGATCAACTGATGATGTTAACAACATTGAATTTTAAATCGGAGGCCTTCAGGAACTTAATTTTGGAGGCTACTAGGCTTTTCATTCCAACTAAGAAATTCTGTTCAAGATTTAGGCCTAAATGGATGTCAGATGAATTAAGAAAGCTCGTGGCAGAGAAGAAGAATGTATGGGATCCATATAAAGTATCAAGGTGAGACAGAAGTCTATGGCAGTTATAAACTAGTCTGTAATCAAGTCACAAAGGAGGTTAGGCAGATGAAGGCAGATTATGAGAAATATTTGGCAAAGGATGCAAAGAAAAACAGCAAAGAGTTCTTTACTTATGGAAACTCTAGAAGGAAAGGGATGAATCAGATTGGACCACTTAACATAGATGGGTTGACTGTTGATGATCATGCTCAGGTAGCTGATAAACTGAATGAGTATTTTGCATCTACATTCACACATGAGGAGTTATTCAACGAGGGGAGTGCTAGAAGTTTATCAAATGCTAAGAGGGGGTTAAGTGATTTTGTAATAACTGAGAGCAAAGTGGAGCAGAAATTGTTGAAGTTAAACATAAGGAAGGCACGTGGGGTGGATGGGACCCATCCAGTTATATTAAAGGAGGCAGCAAAGGAAGTAAGCCAACCCTTAGTCATAATTATGAGAGCTTCACTGGACTCAGGGGAGAGGTCCCCATGGACTGGAGGTGTGAAAATGTATCACCAATGCACGAAGGGGGTTCAAAAGGTGACAAGTAACTACATACCTGTTAGTTTAACTTGTGTTCCGGGGAAAATAATGGAATCTCTGGATAAAGAAGCATTGCACGATCATCTAGACAAGACTGAAGTAATAGTTAAGACATAGCATGGGTTTGTTAAATGGAGGTCTTCTCTGACCAGTTTGATTGGATATTATGATGTGGTCACAAAGGAACTGAATGCCAAAAATAATTTTGATATCATATACTTGGATTTCAGGAAAGCTTTTGATAGTGTTGCTCATGGAAGACTGCTATACAAAATGGCATTAAGGGTAAGTTGCTACAATGGATAAAGGGATGGTTGAGTGGGAGATGACAGAGAGTGGTAATCAATGGACACTGCTCTTCGTGGACAAATGTTATTAGTGGAGTTCCCCAGGGTTCGGTCCTGGGCCGATTGTTGTTTTTTGTACTCATTAATGATATTGATGAATGTATATCAGGATTAATGTCAAAGTTTGCAGATGATACAAACGTTGGCAGGGTTGTTAACGACAGTAAAGAACAGTATTCTACTCCAACTGGATCTAGATAAGTTGGGAAAATATGCTGAGAAGTGGCAACTGAAGTTTAACATTGACAAATGCAGACTACTGCATTTGGGTTGCAATAACTGAAGAGAAACTTACCAACTGTGTGGTACTGTGCTCAGGGAAGTGGAAAGTGAAATAGACCTGAGGGGTAATTATGCAGTCAAATATGAAGTTCGCTGAGCCGTGCAGACAGGCTGCCAGGGTAGGTCATGGAGTCTTGTCAATGATATATATAGGAATTTTGCTAGCAGGGACAGGGAGGTGATTATCCCATTATACAAAGAAATGGTCAGGCCACACCTAGAGTACTGTGTACCAGTCTGGAGGCCTCATTTTAGGAAAGATGTGTAGTTGCTAGAACGAGTACAAAGAAGGGCAACAAGATTGCGGAGAGGGAACAAAGCGATGCTCTTACCAAGAAAGGCTTAAGTTCTGCAAATTTTCTGTGCCTGGAGAGTAGGCACATGCGAGGTTATCTGATTGAGGCGTATAAGGCCTTGAATGGGTTGAGCAAGCTGAATGCTGATGGGATTCTTCCTCTTGCTCTGACTAAGAACCTGAGGGGGGCAGTTTCGAATTGAGGAAAGATAGTTGTAGAATAGATGTGCGGAAATTTGTCTTTAGCCAGCAGGTAGTTGATTGGTGGAACAGGCTTCCATCTTTTGTTGTGGAAGCTAATAGCCTAAATAAATTTAAGGTTGAGCTGTACAGGCATTTGGAATGAATGGGGTGGTGAAATGGGAAGTGTATTTTTTTTTTTTTTTTTTGGCTGATGCTGCATAAGCTTGCTTTCTTGCATCGTATGCCTCTACTAATGCTAATTGTGGAATGCAGAGTACACAGCAGCAAAAAAAGCTCAAAGAAAAGCTTTTGGGGATATTCCAATTATATGCTACCATGGCTAACCTAATAGCCTTTAAACATACAGTGGTCTCAGACAGTTTTTAAATTCTGTACAGTGGGATCAACTGACGATGTTACCAACAGTAAATTCTAAGTGGGAAGCATTCAAGGAATTAATCGTGGATGCTACTAAAAGTTTCATACCTATTAAGAAATATTGTTCAAGGTTTAGGCCTAAATGGTTATCTAATGAACTAATGAGACTCGTAAAAGAGAAGAAAAATGCATGGGACGCATATAAATTATCAATCGACTCAGAAGCCTATGGCAGATATAAGCTAGTCTGTAATCAGGTCACAAAGAAGGTTAGGCAGGCAAAGGCAGATTACGAGAAACCCTTGGCAAAAGATGCTAAGAAAAACAGCAAGGATTTCCTTACTTATATAAACTCTAAAAGGAAGGGGATGAATCTGATTGCTCCACTTGACATCGATGGTTCGACTGTTGATGATCCTGCTCAGATAGCAAACAAACTAAATGAGTATTTTGCATCTACATTCATACATGAGGAATTATTAAGGTTTCAAAATGGCAGAAGATTATCAAATTGTAGCAGGATACTTAATGATTTTGTAATAACTGAAAGCAAAGTGGAGGAGAAATTGTTGAAGTTAAACATAAGAAAAGCACCTGAGGTGGATGGGATCTATCCAGTTATATTAAAGGAGGCGGCAAAGCAACTAAGCAAACCCTTAGCCATAATTATGAGAGCATCCTTGGACTCAGAGGAGCTTCCCATGGACTGGAGATGTGCAAATGTATCCCCAATTCACAAAGGGGGATCGAAGGGTGACACGAGTAATTACAGACCAGTTAGTTTAACTTCTGTTCCGGTTAAAATAATGGAGTCACTGGTTAAAGATGCATTGCAGGATCATCTAGACAAGACTGCAGCAATAATTCAGACATAGCATAGGTTTGTTAAGGGAAAGTCTTGTCTGACAAATTTGATAGGATATTATGATGCGGTTACAAAGGAACCGAATGCAAAAAATAATTTTGATATCATATATTTGGATTTCAGGAAAGCTTTTGACACTGTTGCGCATGGAAGACTATTGTACAGATTGGAGCAGAATGGTATTAAGGGTAAGTTGCTACAATGAATAAAAAGATGGTTAAGTGGGAGAAGACAGAGGGTGGTAATCAATGGGTGCTGCTTTTCGGGGACTAATGTTATTAGTGGAGTCCCACAGGGTTCGGTGTTAGGTCCTCTGTTGTTTTGTATATTTATCAATGATATTGATGAAGGTATATCAGGCTTAATGTCGAAGTTTGCAGATGATACAAAGGTTGGCATGGTTGTGAATGACAGTAATGGCAGTGTGCTACTGCAACAGGATCTAGATAATTTGGGCAGATGGGCTAAGAAGTGGCAACTGAAGTTTAACCTTGACAAATGCAAAGTACTGCATATGGGTAGAAGTAACCCCAGAGAAACGTACCAACTGTGTGGTACTACACTTAAGGTGGTAGAAAATGAAAAAGACCTGGGAGTAATTGTGCAGTCAGATATGAAGTTTTCTGACAATGCAGACAGGCTGCCAGGGCAGGTCATGGGATTTTGTCAATGATATATAGGAATTTTGCTAGCAGGGAGAAGGAGGTGATTGTCCCTCTGTATAAGGCAATGGGCAGGCCACGCCTTGAGTACTGCGTACAGGTCTGGAGTCCTCATTTTAGGAAGGATGTAGAGTTGCTTGAGCATGTACAGAGAAGGGCAACAAGATTGGTGAGGGGAATGAAGGGATCCTCTTACCAAGAGATGCTTAAGTTCTGCAAATTGCAGTGGCTGGAGACTAGGCACCTGCGTGGTGATCTGATTGAGGTGTATAAGGCCTTCAATGGGTTGAGCATGCTGAATTCTGATGGGATCCTTCCACTTGTTCAGATTACGAACCTAAGGGGGCATAAATTCAAATTAAGAAAAGACAGATGTAGAATAGATGTGCGGAAATTTGCCTTTAGCCAGCGGGTGGTTAATTGCTGGAACAAACTTCCATCTGTCGTTGTGGAAGTTGATAGTTTGAATAAATTTAAGGAGGAACTGGACAGGCATTTGGAGGGAATGGTGTGTTTTTTTTTTTTTTTTTTTTTTGCTGATGCTGCATAAACTCTTACACTTGCTTTCTTGTATCACATGCCACTACTACTACTACATGCATGAGCTAAAGCATGCTACATTTGCTCTCAGAGTCAAAAGGAATTGTGGACAGTTTCACGTCATCTACTACCCAGATGACCAGCACTAAGGTGGTCTGGGACAAAATCTATTAAATGAAGGGAAAATACAGAGAAACCCCCCCCCCCCCTATTGGTCCTGGAATACAGGCATACCTCGATTAACGAATAGGATGCGTTCCACGAAATTACTTCGTTAAGCGAAACTTCGTTTTCAGAGGTAAAAATACTATGGCCAGAATAGGGATACGTTCCTACGTAAAGAAAATGAAAAGCGTTTTTTCCAACAAAGAAAAGTTTTATTAAATAAACAGTCAACTTACATACAAAGTGAAATCACATTTTAAAATATGAGGTTAACGTTGATTGTTTATGCTTTTTTTCTCTTTCATTTAACAATTGCCTATACGGAGTTATTGCATTTAACACTAATCGCTTAACTATAACACTTCTTCCTAAATCAGGATCATTTTCATTAAAAAAATTTAAAACGTTTTCAATGTCATTTAAGCACCTTTTTAAATCTTTGGTTGTTAACACTTTTTCGGCAGGAACTTCTTTAACTTCGCCTTCATTATCTTTGTCTTCGTTGCTAACAAGGTTTTCTAAATCTTCCACTGAAAAACAATCATCTTCTGCATTCAATAAATTTCTAACATCCTCTTCATCAACATTTTCGAAACCTATTGATTGAGCCATCTGGATAACTTCATTTCTAATTTCTTGGATGTTATTTTCTTCTTCTAGTACAACTTCTGGCCATATTTTGCGCCAAACTCCATTTAAGCATTTCTTAGTGACTTCTTTCCAAGAACTATCAATGTTTTCAATTGCGTTTTTAATGGTGTAGTTTTTCCAAAAAGTTTGAACTGTCATTTCCTCTTTATCCTCTAGTTCAGTTAAATTGCTTAAAGTTCGACGCAGATAATAAGCTTTAAATGATGCTATTACTCCCTGATCCAATGGTTGAATCAGGGAAGTTGTGTTTGCTGGAAGAAACAAACTTTGACAGGAATGCATGTGTCCAACGTGTTAAGATCAGTAGGATGTCCCGGAGCATTGTCTAACAACAAAAGAGCTTTTTCTTCAAAGTTGTTTTTTTGACAATACCGTTTTACTCCAGGACAAAAGTGGTTAACAAACCAATCAGTAAATAACTCCTTGGTAACCCACGCTTTTCTATTTGCTTTCCATATTACAGGTAAATTCATTTTTATGTTACCTTTTAACGCCCTCGGATTTTCTGAATGGTAAACTAATAACAATTTTAATTTATAATCGCCAGAGGCATTTGATCCAAAGAGTAACGTTAAACGGTCTTTGGCTCCTTTGAACCCAGCAGCTGATTTTTCTTCAATAGAAATGAAGCTTTTTGTTGGTAGCCGTTTCCAGAACAAACCGCTTTCGTCAACATTGAACACCAAATTTGGTGGAAAATTTTCACGTTCAATTATTTCCTTTAGTTTTTCTGGAAACTTATTTGCAGCTTCTCCTGTTAATTTTACACTATGAATCCTGGCCCATTTTTTAAATTTCTCGAACCAACCACGAGAACCCCCAAAGGTTTCCGTAATTTCTTCAGTTTGTTTAGATTTCAGGTGATTAAACAAAAATAATGCTTTTTCTTGAATCACCATTTGACTTAAAGGCATATGACGTTGTGACATATCATCTATCCACAAACTTAACATTTTCTCCATTTTTTCTAAAATTGGATTCCTTAAGCGAGTTAATTTCGCCGCTGTAACATCTGTACAATTCTGAGCAGACTGTTTTATTTTTTCTGATTGGCTTAGTATGGTTGTTAAAGTTGATTGCGCTAATCCTTTCGCCGCTTTCAACACGTCGTACGATATTTAGTTTAGTTTCCAAAGAAATTGCTTTTCTTTTCTTTGATTCTGACATTTTAATTAACTAAAACAAAAATATTTCCAATAAAATTTGCAAAATCTACGTTATGTAATGCTACAAAGAACCTACGTCAATTATTGCAATGCGCCACACTGAAACAACGTCAATCATGTAAACAACAACTAAATTAAGCTATTGACGTGCAAAACTGTTATAACAGACACGCCCGCAGCTCGGGAGCACTCGGGAATACGTAACGAATCGCCATCAGTCACCAATCGGATGATTGTCAGGCATTGGCGTTAAATTGGAATATTTTTTTATGTTAAATGGGGCTTGAAATTGCGGACTTCGTTATATCGAGGCTTCGTTATCAGAGGTAACGTTAACCGAGGTATACCTGTATAATGGATGCACTATTACAGTTATAACTGCAATAGCCAATGCTCTTGTGGAAACATTTCCTAACATCTTACACACCCCAGAGTTTCTGGTCCTTAAACACAACTGTAAAACTGACTTTAATTTTACATCAAAGGGCATCTACGCACATAATGGGCCATTTACTATATTCGAGCCAAAAATAGCCCTCATGCTTACCAAGGCTAGTGCTGTTGAACGAGATGACATCCATTATGAGATAAACAGCTATCACCCAAATCCACGGATCACCTGTTCTTCCTATGCAACAGAATTTTCCTTGAAGAAAGTTTATGTACATATGGTGCAAAGCAATTATTGCTTTTGCTAAGCCAGGAGAGGATATCTTAAATTTCCAAAAATTACCATCCAGTTGCTCTGTCTAGCTGTTTGTTCAAACTATTCGGGGGGAATGGTTAATGATTGCCTTTTATGGTACTTTGAATCAGACAACCTTCTCTACCACTTCCAGTGTTGCTTCTGAGAGAACAGGTGCACTCTGGACCACTTAATTAGAATGGAAACGTTTGTTTGAGATGCATTTCTAAAGTCAGAGCACCTGTCAAAGAAGATGCTCTGTAAACAGTGTATGACAATTTTTTTCTACTTGGAGATAGGAGATTTTAAAAGATCCATATTACTTGGTCTAAGAGGTCACATTCCTGTTTTTATTAAAACTGTTTATCTTGTGATCACTTTTCCTAATTCCAGTAGGATCTTCCCTCACTTTGTCCTGTTGCCAAGAGGAGGGAATACTGCAAGAATCTGTCTTAAGTGTTACGTTTTTTGTCATTAAACTCCATTACCAAACAACTTTCTCCAGCCGTAAACGGTGCCCTCTAATGTCAATGACTTTAGCATATTTTAACTGTAATGCAACATGAGGATTATTGAGAGACAACTGTAACAAACCATTGAACCATATTAACTCCTTGGCTGTGGCCAATGGTTTCAGGTTCTCACTGGAGAAGACCATCCGTTTTTGTTGCAAACATAACCTTCATCTTGAATCTGAATTACGACTTGGACAAAGCACTATTCCAGTAGTAGTGGAGACGAAATTCATGGGATTCATATTTAATAAAAAGTTGACATTTCTCTAGCACATTTGTCAGCCGACACACAAAGTACATGAGAAGGGTTAACATTCACTATTCTCTCTCTCTCTCTCTCTCTCTCTCTCTCTCTCTCTCTCTCTCTCTCTCTCTCTCTCTCTCTCTCTCCCCCCTCCCCCTCTCCCCTAGAGGTTCAGACTGGTGCACTTTACTCTGTATCATGTTCTTATATGGTCAAAATTCACTTATGGGTGTGAGAGACAGCTGTAGAAGAGAGACCTGGTGAATGTTAAGCCTATCTGTATTGCTACTAGCATTTCAAACATCTCAGTAGTGATTCTTCATGCATTAAGAATCTGCAGGTAAATGAACCACTCGGTGGCAGTGATCACAGTGTGCTGAAGTATTTAAGTAAGGATTTACTCAGAGTAAGTAAGGATTTATTTACTCAGAGGTAACTACCATTAGGGGTAAAGGGAAAGTGTTATTGCTTTCGTAAAGGCGACTACGATGGACTGAGACAGTATTTAAATTCTATACAATGGGACCAACTGATGATGTACCAACAGCAAATTCAAAATGGGAAGCATTCAAAGAACTTATCTTGGAAGCTACTAGGCTTTACATACCAACTAAGAAATATTGTTCAAGGTTTAGGCCTAAGTGGATGTCAGATGAACTAATGAGACATATGGCAGAGAAGAAAAATGCATGGGATATATACAAATTAACACGTGACACAGAAGCCTGTGATAGATACAAGTTGATCTGTAACCAAGTTACAAAGGAGGTTAGGCAGGCGAAGGCAGATTACAAGAAATCTCTGGCAAGGGATGCAAAGAAAAACAGCAAAGAGTTCACTTATGTAAACTCTAGAAGGAAGGGGATGAATCAGATTGGTCCACTTGATATCGATGGGTCAACTGTTGATGATCCTGCTCAGGTAGCTAACAAACTGAATGAATATTTTGCATCGACATTCACACATGAGGAGTTATTCAGCAAGGGGAATACCAGAGGTGTATTCAAATCTGGCAGTAAGCTAGAGAATCTTGTAATAACTAAGAGTAAAGTGGAGGAGAAATTGTTGAAGATAAATACAAGAAAGGCACCTGGGGTAGATGGGATCTATCCAGTTATATTAAAGGAGGCAGCAAAGGAAGTAAGCAAACCCTTAGCCATAATTATGAGCTTCCTTGGACTCAGGGGAGGTACCCATGGACTAGAGATGTGCAAATGTGACCCCAATTCACAAAGGAGGATCAAACGGCGACACAAGTAATTATAGACCTGTTAGTTTAACTTCTGTTGGTGGAAAATTAATGGAGGCACTCATTAAAGAAGCACTGCAGGATCATCTAGACAAGACTTCAGTTATAGCTCAGACACAGCATGGTTTTGTTAAGGGGAAGTCTTGCCTGACCAATTTAATTGGATACTATGATGCAGTCACAAAAGAACTGGATGCAGGGAATAACTTTGATATTATATACTTGGATCTTAGAAAGGCTTTTGATACTGTTACACATGGAAGACTGCTGCATAAATTGGAGCAGTGTGGCATTGGAGGCAAATTGCTGCTATGGATAAAGGGGTGATCGAGGGGGAGAAGACAGAGAGTGGTAATCAATGGACACTGCTCATCGTGGTCTAATGTTATTAGTGGAGTCCCTCAGGGTTCGGTATTGGGTCCATTATTGTTTTCTGTATTTATAAATGATATTGATGATGGTATATCAAGCTTAATGTCCAAGTTTGCAGATGATACGAAGGTTGGCAGGGTTGTCAAGGACACTACTGACACTATGCTACTGCAACAGGATCTGGAAAGGTTGAGCAGATGGGCTGAGAGCTGGCAAGTGAAGTTTAACATTGACAAATGTAAAGTACTACATATGGGAAACAGCAACCCCAGAGCAAAGTATCAACTCTGTGGTACTACACTGACAGTGGTAGAGAATGGAAGGGACCTGGGGGTGGTTGTG
The DNA here is from genome assembly GCF_048544385.1 of Mastigoproctus giganteus. NCBI lineage: Eukaryota > Metazoa > Arthropoda > Arachnida > Uropygi > Thelyphonidae > Mastigoproctus > Mastigoproctus giganteus. Next base: position 41,398,559 of record NC_143584.1, on the reverse strand, counting down.
CAGGCAGATATGAAGTTTTCTGAGCAGTGCAGGCGAGCTGCAAGAGTAGCTCATGGTGTATTGTCGATGATATATAGGAATATTTCTAGCAGGGATAAGGAGGTGATTATTCCTTTGTATAAGGCAATGGTCAGGCCACACCTGGAGTACTGTATACAGGTCTGGAGGCCTCATTTCAAGGATGTAGAGACTGGAACGAGTACAGAGAAGGGCAGCAAGATTAGTGAATGGAACAAAGGGGTGCTCTTACAAAGAAAGGCTTAAGTTTTGCAAATTACAGTGTCTGGGGACTAGGCACCAGCAAGGTGATCTGATAGAGGTGTATAAAGCCTTGAATGGTTTGAGCATGCTCAATGCTGATGGGATTCTTCCTCTTGCTCAGAATAATCACGTGAGAGGGCATAAATTCAAATTGAGAAAAGACAGATGTAGGATAGACATGAGGAAATTTGCCTTTAGCCAGCAGGTGGTTGGTTGGTGGAATAGACTTCCATCCCATGTCGTGGAAGTTGATAGCCTAAATAAGTTTAAGGCTCAGCTGGACAGGTATTTCGAACGAACAGAGGGGTGAAGTGGAAGTGGTTGTTTTTTATTTATTTATTTTGGCTGATGCTGTGTAAGTGCTTTCTTGCATCAAATGTCTCTACTAATGCTAATGCTAATCTCCTGTTCAGAGCCTGTACATTGAAGCAAATGAACCACCATTATCACTTTGACGTCAGCAGTTGTCTCTAAAGTATGCTCGTGTAAACCAGTGGTGTGAGGAGCTGAAATCCCTGCCAGACCATTCTACCTGGGCATCTGTTTTTTTGAGCCATGATGAGAAAATTTGTACAATGGCCGTCAGACTGCCAATTGTCTTTTCAGCATTTGTTTCCATGTGCTACTAAGGGAGCTTAACATCACGGTAGACAGGTTACCCAATCACCAAAGCAGCCCTTTCCACCCTGGCATGTGAATTTCCCCTTAAGAACTGGGTAAAGTCTGATGATCAATCTATTTACCTGCAACTCTATTCCTCACACTGAGTTGATTATTTCATCTTCTTGCTTGTTTACATAGACAGCTTGAAATAGGAATTATATGTAGGATCTGCTGTTGTCTTTTCAGACCCACTGTATTGCAGTAGATTTTCCTAAATGCAGCATATACACTTCTGCATGCTATAGAGTTAGCATTTGATCAAGTCAGAACTTGCCAATACCAACAGTTTATGATATATTCAGATTCTTTGAGTGCACTACAAGTTTTACTAATTTTGAGATACATTCTCATCCTGTCTGTCTTGGTAGAGGAAGCTTGGCATAGGACACATTCCTTTTTTCTGAGAGCCGATGACATTCAATCATATTTTAATTGACTGTACAGATTTTAATGATATTTGTTTTACTTCTTTTAACCCATCTAACTGAGCCTTATACACTCTGTCTGATTTTATCCGACAATGGCATTGTCAGCTGTTTTTAACTTTTTACAATGCATTAATTTATATAAACATATATGGAATATACAATACATAAAAAAGTTTCTTCGTCATAAATAAAGAAGTAATTCTGGTACCCTTTAATACCAGAATTTATATTTTTATTTATTTATTTACTTTTTAACTTTTGATAACCATATCTTGGTTCTTAATAGCCTTAGCTGCTAATGCACCAATAAAATTGTAATCCAGTCACTGGTAACTAAATCAATTCCCGGTATCCTGAAAATTGGTTGGAAATTTTTTTGAATTCTCCCACCCATCAATTTTGCTACTAAATAAACCTTGTTTAGTCTTGAGTTTTTCAAGTTTAAACAACATTGCAGACAGAGGGACATCAGCAAATTATTATATAGATTACAATGTTCAGTTATTAATTAAATTGTCTGAATTCTGTTCACAACCTGTATTATGTTCTGTAGTGTGTATATCATTATTAATTTAGGCGTCATGGTGTTTATTGCCACTTCCTTCAAATTCTTTCATTCTGAACAAATTAAATATACCTGAAATTCAAAGTGACATCCATCCCTAATGTGAAATTTGATCCACGAAACCTTCCTATATATGGTTACTCAGACTTCAACATTATGTTCACCCTTAATGCTCTGATTGAAAAAGGCTACAGAGCTAATGTGAAGCTGACCTGAAGTGAGACAGCTGCATTTCAGAAAAGACCTTCAAATGAGCTAAAGAAAAGTGATTCATATGAAATTTATGACCTTTTCCTGTGCCCCATGTAAACCAAATGGTGCAGGGAGCTGAAATCATTTAGAATTTCAAGAAAAGAAAAAGATCTTTGAAGAAAATTTGGAAGATATCAGTTGTAAATCTGGGTGTGTGACAGCCAATCCTCATAGCTGAGTCTCTGGATAATGGACCTTGTTTATTTTGGGTGGGGGTTGTGCTTGTAACTGGTTTCATAAGTAGGCTTTAAATTCTGTTCTTCTGATTTTAATAACCAGCCTGAAAACATTAAACTTTTTGGTTGATCTGATGCTCAGCATTTTGAACAAATTGACCATTTATTTTTTACTTAGTGGTCCAATTTACCACAAAGTCAACCACGACCCTTTTGCGGAGGAAAGCTGATAACAGAAGTTTATTTGGTTTATCTGTTTAAAGGACTAGTGGGTTCCTTCGTGCACATTCTTCACGGGTTCATTGATTTTGCAAACAGATATTACATGAGAAAATTCTTTGAGATTTTTACCTAAAAATAATCAATAAAAAAAAAAACTTAATTTTATTTAGATTAGATTTTAATCAAATTAAACTTATATGAAAAAAAAAAGAACATACACATGTAAAATAAAAAAAAAAATAATCTACACAGTTTTCATTTGTTCTCTTTTAATATTTTAACTTTAGAAACTTTTTACATATTATATGTACATAATATGCTTTATACTTGCATATTATGGTCCTTGAGACTGTCACAGACATTCTCTCAGATATGCCAGACAAGCTGTGTTTGCTACCTGGTGGTATAAAACGCTGATGGAACTGATATTCTGGTGACATTCAAGTCAAGTGGACCTAATTTCGGCAAAGTCCGGATGGTCTGTGACAGCCAAATCCTCTGCTTGCACCTGAAATGACAACAGAACCAGATGGTTCTGTGGTCATTTCAGGCAAGGATAAAGCTGATCTGCTAGCATCCCATTCTTCTTCAAACTCATGTATTAATGATGTTGGTGAAACACCTCCCCCCATTCCCAGCCTGCTCCATTCAATGCCTCCTGTGGTCTTCCGTCAAAAAGATTTTAGAAGGATTTTGACAAATCTTGATGCTAAGAAAGCTCCAGGTCCTGATGGTATTTTTCCACTTGGTCTCAAAACCTGCACTCCTGAACTTACTCCTGTTCTTTGCTGCCTTTTTTCACTTTCTTATTCCAAAGATGTTTTTCCTTCTGCTTAGAAATTTTCTCATACCCAGTCAGTTCCTAAAAAGGGTGACAAATTCCTCCCTTGCAATTACTTTTACTCTTTCTAAAGTAATGGAGAAATTAATTAACCACCAACTCTTAAACTATCTAGAAACCTTCTGTTTGATCAACGCTCGTCAGTATAGATTCCATCACTTCAATCCACTGGTGATATTCTGGCTTATGTTACCCATTTATGGACAAATTCAATGGAAAAGTTCAGTGAAACACAAGCAGTTGCCCTTGACATCTCAAACGCTTTCGATTGTGTCTAGCATAAATGTCTAAACAAGCTTCCATCTTATGGTTTCCCAACTGTTTTTTGTAATTGGTTATCCAGTTTTCTCTGTGATCACTCACTGAGGGTGATGGTAGGTGGCTCTGTCTTCTAACTTCTCCACTAATGCTGGTGTTCCCCAAGGTTCAGTTCCTTTTCCCCTCTTTTCCTCTGTATATTAATGACCTTCTTCCATTGACTGGAAATCCTATCCATGGTTTTGCTGATGATAGCACATTGCATTGCACTTTCCATTTTGAGAAGCCTTGCCCTGCTCAATCAGTGTCAACTTCTTGAATATCTGCTACCAATTCCTTAAATGGTGATCTACAGGTAATTCTCCAGTGGGGCTAAGATAACTTAGTTGATTTTAATCCTTCTAAAACTCAGTCCTGTCTTATATCTCGCAAAAATGATTCTTCTCCTCCTATGCTTATCTTTGGTGACACTCCGATTTCTAGGCAAGATGATATATCTCTTTTGGGGATTACCCTGATTTTTAATCCATCTTGGCACAAGCACATTATAAATATTGCTTCCTCTGCATCTAAAAAACTTGGTTTTCTCTTTCGCTCTAGGTGTTATTTTTCTTCCAAACAGCTGTTCACTCTGTACAAATTACAAATCTGCCCTACCATGGAATATTGTTCCAATATCTGGAGCAGTGTCCCCAAAACTTCTCTCAGGCTTCTAGATTCCATTCAGAAGAGGGCAGTTAGGTTAATTAATGACTCATCTCTAACAGTGTCTCTCCTCTCTGTCTCATAGACGTACTGTTTCTGCTGCATGCCTTTTCTACAGATACCTCCATGGGCACTGTTCATTTACTAATCAACATCCATTTACTGTCCAACTTAAAACTCACAGAACCAACTTTTCATTTTTTTTCATTTATTCATTCAACTGCCGTTTTCTGGAAAAACCTTCCTTCATATGTATTTCCTGAAAATTACAGTCTACAGAAGTTCAAGTCTAATGTCAACAAATATCTTCTTTCATCTTCTCAACCTCCAACCCATGCATGGTACTCTAGGTTCTAATACCTTGTGTTTGGGGTTTTCATAAAAAATATATATATATATAATACGTAGAAATTATTCTGTTTTGTATAATTTATATGGATATATACATAATTCTCTCTTTTTGTGGATTATTTTAAATAACAGTAACAACATAAAATGCTGTATGTTTTTACCACTTAATATTTTATTGCCATAAGGTGAATATTGTTTAATTTTTTTGGAACATAAGAACAATGTGAGATAATCTTTTCTTAATGTAACATGTTCATGCAGCCAGTTCAGCTCTTAATGCCAACAGTTGGAAAACATCCTCTTTCTTCTACTGAAATTGACTCTAATCATAGTTATGTAAACAAGAAGAGAAAACCAACAGAAGTGAAAAGTCATAAACTTGGAAACTATTATAGAGCATTGCACAAAGAAGGTATTTGTTAACTTTTAATACTTTTTTTTTTTTTTTTTTTTTCTTTCAATAAAATACCATATTTTCTGTGCCATAAGACAATTTTTTTCTCAAGAAAATCTTGGCTAAAATTTCCTTGCATCTTATTGGCCAAAGTATACTGAGTGAATACAATTGTTTTCATCTCTAGCTTGACTAAAGACTGCACTGGCCAAATATCCGAGGTGTGCCTATGCCAGGAAACTGACTGGACACACATTTTTAGTTCAGTGTTTTATGTTTTTTTAGTATGGATATATTAGCATTAGCATTAGTAGAGGCATATGATGCAAGAAAACAAGCTTATGTAGCATGAAGCAAAAAAAAAAACCCCTTCCCATTTCAGGCCATCCATTCATTCCAAAAGTTTGTCTAGTTCAGCCTTGAATTTATTGATGCTGTCAATTTCCACGACGACAGATGGAATTTTCTTCCAACAAACAACTACCCACTAGCTAAAGGCATGTTTTACACATCTATTCTGCAGCTGTCTTTCCTCAGTTTGAATTTATGTCCCCTTAGGTGTGGAATCTGAGCAAGAGGAAGAATCCCATCACCATTGAGCTTGCTCAAGGCATTCAAGGTCTTATACACCTCAATCAGATCACCTCGCCGGTGCCTAGAATCCAGACACTGCGATTTGCCGAACTTAAGCCTTTCTTGGTAACAGTAACTCATTGTTTCACTTACTAATCCTGTTACCTTTCTCTGTACTCATTCTAATAGTTCTACATTAGAATGTAGAAGAGGCCTAAAATGAGGCCTCCAGACCTGTATGCAGTACTCAAGGTATGGCCTTACCATTGCCTTTTACAAAGGAATAATCAACTCCTTATCCCTGGGCCCCCGGGTGCCAAGTGATTGTGACCGAGTGATTTCTCTGTGCTTCCAGTGTGATTTTGAAAAGTGATTTACAGTTATTTTACTTTCCTGTTGTTAAGAAATCTATTTATTTCATATTCGCTCTTGTTACAAAAGTACTTGTTCAGAGCAAGGAAGGCAAGCAACCTTTCTTTATTTCTCGTAGTTTATTACTAACCCCTACTACTTCTCACTTGGTCACACCAGGCACTGCTCCTGCCTTCCCGTGGCGGGGCTGTAAACCTTGGCAGAGCTGTAAACCTTGGCAGAAAAGTTAATCTGCCAAAGCCTGAAAGGAGCAAAAATGGACTATACCAATACTGACTCTTGTGGGATCAATGCCCCAACACATTCTAGAGAGCAGGAAGATCACAATCCTTCCTATGCTAAGAGACAAAAGAAGGATACAGACCAGAATATCTGACCTCACTTCCTATAATACATTCCTTCACTGACCATCCAGTCAACAAGCTCTCTCCTTTTCTGATCCAGAAATGTTAAGAAAATGCTGCTGGCTCACCAAAAATAGTTCACAGGCTAAAATCAGGCAACCTGCTTGTTGAAACAACCCAACTCAAGCACTCTGGGAAGTTACTTAAATTGAAAATACATGGAGGAACTCTCATAGAAGTGTCACCTCATGCCACCTTAAACTATTTAAAAGGAGTTATAACAGAATGGGATCTTCTACATGTATCTGAGGAAGAAATTAAACAAGAACTCTTAGATCAAAATGTTATTCAGGTCAAGAGAATCCTAATTAAAAGGGATGGCTCTTTGCTTCCAACCAGAACCATTATATTAACTTTCAACTCACCAATCCACCAAATTCTGTAAAAGCCAGATATATGAACTATCATGTCCGACCGTACATACCAAACCCTATCAGATGCTTCAAATGTGAAAAATTTGGCCATTCACAGGCAGTATGTCGAGGGGCTGCAGCATGTGCTTCCTATGGGTCTAAAGATCATATCCATACCGAATGTTCTGTACAGTCTTTACAGTGTCCAAACTGTAGAGGCACTCACTCAGCTTATTCCAAAGACTGTTAAACATGGAAATGAGAAAAAAATTATTCAGAAGTACAAAACCGAGCATAAAGGTATGCTAAGCTCAGTTCAAGCTTTACTTTACTTTACTTGAAGTAAAGCATACAAGCGTTATGCTTTACTTCAAGATTTCCAAGGAAATCTTGAAGCAAAGAAACAGATATTGCCAATTGCAATATCTGTTTCTCATACGCAGCAACTGTCCAACAACAAAAACAGATAAGTGCTTTTGCTATCTCTACTACTGCGGTTCAAATTACAATCCCTCCCAACATCTCTATATCTGATTGGGCTCGCTCAATCTTAGCTCCATCAGTTAAGTCATTCTCAATGACAACTTCCAATCAAGCCAACAACACACCAGTTACAATTCCCCCAGACGCATTTTCTGTCCCCCAGCCATCCACAAATGCTAAAGATAGGGATACAGAAGACAAAAACACTGTTCGTGATCACATGGATACATACGAAAAAGAAGTCTTAGAGGGAACCAATCTTAGAAATACACGCTGAGGAAGAGATGGATACTCGTCCACACTTCCCTAAAAAAAGAGAAAAGCCTGAACGAAATAAGCAGACTGCCATTCGCAAAAAAAGACAGTTACAAATACAAACCCAATATAATGTGTACAATAATACAGTGGAATTGTCGAGGTTTCTGCAGTAACATCGATGACATTTGTGACTTAATTGATAAATATCATCCAGTAGGTGTCTGCCTTCAAGGAACTAACCTAACTCCACAAGTAAACATAGCAGTAAACCGTTACGGTACCTATAGAAAAGATCGATTTCCTTCCAGCGGAGCACATGGTGGAGTGGCTATTCTAATTGACTCCAGAATTCCATGTAAATGCCTCCAACTACAAACATCTTTGGAAGTAGTTGCAGAAGCGTCTCAGTTCAGTTTACTTTCTCACTGGTCTCACTTTACCTTCCTTCAAATCAAGAGTATACATATGCAGATCTTGAAGCATTAGTAACTCAGTTAACACCCCCCAGTCGTTATCATGGGTGATGTAAATGGACATCATCCCCTGTGGGGATCTCACTATCAAGACAAATGGGGAAAATTGATTGAAAAATTATTGGAAGAGCAAAATCTCTCGCTCCTGAATACGGGAGTCGAGACGTACATCCATTTGCCCACCGGAACAACCTCTGCAATTGACATCTCCATATGTTCACCAGCCTTATACCCACTTATTGAATGGATGATCTTGAATAATCCCCTGAATAGTGACCATTTCCCTGTGGTCTGCAAAATATTAATGAATGATGTTTCACATCATGATGGCCAAAAAAGATGGAGATTCCATAAAGCTGACTGGACAATAGATGAACAAACAATCACCACTCAGCCTATAGACAATGCTGTAATTCATATCACAAATCAAATATTAATGGCAGCTGAAGCTACAATACCACGGTCTTCTGGAAAATATCATAAACATGCAACAACGTGGTGGAATAATGAATGCAGTATAGCCAAGAGAGAGAGAGAGAGAGAAGAATAAGGCTTGGAATCTCTTCCAAAAGTATCCCACCTCTATCAATCTCATAAATTTTAAAAAAGCTAGAGCCAGATATGTTCGGCATAGGAGTAGAAAAGAATTGTGGATGTGTTTTGCTGTTGTTGTTGTTGTTATTTGGTTTTTAGGAGCATTAGCAACTAAGGCCATATTGCTCCGGGATATGCGGTGGTCATTCCCTGAATGACCTTTCCGCATCCTCCGTATTTGGTGGTGATGGGCTCGAACCCCAGTCTAATCAAGAAGCGTGTGCTACGCACTGCTGCTCCTTCCCACCTGGCTACGGAGGCGCCTGATGTGTTTTGCCTCCACAATTAACAAAAATACAGTTACTCGCGTTATATGGAACAAAATCAGAAAAATTAATGGGAAATTTATTTCAGTACCAACTCCACTAATAAGCTGGAATGGATAGGACATCACTAACTCCAAGGAAATCACAAACGTTCTTGCAGCTACTTTTGCAAATGTATCAGCTATATCAGCATACATTCCATCCTTTCAGAAAACTAAATCTATAGCTGAAAAATACAAAATAAACTTTAATACCAGACAGCATCTCCCATATAACCAACCCTTCAACATAGAAGAACTGTAAAATGCTCTGGCGAGGTCGGGGAAGAGCGCTGCAGGACCTGATGGTGTTCATTATCAAATGATACAACAACTTAGTCAAAAATCTCTAAATACATTACTCATACTATACAATAGAATTTATATAGAAAACTGTTATCCAAACTCCTAGCGTCATGCTATGGTAATTGCCTTCCCCAAACCTGGCAAAGATCATACATTTCCCACAAACTATCAACCAATAGCTCTAACATGTTGCCTTGGGAAAACCCTGGAGAAAATGGTGAACAACCGACTAACCTGGTTTTTGAAAACCTATAAAATACTAAACATAAATCAATACAGCTTTTGTAAAAATAGATAATCTTTGGACCCCATGATAAAAGCAGAGGCAAATATTCACAATGCTTTTCTAAGAAATGAGCATCTAATTATGATCAGTCTCGACACAGAAAAGTCTTTGACGCTACCTGGTGATATGGCATTCTGAATGACCTCCACAACATTGGTTTTGCGAGGCCACTTACCAATCTTAGTATAAAATTTTCTGAAGCTCAGAACCTTCCAAGTAAAATATCAAAACAGTCTCTCACAAACATACTCAGGAAGAAGGAATTTCATCAGGGTTCAGTGCTGAGTGCAACTTTGTTTGCAATCAAAATAAACTCTATTACAAAAGACCTACCGAACACAGTTGAAACATTCCTTTATGCAGACGATGTTACCATTTCGTGCCATTCACAAAACATGAACATGATTTAAAGGCAATTACAAAGTGCAGTTAAAAAAATAGAATTGTGGACAAAAAACAATGGATACAGAATATCGTTACAAAAAACAATGTCCATACACTTCTGTAGAAAGTGAAAAATGCACCCAGAAAACCAACTGATATCTCTATCAAATAGTATTCGTTTCCTTGGCCTGATTCTCGATAAAAAAACTTAACTTTCTGGAACATATCAAATGCATTTGAACAACCTGTCTAAAAAAACTAAATATTCTCAGAGTTATTTCTGCAATGATGTGGGGAGCTGATCGGTTCTTGTTACTTCATCTGTACCATGCTTTAATCAGATCAAGACTAGATTGTGGAGCCCCTGTATATAGCTCGTGTAGACCAAGTGTCACTCAAATGACTTGAATCTATACACCACAGTGCCTTACGAATTTCCTTAGGGCATACAGAACATCACATGTACAAAGCTTATATGCGGAGGCACATGAGCCTTCACTATATCTCTGGAGACAAATGCTGCTATTAAACAATGCCATTAAAATCCGAAGTCTTCCTCACCATTCAACTTGGCAGGATCTTGTCAATACACAGTGGGAGATCCTCTACAGCAATAAACCCACAGTAAATAAACCAGCTGGGATAAGACTAAAAGAACTAGTTTCAAAATGGGGCTTAAGTTTTGACAACGTACATGATGATAATAGCATAAGTATTCCTCCATGGCACACTTTCACGCCTAGCTGTGACACTTATTTTCAGCAGTGGGGGAAAAAGTACTCTGGCAAACGTCAACATAAAACAGATGCATGCAGCCCACTCATCACAGTTCTCTGAATATCTTCAAATATATACTGACAGCTCTAAAACCCAAGTTGGTGCTGCAGTGGTCCTTTCACACATGGTTATCTCACAGCAACTCCCAAACCAATGCAGTGGCTCACTGTTGAGCTATTCGCCCTACTAATGACCTTAAAATACATTGCATCCTCTCCTCTTCTGAAACATCTCATATACACAGATTCATTGAGTGCAATACGTGCTCTCCAACAAAAGCAGACTCCATTACATCCCATTCTTCTTCATTGTGAAGCTCAAAAGCAAAAGAAAGCAAGTAAAATTCTGTTGGATCCCAGGACATGCAGGGATTGAATGTAATGAAAGTGCTGATCGAGCAGCAAAAAAATCCTATAAATACAAAGCTAAGGCTTTACAACATTCCACATTCCGATTACAGACCTATCATAAAACAGATTTTCCATACTCAGTGGTCACAAATGTGGCAAAATGAACCAAACAATAAACTGTTTCAAATAAAACGTGAACTTCAGCCATGGAATCCTACAAATACAAACCTAAGACTTTACAACATTCCACATTCTGATTACAGACCTATCATAAAACAGATTTTCCATACTCAGTGGTCACAAATGTGGCAAAATGAACCAAACAATAAACTGTTTCAAATAAAACGTGAACTTCAGCCATGGAATTTGAGTTTCCGTAAGAATTGGCACGAAGAAGTCATTTTAACCAGACTGCAGATTGGACATACACATCTTTCACACTTGTGCTTACTCACGAAAGCAAATCCTCCAGAATTCACTGTAAAACATTTCCTTATAGAATGTCCACAATACCACATGGCACAACAATCAGCTTTCCGTATCCCTATAAATATTCAAGATTCCCTGACTTTATCACAAATTCTAGGAGATAACTCTAACATTGAAAATATATTTACTTATTTAAAACTAATAGGATATTTTAACCAGATATAAACCATAATTAAGAAATGTCAACATCATTGTCACATAATACTAATAGATAGGTGCAATATGACCAAAGTTGCTTTTGCGCCAAAAAAAAAAAATCCAACAACAACCAACCAACCTTATCCTTGCTAGCAAAATTCCTAAATATCAGCTCTAGTTGCTGATTGCCCATTAAAACCCAAACAACCAACCAACCATCCTAAATATCATTGACAAGACCCCATGAGCTACTTTGGTAGCCTGTCTGCACTGCTCAGAAAACTTCTGAATCTGAATCTTTCTGAATCTTTGAAAACATATCTGAATCTGATTGCAAAATTACCCCCAGGTCTTTTTCATTCTCCACTACCCTGAGCGTAGTCCCGCACAGTTGGTATGTTACTTTTCAGTTACTTCTATCCATTTTTGCAGTACTTTGCATTTATCAATGTTAAACTTCAGTTGCCACCTCTCAGCCCATCTGCTCAACTTTTCTAGATCTTGTTGCAGTACGGTCCTTACTGTCATTAACAACCCTACCAACCTTCGTATCATCTGCAAACTTGGTCATTAAGCCAGGTATACCTTTATCCATATCATTGATAAATGCAGAAAACAAGGGGCCCAACACAGACCTCCTGGTGCACTCCACTAATAACATTAGTCCATGAAGAGCAGTATCCATTGATTACTACTGTCTTCTCCACTCAACCATCCCTTTATCCTTAGTAGTAACTTGCCCTTAATGTCATACTGCTCCAACTTGTACAGTAGTCTTCCATGTGTAACAGTATCAAAAGCTTTCCTAAAATCCAAGCATATGATATCAGAATTAATTTTTGTCCAGTTCATCCAGTTCACATTGTATCTGATCACATTGGTCAGACAAGACTTCTCCTTAACAATTATAGTTCAGAAACTGCTGTTTCTGAACTATAATTGTCTTGTCTAGATGATCCTGCAGTGCTTATTTAACTGTTCACTCCATTATTTTCTCCAGAAGAGAAGTTTAACAGGTCTGTAATTACTTGTGCCACCTTTCAATAACCCTTGTAAATTAGGGATAAATTTGCACATCTCCAGTATGTTTGGACCTCCCCCGAGTCCAAGGATGCCCTCATAATCATGGCTAATGGCCTGTTTACTTCCTTTGCTGCTTCCTTTAGTGTAACTGCATAGATCCTGTCTAATCCAGGTGCTTTCCTTATATTTAACTTCAGTTTTTCTTCCACTTTTCCCTCATTTATTACGAAATCATTTAACTCCCTTTTAGAGTTTGAAAAGCTTCTCACCTCCACTTCCATTCAAAATTCCTAATGTGTGAATGTCGATGCAAAGTACTCATTCAGTTTGTCAGCTACCTGAGCAGAATCGTCAAAACCATTGATATAAAGTGGATCAATCTGATTCATCCCCCTTCCTTCATAAGTAAAGAAGTCTTGACTGTTTTTCTTTGCATCCTTTGCTAAAGATTTCTCATAATCTGTCTTTGCTTGCCTAACCTGATTTGTGACTTGATTACAGAATAGCTTATATCTACCTTAGGCATCTGTGTCTCCTGATAATTTATGTGCATCACATGCATTTTTCTTCTGTGGCATGAGTCTCATTAGTTCATCTGACATCCATTTAGGCCTTAAGCTTGAACAGTATTACTTAGCCTAGTAGCGTTCAAGATTAATTCCTTGAATGTGCCCCATTTAGACTTTGCTGTTGGTAAAATCATCAGTTGGTCCCACTGTAAAGAATTTAAAAACGGTCTGAGACCACCGTAGTCACCTTTTTGAAAGCAAAAACAATGGACCAAAAGAATGATTCCAGGACAAAGTCCTGGGGGCAGCCCTGTGTAACTTGCTGGTGCAGCATTGAAACTTTACACAACAGTAATCTTTCTGTAAGTGAGGTATGATTATATGCTTTTATATAAGTTAGTTGGGATATTGACCTAATGGAGCCTCCTAAGGATGCTGCGATTGGTCACTCATACACTGGCAAGACTTTTGTGGATTTATTGGATGACCGTTTTCTACAGCAGCACGTTCAAGAAGCAACCAGTGGGAGTAATACTATTGATCTGATTACAGGAGTGATTATTCGTGCATTAAGAATCTGCAGATAAAGGAACCACTTGGTGGCAGTGATCACAATGTACTGATGTGAGATTTACTCAAAGATGTAACTACCATCGGGGTTTTTTTTTTTTTTTTTTTTTATTAGTTGTTGGCACATCGGCTTCTGTGGCCATATTGCACCTCCCACAGTTTTTGCATTTTGTACTCTGATCCAAGCCTGAGGCGGGATTCGAACCTGTGACCTTTGGGTTGCCAGGCAGGCACTTTACCCAGCCAGCTAGCCCGGTCAGTTCCATCGGGGTAAATTTCCTTATCTTAGAGTACCCTCTATGATAAGGAAATACACAGCAATGATTACACACATCAGCCTGAGCGGACTGGGAGCTTAAATGGAAGTCACTCTCTTTCATCTACAGAGTTATCTTCCTTCCGATAGTTTGCTACGGCGCAGCTGTGTGGTGTCACAAAATCATCCTTGACAGAAATTGCAGAAAACTGGATTCTATCCAACATTCTAGGCTCTTAAACGTCACAAGGACTTGTTGCACTGCAAGTACTCTTGCTCTTCAGGTCCTGGCTGGCTGTATGCCCTTCCACTTTGAAGTCATCAAGAATGGATTACACCATAGACTCAGCAAAGGGATCCTTTGCACAGTCACTGGCATTCAACTTGACATGGCAAATGATCCAAAGCAAGAAATGAGGACAGAAGACAAACTGCTTGAAATATGGCAAGATCACTGAGATTCGACAACAAAAGGTGCTGTAACTAAAAAATTTATTCCAACTGTATCACTGACATAACCAAAGCCTCCCCCCCCCCGCTTTGCACCAGTAACTCCGTGTCACCTTCCTGCTTACAGGGCATGGCTCATTTAGACACAAATTAACAAAAGGTCCAGAATTTAAGAAAACCCATTCTTTGTCTGTGCGATAAAGAAAACTGGGAACATGTCATGTACCTCTGTCGCCAATGTGATGACTACCAGACTAGACTACTTACTAAGATACAGGAAAATCCCCGAAATTCTGAGCACCTTTTTCTCACAGAAGAAAACTTCTACATAGCTCTCATTGAGTTCACTCAAGATGTATTCCAGAGTAGGTATTTTACCCACCTGAGGCACACAATACCAGGACAATCCAACTGATGGCACTAACTCCTCGCACCTTTCTTCACACCTGAATACCTTGGGTTGGTCATGTGCCACTGACATCTGTCTTGCCCGATGTGGGATGCCAACACAGCGCTCTTCTTTCCAGATCTTCCTTGTTCTGCAAACTGTTTTCCTTTTTCCTGGCAATGGGTGGGCTTCCAATGCCAGGCATGATTCCCACTTCTTTGCTCCACCAAAGGATGCCTTCTTTCCTCATCCTCCTTGTTTCCACTTGGATTTCACTCCTTGTACTACCGTCCCCATTCAATCTGTCTCTTTTTTTTTTTTTTTTTTTTTTTGTTCTCTGTCAGGAAGCTCAGGCTGACAGAGTGCAGCCAGAGTACTGTGGATAGCCTGGCTCACCTCTCGGTAGTGGTGGCGGACAATGTGGAGGACAATGTGGACAGCACTTTTTTCTGACTTTTACAGAGGTTCTTTATACATCACAAGAGTGCGATGGTACAAATGTTGGAAACCAGTGGTGGTGCCTTACCCAAACACTATCCAGGTGGCTTTCTAAAAAGTCTAGCTCTTTTATGTGACCATTTCAGATCATACAGAATAGAGGCATCAAAAATGACAGTTGCTAAATTAAACTCAGAGTTGTCTATAATTCCAGGAGTTCTTAGCAAACTGCAGCCATTGGGCATTTCAATTAACAAACTCATTAAAGTATTCATGTATGAGGATTTGGGGTAAATGGATGGAAACACCAAATCACAATTTGATAACAACAGGACAAATGAAGCAATTAACTATTTTTCCCATTTGTGCAAATGGGTGAAAATTTAGTGGGAGTTAGCAAAACACGAGACAGTTGCTAAGTCTTTCAAGAAATGTAAAATCAGAAATGAATTTTATGGCCTGTACTCTTTAAAGTACCGTAGTGATGAGTGTGATAGTAGTAGTGATGCACTATTGTCGTTAGATGATGAGTAAAGACTCCATTTTATGCTGGCATTCTGTTTAGTAAGCATCTTATCGTCCAGAAAACATGGTAATTTCTTTTATCATAAAATTGTTATCTAGTGTATAAGTATGAAATTAAATTTTTTTATTTATCTTTTAGGAATTAATATATATATGAACATAGTGATAATGGGCAGGTGGTAGCTAATGGCTGTGATGGCTGTCATAGCTGTCTCTGGTCCATGGTAATAACCTGGTAGGGAAACATAATTGTTATAAGCAAAAATGAAACATATATATATATATATATATAAGGATAATTACTAAATAACTATGTCAAGCCAATTGTAGTAAGGATAGGGGAGATATATATATATATATATATATATATATATATATTCCTTCCACTCTCCTGCCATTTCTACTTCTGTATTTATTTCTTTGCTCTTTTTCCATATTCCCTTTTATTACCTAACACCCCCCCCCCATTTAATTCATCCATTATTTTAATTTCTCCAGCATATTGGCATTAGTAGAGGCATACGATGCAAGAAAGCAAGCTTATGCAGCATCGGCAAAAAAAAAAAAAAAAAAAAACACAACCTTCCATTTCACCCCTCCATTTGTTCCAAATGCCTCTCCAGCTCAGCCTTAAATTTATTTAGGCTATTAGCTTCCACAACAGAAGATGGAAGCCTGTTCTACCAATCAACTACCCACTGGCGAAAGGCAAATTTCTGCACATCTATTCTACAACTATCTTTCCTAAATTTGAATCTATGCCCCCTCCTCAGGTTCTTAGTCTGAGCAAGAGGAAGAATCCCATCAGCATTTAGCTTGCTCAACCCATTCAAGGCATTCATCATCATCATCATCAGCCATTTTCAATCCACTGCAGGATGAAGGCCTCTCCAGCAACTTTCCAGTTCCTTCTGTTTTGAGCACTGGCCATCCATTTACTACCCACAAACTCATGAATTTCATCTATCCATCTCTGCTTTTGTCTTCCAGGTTTTCTTCTAGCTCCTCTTGGATACCATTCTGTTATTTTCTTAGTCCATCTGTCATCATATCTTCGAGCTATGCGTCCTGCCCAAGACCATTTTAGTTCTTTAGTTTTGATAAGAATGTCCTTTACTTGAGTTTGCTGCCTAATCCATGTGTTTCTCTTCTTATCTAACAGTCTGATCACCAATATAATTCGTTCCATTCTTTGCTGTGTAGTTCTCAGTTTCTCTTCCATTCTTTTGGTGAGTGCCCAAGTTTCACTTCCATAAGTCATGGTGGGGAGTATACATTGGTTCATTATTTTACGTTTCAGACAAACTGGGATATTGCTCTTCAGTATGTGACTATATTTCCTGAATGCTATATATCATCCAAAATTTATTCTTCTCTTGACTTCCAGCCATTTATCATTATTACAGCTAATAACTTGTCCCAGATAAGTATAGGACTCCACCTTTTTAATTACTGCGCCTTCAATCATTATTTCCCTTTCTGTGGCATACTTGTTCATCATTACTTTTGTTTTAGCCATATTCACCTTTAGTCCAAAATCCTTACTAACTGTGCATAACTGATTAAGATTTTCCTTTAATTCTTTCGGATTATGGCTTATGACCACAATGCCATCTGCAAATCGTAAATGGTTCAGGTACTCTCCGTTCACATTGACTCCTTTCTGCGACCAGTCTAATCTTCTGAAAGCTTCCTCAAGGGCAGCAGTAAACAGCTTCGGGGATATTGTGTCTCCTTGTCGAACTCCTTTCTCAATTTTAAATTTCCTACTGTCTTTGTATAGTCTAATAAAGGAGGTAGCACTCTCATACGACGCCTCCGTAGCCAGGTGGGAAGGAGCAGCAGTGCGTAGCACACGCTTCTTGATTAGACCGGGGTTCGAACCCATCACCACCAAATACAGAGGATGCGGAAAGGTCAGGGAATAACCACTGCATATCCCGGAGCAATATGGCCTTAGTTGCTAGTGCTCCTAAAAACCAAAGAACAAACAATAACAATAACATTATGTTATTGTTATTGTTTGTCATAATATAAAGTAAAAGTAAAGTGCAGCCATTATCAACCCACTGCAGGATGGAAGCCTCCTCAACAATTCATGCTGAGGGAAATGGACCATAATCTGCCACGCTGGTCCAGTGCGGGTTGGCAGATCGACCGTATTCAGCAGTCAGGGGCTTGAACCCCGGTCTACTCAAAGAGCGTGTGCTACTGCACTCCCGCTCCTGCCCACTCGGCTACGGAGGCCTGTCATAATATATGGGGTATCTATCCCTTATCTTTCCAGTGCCCGAAACATTGCCTTATGCTGTATGGAGTCAAATGCCTTTTCATAATCCACAAATGCCAGGCATAATGGTGTTTTATATTCATTTGCTTTCTCCATTAGCTGTGATATTACGTGAAGGTGATCCATAGTTGAGAATCCTGTCCTAAAACCAGCTTGCTCTTTCGGGTTGATTCTCATCAAATATTCTTTCTAATCTGTTAGTAATGACCCTTGTGAACAACTTGTAGATGTGGGATAACAAGCTAATTGGTCTATAATTTCCAATTTCTGATTTATCTCCTTTCTTATGCAGCAAAACTATGATTGCATTATTCCACTGCTTAGGCGTCGCACCTTTTCTAATGCACTTTATGAAGAGCCTTGACCGTTTTTGTGTTATGTCTCTTCCTCCCAATTTTAACAACTCTACAGTAACTTCTTCTTCTTCCCCCGGGGCTGTCTGATTCTTCATTTTCTTCAATGCATATTCTGCCTCATCAGGAAGAATATCTGGTATGTCGTATGTGTTGCTACTTTGCAATCCATCTTCCCCACTGCTGGCATCATTCCCTCGCTCCTTGTATAATTCTCTATAGTAGTCTTCTGCTATTTGAATTATGCCTTCTCTGCTGTTTATAAGTACACCATCGCTATTCTTCAGTTTCAGTATCATTTGTTTTTCTGTATTACTGCTCATGGCTGCTGATTTAAATCCTTTGTTTTCCCTTAATGCTTGTTCTACTTTTCTTGTGTTAAATCTTCTTATGTCCTCTCTGAGTCTCTTTCTAATGGCTTTGCATAACTCAGTATACTCAATTTTCTCCCTGTCAGTGTTTTTCTTGCTCTTCATTTGTCGTCTTCGGTTCATCATGACAAGTGTTTCTTGACTAATTTTTTCTTCTTTGGATTTCTTTTCCCCCTATAGGTTTCTTGGGCTTTATCACTTTCAGAAAGTTGTAATATTCCTCGTCGATATCTTGGTCCTGAGCAGTCTGCAGAAGCTCAAACTTGTTCTTAAGTTCCAGTACATACTGCTTTTTTTCCTCCTCTGTTATCTCAAAGACCTTTGTATTATTTACTCGAGTCAGGTTTTTCCTTTCCTTTCCTACATCTATATCACGTGTACATCTTACCATTCTTTGATCACTTCCAAGGCATTCCTTCAAGGCATTATACATCTCAATCAGATCACTTGGAGAAATGCATATTTCTCAAATATGTTTTTGAGAAAATCATTATATTGAAGAAATTTTGATGAATATCTTTTAATTTCAATGGCCTGGTTTGCCTTAATTGTCCAAGCAGCTGCAATTGCAATCCCAAAATCATCCAGCTGGTTCCCACTATTTCCCAAACCTTGATGGAATTCAGAATGCACCGCAGCAAAAAAAGCACAAAACAAAGCGTGGGGGATATTCCGCTGATATCCCACCACTGAAAATTTAATATCATTCAAACGTGCACGTGCGAAAGTGCGTTATGTACGACGTCAGAGCCAAAGGAAATCTTGGATTCGTTTTACATCTTCCATAACTCAGGCTGCTAGCTCAAGAGTAGTCTGAGATAAGATCCGGAAAATGAAGGGAAAATATCCACCATGCCCTTCAGTGATCCTCGAGCAGAATGGATGTCCAATTGCAGATCGAACTGCAGTTGCAAATACTTTAGGGGAAACATTTGCAAAAATCTCTGCGATAATATCTTTTCCCGCAGAGTTTTTGGCCCTGAAAAAGAAAATTGAGAAAAACCCACCAAACTTCTCTTCAAAAGGGCATGAATCGTATAACAAGCCCTTTTTACAGGAAGAGTTAAAGGCAGTACTCGCTCTCATGCATGCAAGTGCTGTAGGGCCCAATGACATCCACTACGAAATGCTAAAACACCTCTCACCACAATCTAAGGATCACCTTTTAATTCTGTTTAACAGAATTTTTATTCACAAACAATTTCCGGATTCCTGGCAAAGGGCTATCGTCCTTGCTTTCCCAAAACCAGGAAAAGATCCTAACAAGCATTAGCATTAGTAGAGGCATATGATGCAAGAAAGCAAGGTTATTCAGCATCATCCAAAAAAAAAAAAAAAAACAACCACTACTCCCATTTCACCCCTCCATTCGTTCGAAATACCTGTCCAGCTGAGCCTTAAATTTGTTTAGGCTATCAACTTCAACAACAAGCGATGGAAGTCTATTCCACAAACCAACTGCCCGCTGGCTAAAGGCAAATTTCCGCACATCTATCCGACATCCGTCCTTCCTCAATTTGAATTTATGCCCTCTCAGGTGATTATTCTGAGCAAGAGGAAGAATCCCATCGGCATTGAGCATGCTCAAACCATTCAAAGCCTTATACACCTCTATCAGATCACCTCGCCGATGCCTAGTCTCCAGGCTCTGTAATTTGCAAAACTTAAGCCTTTCTTCGTAAGAGCAACCCTTTGTTCCATTCACTAATCTTGTTGCCCTTCTCTGTACTCGTTCCAGCAGCTCTACATCCTTCTTGAAATGAGGCCTCCAGACCTGTATACAGTAATCAAGGTGTGGCCTGACCAATGCCTTATACAAGGGAATAATCACATCCCTGTCCCTGCTAGAAAAATTCCTGTATATCATTGACAAGACACCATGAGCTACTCTTGCAGCTCGTCTGCACTGCTCAGAGAACTTCATATCTGCCTGCACAATTACCCCCAGGTCCTTTTCATTCTCTACCACTGTCAGCGTAGTACCACAGAGTTGATATGTTGATCTGGGGTTACTGTTTCCCATATGTAGTACTTTACATTTGTCAATGTTAAACTTCATTTGCCACCTCTCAGCCCATCTGCTCAACCTTTCCAGATCCTGTTGCAGCAGCATAGTATCAGTAGTGTCCTTAACAACCCTACCAACCTTTGTATCGTCTGCAAACTTGGACATTAAGCCTGATACACCATCATCGATATTATTTATAAATACAGAAAACAACAATGGACCCAACACTGAACCCTGAGGAACTCCACTAATAACATTAGTCCACGTTGAGCAGTGTCCATTGATTACCACTCTCTGTCTTCTGCCACTCAACCATCCCTTTATCCATAGCAGCAATTTGCCTCCAATGCCACACTTCTCCAATTTGTGCAGCAGTCTTCCATGCGCAACAGTATCAAAAGCCTTTCTAAGATCCAAATATATAATATCAAAGTTATTCCCTGCATCCAGTTCCTTTGTGACTACATCATAGTATCCAATCAAATTGGTCAGACAAGACCTGCCCTTAACAAACCCATGCTGTGTCTAAGCTATAACTGAATTCTTGTCCAGATGATCCTGCAGTGCTTCTTTAACCAGTGCCTCCATTAATTTTCCTGGAACCGAAGTTAAACTAACAGGTCTATAATTACTTGTGTCAGCCTTTGATCCTCTTTTGTGAATTGGGGTTACATTTGCACATCTCCAGTCTATGGGTACCTCCCCTGAGTCCAAAGAAGCTCTCATAATTATGGTTAGGGGTTTGCTTACTTCCTTTGCTGCCTCCTTTAATATAACTGGATAGATCCCATCCACCCCGGGTGCCTTTTTTATGTTTATCCTCAACAATTTCTCCTCCACTTTCCTCTCAGTTATTAAAAAATCATCTAGCTCACTGCCAATGTTTACTTCACCTACGACATTCCCCTTCCTGAATAACTCCTCATGTGTGAATGTAGATGCAAAATACTCGTTTAGATTGTTAGCCACCTGAGCTGGATCCTCAACTGTTGAACCATCAACATCCAGTGGACCAATCTGATTCATCCCTTTCCTTCTTGAGTTTAAATAGGTAAAGAACTCTTTTCTGTTTTTCTTTGCATCCTTTGCCAAGCATTTCTCATAATCTGCCTTTGCCTGCCTAATCTCCTTTGTGACTTGGTTACAGACCAACTTATATCTATCATAGGCTTCCATGTCACCCATTAATTTGTATGTATCCCATGCATTTTTCTTCTCTGCCATATGTCTCATTAGTTCATCTGACAACCATTTAGGCCTGAACCTTGAACAATATTTCTTGGTTGGTATGTAAAGCCTGGTAGCTTCCAAGATTAGTTCCTTGAATGCTTCCCATTTTGAATTTGCTGTTGGTAACATCATCAGTTGGTCATCACTGTATAGAATCCAAGTAACTATCGTCCTATTGCTCTGACAAGCTGTTTGTGCAAAGTCCTGGAAAGAATGGTTAATGCATGACTGGTATGGTATTTAGAAACAAAGGGTCTGCTTTCCAGGACACAGTGCGGCTTCCGAAGAAATAGGTCCACTCTGGACCATTTAATCCGATTGGAAACTTCCATTCCTGATGCTTTTATTAAATCCGAGCATTTGGTAGCAGTTTTCTTTGATATTGAAAAAGCGTACAACACAGCCTGGCGATTTGGAATTTTAAAAGACCTCTATAACCTTGGTCTTAGAGGTAACCTTCCTGTTTTTATTAAAAACTTTCTTTCGAATCGCCAATTTCAAGTTCGTTTAGGATCTACCCTCTCTCGAGTTTTCTTTCAGGAAGAGGGAGTCCCACAAGGATCCGTTCTAAGTGTCACGCTTTTCGCAATCAAAATAAACTCTATCGCAGAACAACTTCCACCCACTGTAAACAATGCCCTCTATGTAGATGACTTTGCTATAGTTTGTCATTCATGCAATATGAGGGTCATTGAAAGGCAACTGCAGAAAACCATTGATCATCTTACAGCTTAGTCTTTGGCTAATAGGTTCAGATTTTCATCACAGAAGACTGTTTGTGTACACTTCTGTTGCAAACGTAATCTTCATCCTGACCCAGAATTAAGGCTTGGGCAAAATAACATCCCAGTTTTAGCAGAATTCAAATTCCTTGGACTTATTTTCGACAAAAAGCTGACATTTTTACAACACATTCGTCAGCTGAGGACGAGATGTGTCAAAGGGCTTAACATCCTTCGTGCCCTTTCGTCAACCTCATGGGGCACAGATCGTGCTACCCTTCTTCGTCTCTACCGGCACTCGTCCATTCCAAACTCGACTATGGGTCTCAGGTTTATGGTTCTGCTAGAGATAGTGCACTTCGGTGGTTAGATCCAATCCACCATCAAGCCATCCGGACAGCCACTGGAGCATTTCGCACATCTCCTGTTTAAAGCCTTTACGTTGAAGCAAATGAACCATCTCTGTCTCTTCGACGTAAGCAGTTGTCCTTACAGTACGCCTTCAAATTAAAATCCCTGCCCGATCATCCCACGTGGCGATCCGTTTTTGAGCCGCGCTGGGAAAACCTCTACAACACCCGTCGGACTGCCAACAAACCTTTTGGCATTCGCATTCAAGGGCTGCTGAATGAGCTGAACTTGACGGTAGACAATGTGGCCCAGTCACCAAGGCAATTCTTTCCACCCTGGCATGCTTATTTTCCAACTTGCGACTTCTCCCTTAAGATCTGGGAGAAGGCTACTACACTGCCATCTGTCTACCAGCAACTCTTTGCATCACATAGACAACAGTATTCTGACTTTCAGCCAATTTATACAGATGGCTCAAAGTTAGAATGTCATGTGGGATCTGCTGTTGTGTTCCCTCACAAAACATTATCCTATAAGATCCCACAAGAAACTAGCATTTATACTGCAGAGTTGCATCTAATACAAATAGCCCTACATCACATTAAAAATCGCGACTACAGAGGTATATGATTTATTGCGATTCATCGAGCGTGTTACAGGCTCTGGTATCGGTGGGTTTTAACCCTCATCCGATCCTGTCCAGGATCCGGGAGATTCTTTTTTCTCTCAAGAAATTAGAATTCGATATTCATTTTTGCTGGATCCCAAACCACATTGGGATCCGGGGAAATGAATCGGCTGATGCCGCTGCCAAATCAGCCATTTCCCTGGATAATTATTGCCTGTCAGTCCCCTATACAGACTACAGGCAAATAATACGTTCTAAACTTCTTTCCCAATGGCAAGATTCTTGGCATGGACAGGCCACAAATAAATTACATCACATCAAGCCTGTAATTATGCAATGGCAGTCCAGTCTACGCAGGGTCCGAAGAGAGGAAGTTGTTCTTGCTCGGCTCCGCATAGGTCATAGTCATCTAACCCATTCCTACTTGCTGAGGGCGGATGACCCACCTATGTGCGAGATGTGCAATGTTATTTTAACCGTCCGTCATATTTTAATAGAATGTCCTGTTTTTATGTCCTGTGAAGCACGACACTTGTATTTTACCGCTTTTAATAATTTGACTGAGCCATTTACACTCAGTCAGATTATAGGTGACAGAAACAATATCTCTGACATTTTTAACTTTTTACAATTTATTAATTTTTATACAAAGATTTAACTTTTATGCTTTTACTTCTTTTTAACATAATAATTATTTGTTTGACGTGGTAGCCTTGGCTACCAAAATGTTTAATAGCATATTAGCATTAGCATTAGCATTAGTAGAGGCATTTGATGCAAGAAAGCAAGCTTATGCAGCATCAGCCAAAAAAAAAAAAAAAAAAAAAAACCACTTCCACTTCACCCCTCTGTTCGTTCAAAATACCTGTCCAGCTGAGCCTTAAACTTATTTAGGCTATCAACCTCCACCACAAGGGATGGAAGTCTGTTCCACCAACCAACCACCCGCTGGCTAAAGGCAAATTTCCACACGTCTATCCTACATCTGTCTTTCCTCAATTTGAATTTATGCCCTCTCAGGTGATTATTCTGAGCTAGAGGAAGAATCCCATCAGCATTGAGCATGCTTAAACCATTCAAGGCTTTATATACCTCTATCAGATCACCTCGCTGGTGCCTAGTCTCCAGACACTGTAATTTGCAAAACTTAAGCCTTTCTTCGTAAGAGCACCCCTTTGTTCCATTCACTAATCTTGTTGCCCTTCTCTGTGCTCGTTCCAGCAGCTCTACATCCTTCTTGAAATGAGGCCTCCAGACCTGTATACAGTACTCTAGGTGTGGCCTGACCATCGCCTTATACAATGGAATAATCACCTCCTTATCCCTGCTGGAAAAATTCCTGTATATCATTGACAATACTCCATGAGCTACTCTTGCAGCCCGTCTGCACTGCTCAGAGAACTTCATATCTGCCTGCACAACCACCCCCAAGTCCCTTTCATTCTCTACCACTGTCAGTGTTGTACCACAGAGTTGATACGTTGCTCTGGGGTTGCTGTTTCCCATGTGTAGTACTTTACATTTGTCAATGTTAAACTTCATTTGCCACCTCTCAGCCCATCTGCTCAACCTTTCCAGATCCTGTTGCAGAAGCATAGTGTCAGTAGTGTCCTTGACAACCCTGCCAACCTTTGTATCGTCTGCAAACTTGGACATTAATCCCGATATACCATCATCAATATCATTTATAAATACAGAAAACAATAATGGACCCAACACTGAGCCCTGAGGGACTCCACTAATAACATCAGTCCACGATGAGCAGTGTCCATTGATTACCACTCTCTGTCTTCTCCCCCTCAACCACCCCTTCATCCATAGCAGCAATTTGCCTCCAATGTCACACTGCTCCAATTTGTGTAGCAGTCTTGCATGTGCAACAGTATCAAAAGCCTTTCTAAGATCCAAGTATATAATATCAAAGTTATTCCCTGCATCCAGTTCTTTTGTGACTGCATCATAGTATCCAATCAAGTTGGTCAGGCAAGAACATTTTAGACCTGACTTGGCAATTTTAGACCTGACTTGGCGCATTATGGCCTTAGCTGCCAATGCGCCATTAAAAAACCAAACCAAACCAAGCCTAACCTCCTGTGTAACTTGGTTACAGATCAACTTGTATCTATCATAGGCTTCTGTGTCACGTGTTAATTTGTATGTATCCCATGCATTTTTCTTCTCTGCCATATATGCCTCATTAGTTCATCTGACATCCATTTAGGCCTAAACCTTGAACAGTATTTCTTAGCTGGTATGTAAAGCCTAGTAGCTTCCAAGATAATAATAATAAGATTCTTTATTAACATAAATTTTATACACTAGTGATTCCTTACACAGAAAGCCAGAGGAATCTTACATTTAGTTGTTTATACAAGTGATTTTGATTTATAAAGAAAAAAAAAAATAATAAATAAATAATAATAATAATAATAACAACTAAATAATAATTAATAGATCAAAGCAAAGATAATAGTCAAAATGTAAAAATGAAAGAAGTAGTAATTACAGCGAAAAAGGACTACAAGTTGAGCAGAACATGAAATAACATCAGCTAACTAAGATCGGCACTTACATAAATGTCCTTTACAAACTGCAAGATGGGACAAGATGCCATCTCGATATGCCTTGTCTATATTCCACAGGTCAATGTCGATGTTGAGAGTGTCCAGAGTCACATTAGGGAAGTGTCTTTTTAAATTCTGTAACCGCTGGAGCCTTGAGCATAAGGAGGGAGTACTACGGAGATGTCTGCCTGGCAAACGCCAACCAACCATGTTCCAGATGTTGATGTGATCCTGCTTAGCTGAGCACAGATGAAGGAATGACTTTATTTTTAGCACATAGGCTCTGTGGACTATGGGAGTATATTGCAGGTTGCAGCAGAGAGTAGATTTAGATGTTGTGTAGATCTGGTGCGACCACAAGTTTGCCCACTTCAGCACCCAGAATTCGAGGCCCCATAGTTTCCTGAGGCTGGTGGGTGGTGCCGCCGACCAAATTTCCACGGCATAGGAGAGTACACTACAGAAGTAATTTGTGAGGTACTTGATTATTTTCTTATTGTGCGTTTTGCACAGATCAATTTTCATTCCCCAGAACGCTCTTAGGGCTTTGGAATACTGAGCTTGGATTTGTTTTTTATAGGTGAGATTGGCATCAAGGATTACTCCTAGGAAATTGACACTATCTGTGGGAGTCGGGACATTTACTGCCAATACCGGAAGTAGAGAAGATGCAGTATCAGTAGAAATCATCTGACTTGGCGTAAAGATGAGATAGTTTGACTTCTTTGGATTGACTGACAGGCCAAAAAATTTAGCATACTTATAGAATGCATTTAGGTAGCTGTTTACAGATTCAGAGGCGGTTTGTCTTTCTTGTGAAGGACCAACATGGCGTTTGCATGGCAAGTAGCAAACAATATCATTAGCACACGATAGGAATGCTGGAATTTGATCCATTAGTGGAACGAATATTGCTGCAAATAACAAGGATGAGAGACAACCACCTTGTGGGATCCCTACTTCGACACTTTTAGTGACTTTATCGCCTTTGAAGTGAAGCATTCTCCTAGATAGCAAATTATTGAGGATCTCGAGCATATTTCCGGATATCCCGTAGAATCTCTCAAGTAAGGCAAGAAGGGGTGTTATTTGGACTGAGTCGAAAGCAGATTTCATGTCGAGAAAAATGGTGTGAAGATCTTCGTTGTCATTCCAGGCCTGAAGTATTTTCTGTGATAATGACTGTAGGCAGGTTACCGTAGATCTATTAGGCATGGCATAATGGGTGTGTTCTGGCCTATGCGCAAAGATTGCGAGTGCTACATCATTATAGATGCACTTCTCGAGGCATTTCAGGAAGGGAGAGGCAATTGATATGGGTCTAAAGTCAGCCGGTCTCTTCGCATGAGGCTTTTTCGGAACTGCCACAACTCTGTATGATAACCAGCTTGAAGGCACCTGTGCAAATTTGAGTACTTTGTTGTAGAGTTGAGTTAGCTCTTTGCTGATAAAATGAGAAGCAGTTTTTAGACTAAACAGCGGTATTGCGTCAATTCCTATGTTGGACTTGTCAGGTAGTGAATTTATTATTTTTATTAGTTGTTCTTCGGAAATTTCTGTATTACTAGTAGGTGAAGACATGTTCAATGCTTCGTTCCAAGGATATGCTTCGGACACACAGTGATCTCGCTTAAAACGCAGCACATGCTCACACCATTCCTGGACATCTAAAGACAGAGGGGTGCAGGTATGACTTGTGGACCACACACGTTTTCCCCTGGATAGACGGCGGTTCATGAAATTGTCAATAGAAAATTGTTTCCTCTTCTGAAAATCCATCCTTGCTTTGGAAAATCTTTGAATAAAAGATAAGAAGATAAGTTCTTTGAATGCTTCCCATTTTGAATTTGCTGTTGGTAACATCAATCTGCAGTTATTTATTCTCCTGATACTATCATGATATTATGATGCATGTAGGCAACTTCAGCTTAGCAGTTAGTTAACTGTTCTCTCTCTCTCTCTCTCTCTCTCTCTCTCTCTCTCTCTCTCTCTCTCTCTCTCTCTCTCTCTCTCTCTCTAGTGTAGCTAATTTTGTTTGCACTGAATATAATTTGTTCTTTGATTCTCACTAAACTTTTGGAGATGGATATATATTTTCTACAATTGTCTCTCTAAATGCTTATTCCTGCTACTTCTTTCTTACCACATAAAAGGCAAAGGCTGGTAATATCGCTAAATCTCTAAAACAGGTCAATCTTTTATTCCCATTTTTTTTATCCCTTGTCTGCCTGGCTAGAAATTCTCCTGTGGTTGGTTTGTTGACTTCCACTTGTCACTTAAGTATGTCTCAGACTTCCTGGTATAGTCAGCTGTGATGGAGCAATGAGTTAATGGCCTTACTCAAGAAGCTTTTTAAGCATTTGAGTAAGGCCATTAACTCATTGACTCTTTTTTTTAAAGCTTTTATACATATTACAATCAAGAAGGGAAGGGTTGTTTTTTGCCCATTCCTTACTGAGTTTTTTTTTTTTTAGCTTGATTTTTTTCACCAAACAATCCTATTTAGACAATGTTCCACATGGCGGGGCTGGTAACCTGAGTATAAATTCAATACTCAGGGCGAAAAGGAGCAATTATGGATCCATTAATATCACCGACTGTAGACTGTAGAGACTGGATCCATTAATATCACCGACTGCATGAACTTGAGTCATCTCAAGTTAGTTTAAGTTAGACCTGTTAGTTTAACTTCTGTTCCTGGAAAATTAATGTAGGCACTGGTTAAAGAAGCACTTCAGGATCATCTAGACAAGACTTCAATTATAGCTCAGACACAGCATGGTTTTGTTAAGGGGAAGTCTTGTCTGACCAATTTGATTGGATACTATGATGCAGTCACAAAAGAAATGGATGCAGGGAATAACTTTGATATTATATACTTGGATCTTAGAAAGGCTTTTGATACTGTTGCACATGGAAGACTGCTGCACAAATTGGAGCAGTGTGGCATTGGAGGCAAATTGCTGCTATGGATAAGAGGGTGGTTGAGGGGGAGAAGACAGAGTGGTAATCAATGGACACTGCTCATCGTGGACTAATGTTATTAGCGGAGTCCCTCAGGGTTCAGTATTGGGTCCATTATTGTTTTCTGTATTTATAAATGATATTGATGATGGTATATCAAGCTTAATGTCCAAGTTTGCAGACGATACGAAGGTTGGCAGGGTTGTCAAGGACACTACTGACACTATGCTACTGCAACAGGATCTGGAAAGGTTGAGCAGATGGGCTGAGAGGTGGCAAATGAAGTTTAACATTGACAAATGTAAAGTACTACATATGGGAAACAGCAACCCCAGAGCAACGTATCAACTCTGTGGTATCAACTCTACACTGACAGTGGTAAAGAATGAAAGGGACCTGGGGGTGGTTGTGCAGGCAGATATGAAGTTCTCTGAGCAGTGCAGATGGGCTGCAAGAGTAGCTCATGGTGTATTGTCAATGATATACAGGAATTTTTCTAGCAATGATGAGGAGGTGATTATTTCCTTGTATAAGGCAATGATGAGGCCACACTTTGAGTACTGTATACATGCCTGAAGGCCTCATTTCAAGAAGGATGTAGAGACTGGAACGAGTACAGAGAAGGGCAACAAGATTAGTGAATGGAACAAAGGGGGTGCTCTTACGAAGAAAGGCTTAAGTTTTGCAAATTACAGTGTCTGGAGACTAGGCACCAGCGAGGTGATCTGATAGAGGTGTATAAAGTCTTGAATGGTTTGAGCATGCTCAATGCTGATGGGATTCTTCCTCTTGCTCAGAATAATCACGTGAGCGGGCATAAATTCAAATTGAGGAAAGACAGATGTGTGGAAATTTGCCTTTAGCCAGCGGGTGGTTGGTTGGTGGAACAGACTTCCATCCCTTGTCGTGGAAGTTGATAGCCTAAATAAGTTTAAGGCTCAGCTGGACAGGTATTTCAAACGAACAGAGGGGTGAGGTGGAAGTGGTTATTTTTTATTTATTTATTTATTTTTTTTGCTGATGCTGCATAAGCTTGCTTTCTTGCATCAAATGCCTCTACTAATGCTAATAGTCCTCGATGAATTCTTACTTCAGGAGAAAGGAATTAAAAAGATTGCATATGCTAATGATGTAGCAATTTTAGTATTTTGGAATTCTCATTGTGTATTAGAGAAAAGATCTGAAGAAATTCTAACTGAATTAGAAAGTTGGAGCACACTTTATAAGCTGCAGATATCTTGGGACAAGACAGCCCAGATGTTGCTGAAAGGCCATTTAAATATGAACAGAGCACTGTTCATATTTAAACACAGGAGCCAACTTTGAGGCCCCTGTGTGATTCAGTTCGATACATTAGAGTGACAAAATACTTAGTCCTAATGCTTGAAGAATGATTGTTCTTCACAGAACATTTAAAATATATAAAGACAAAAATTAGGACACTTTATGCCAAGCCCCGGCAGGTGCCTCTGTAGCCAGGTGGGAAGGAGCAGCAGTGCGTAGCACACGCTTCTTGATTAGACTGGGGTTCGAGCCCGTCACCACCAAATACGGAGGATGCGGAAAGGTCAGGGAATGACCACCGCATATCCCGGAGCAATATGGCCTTAGTTGCTAATGCTCCTAAAAACCAAATAACAAACAAACAGCCAAGCCCCGGCGGGTTGTAAGAAGGGATTGGGGTATTAAATTAATTAATTAATTTATGAATGCCTATTTGTCCCGATCATAACTTACGCCTCCAGAGTATGGGTGCATCGAATTGATAAGGTGGTCATTAAGAAGTATTTATTACAGGCACGAAGATTTTCCCTGCTCATTACTCATGCTTACTGAACTGTTTCAACAGAGGTCTTGCAAATTATATCTGGTAGGCTGCTAGTTCAGGATAAAGTTTTACTGTCTGGATCAATGTATTATACAAAAAGAAATATAAAGAAAACCATTATGGGTGTGACGCCTTTCCCAGATGAAAGGCTTTATATCAGAGGTGATATAAAGCAAGAGAAACAAAACGAATATGTGAGGAGCTTAAAGTTAAGTGGCAAATAAACTGGCAAGAATCTGAAAAAGGTAGGCAAACCTACATGTTCTCTCCAAATGTGGATATAGTAGATACAGTACTCAGAAACGAACTTGGTTGCAGTTTGGGTTGAACACTACATTTTTAATAACAGGCATGGTTTATCTTTTAGGCTTTTTTGGTTTGGACTCTTGGACCAAGGTGCCTGCAGTTGTGGTGAAGATGAAACTGGGGAACATGTAATGTTAGATTGCAATCAATATTTAAGAATTAATTGGAGTTGTCTATAGACACTCTGGTGAGGGAGAGACTTTGGATCATATTCATGGATAGATGGCTATTTACCTTTTTTCAATAACTATGTCGCAGCAGTTTTTAGATGTACTGTGATTCAAGTATGTAGTAGAGGTAACTCTTCACACTAAGATTGATGGAAGCAAAATTTTTAAGATCTGATTTTATGTCGAAGAGGCTAAGTGGCTGAAATAATTATTTGTTTAATTTATGTGTTGTGTTATATTAATACTATTATATTAACCAAATTTTGAACTTGAAGCCCTGAAATTAGTTAATATATTGTCCATAACCACAGATAGGCTTCGGCCTAGGTAGTGGGGCTGGTGAAGTTGTTAAACTTCAATTGCCATTTCTCAGCCCAACTTTTCTAGATCATTTTGCCGTAGCATACTGTCATTACTGTCATTAGAAACCCTGCTAACATTTGTATCATCTGCAGACTTGGTCTTTAAGCCCGATATACCTTCATCGATATCATTGATAAATATAGAAAACAACAATTGGGCCCAACACCAATAGGATTCCACTAATAACAGTCCATGAAGAGTAATGTCTATGGATTATCACTCTGTCTTTTCCTCAACTACCCCTTTATCCATAGCAGCCCTTAATACCACACTGCTGCAATTTGTACGGCAGTATTTTATGTGCAACGGTATCTAAAGCTTTCCCGAAATCCAAGTATATATCAGAATTATTTTTTTCATCCAGTTCCTTTGTAACCCCGTCATAGTAATCAGTCAAATTGGTCAAACAATATTTCACCTTAACAAACCCATGTTGTGTTTGTAGTATAATTTCGGCCTTGTTTAGATGAGCCTGCATTACTTCTTTTATCAGTTACTCCATTATTTATTTTCCCTGGAACAGAAGTTAAACTAGCAGTTCTGTAATTACTCATATCATCCTTTGATCTGTATTTGTGAATTGGGGATACATTTGCACATCTCCAGTCTACGGAGATCTCTCCTGAATCGAAGGACACTCCCATAACTATGGTTAATGGTTTGCTTACTTCCTTCACTGCCTCCCTTAATATAACTGGATAGATCCCCTCAACCCCAGATGTTGTAGTTGTAGTAGTGGCATGTGATGCAAGAAAGCAAGTGTATGAGCTTATGCAGCATCAGCCAAAAAAAAAAAAAAAAAAATCACACCATTCCCTCCAGATGCCTGTCCAGTTCCTCCTTAAATTTATTCAACCTATCAACTTCCACAACGACAGCTGGAAGTTTGTTCCAGCAATTAACCACCCGCTGACTAAAGGCAAATTTCCGCACATCTGTTCTACATCTGTCTTTTCTTAATTTGAATTTATGCCCCCTTAGGTTCGTAATCTGAACAAGTGGAAGGATCCCATCAGAATTCAGCGTGCTCAACCCATTCAAGGCCTTATACACCTCAATCAGATCACTGTGCAGATGCCTAGTCTCCAGCCACTGCAATTTGCAGAACTTAAGTCTCTCTTGGTAAGAGGATCCCTTAATTCCCCTCACCAATTTTGTTGCCCTTCTCTGTACACGCTCAAGTAAATCTACATCCTTCCTAAAATGAGGACTCCAGACCTGTACGCAGTACTCAAGGTGTGGCCTGACCATTGCCTTATACAGAGGGACAATCACCTCCTCCCTGCTAGCAAAATTCCTATATATCATTGACAAAACCCCATGACCTGCCCTGGCAGCCTGTCTGCATTGCTCAGAAAACTTCATATCTGACTGCACAATTACTCCCAGGTCTTTTTCATTTTCTACCACCTTAAGTGTAGTACCACGCAGTTGGTACTTTTCTCTCGAGTTACATCTACCCATATGTAGTACTTTGCATTTGTCAAGGTTAAACTTCACTTGCCACTTCTTAGCTCATCTGCCCAAATTATCTAGATCCTGTTGCAGTAGCACACTGCCATTACTGTCATTAACAACTGTGCCAACCTTTGTGTCATCTGCAAACTTCGACACTAAGCCTGATATACCTTCATCAATATCATTGATAAATATACAAAACAACAATTAATAACAACCATTAATAACATTAGTCCACGAAGAGCAGCATCCATTGATTACCTATTGTACCTTTATGTGCCTTTACTTCAGTTTCTCCTCCACTTTCCTCTCAGTTATTAAAAAATATTTAGCTCCCTGTTAGAGCTTGATAAATTTCTGGCATCTCCTTCCCTCACTTGTGAATGTAGTTGCAAAATACTCATTGTTTGTCAGCAACTTGAGCAGGACCATCAACAGTCACACCATCGATATTGAGTGAGAAGTTCAAGGAGAGCAAAAGTGTGACCATACCATTTACAGGTATGTGTTCCCCCCCACCCCACCTCACTAGCAATTTCCCTAACTTAGTCACTTCACTGATATCTGCAAGGGCTCTTTTGCTCTTTTTAAACTATGCTATTTCTGCAAAATCAATCGTTTTCTACCAACCAGGTTTTGCAGTTTTTATAGAAAAAAAAATAATGCCACCCTCCCAAAAGTGTTGTTGCAGTCCTCCTGTGGGTGGGAAACTGCTATACTAACTGCATTTTGTTTTTAATAATACTTATTGTTTTAACACTACTTATTTTTTTTCTGCAAGACAGTGTGTTTTAAAGTATATTAAAGTATATAAGATAGTATGTTTAAACCAGATCCTCAGTTTGTGTGCATCTAATGTCATTAGTATGATATGGTCAAGCAAGTACACACACACACATAGCCGAGGCCATGTTAGTTAGGTCGTAACACCATTGATTTGGAGGGATACTCAAAGTAATAGTTTTAATGATATCCATAAGCAGGGTTGGAATTGATTCTTGAATTGCTTCCATTGTGATCATTAGTAACCTAAAATGCAAGAGGTGGGCATTACAAGACCTTTTGGAGGTTCATATGGGACTAGCATATTTCCAGCAGAATTAAAAAGAAATTTTAATACAAATCATCATCAGTATCAAAGCTTTTACTTGCCACTAATTGCAACTGGGTCGAAAATATTTGAGGTAATATATGAATATTATTCCAACAACTATATCGATATTTTAAATTTTGTTTTGATTTGTACTGACAGTGCAGCAAATGTTGTGTGTGTAAAATTTGAAATAGTGCCTCACATTCAAAGTACACATTGCATTATTCACCAAGAACTATTAGCATGTAAATAGTCAATCTCAGAATTAAATGAAGTGTTAGCAATATCTATCAAAACAGTTAATGATAGCCAGTTCTCTCTTCAGATTATTTGAAATACTGGTAGTCAATGATTTATTTATCCAAAAAAATTAAAACAGCTTTTAAAATCAAGCAAATTATAATAATAAAGAAATTAATTTATGTCATATGAATGTTAAAGAATGTTTATTCTTCATCATCATCGATTAAATGCACACTCATTGTTGGTGTGTTGGAAGCACAAGGCATCGTCTTCTTCAGAAATGCTTCAAGAGTTGTTTGTTTCCAAGACCTCTTTTCTTTTTAAATTTTACGATAACATGCATAAGCATTTTTTAAATCTGTAGTAACTTTTCTAGCACTCGAAAGTTCAATTTTGTGACTCGAAAATCTCAGTTGCTTTTTCTGTGTTGAAAAGCTTCGTGAAGCCTCTTGGGAATGAAGGAATGAACAGGAGCCACAGCTTCACATTTTGCCATTTCAGAGAGGTCTTCATTTGAAAGCTCTCCATTGTTGCTTGAACAAACTGCAATTGGTTAGCAATTTTAATGACTGTTTCTGTTTAAATTTGTACGATCTCTGCTGGTTCTTGAAACCCTTCAGAATTATCAATAAACTGAGGAAGAGTTTATTCCAAACACCCTTTGAATTTATCCCCCTTAATAAGCCGGATAAATTTGAAATAAGACAACACAGCGAAAATGAAGAGCAACACAACCACTCTTTGTAATGTCAGCATGGTAACTGCTTTGTGTTATGTGAGTCAATGAAGACTCTCTTGTCTGCCTGAACAAATGAACGCATAATAGTACTTGTATTGTATAACTATGTGTGTGGTTTGAAATGCCATATTTATGAATTTTTCGCATTTATTTATTGCAATTAATGTTCATATTTTCGATTTTGTTGATACTTGAAAAGAAAAGAGCTCGTAAAGCGGGAACGCCTTATATTTTGTTATGAAATGGGGGCATTCCACACTATTACTGAGTGCAGAAATTCACTGGCTGTCGAGAGGTCAGATGTTGAAGATTGTGTGAAATTAGAAAGGAATTTTTTTTTCTCTCTTTCTTTCCCTGTTGGACAAAAATTCAGACCTTCTTAAATACCAGAAAGATATCACCTGGTATTTGAACTTCTCATGCAGACATTTTACAAAATTTGAATTTATTACCTCTATAAGGACCACTGAAAAATGTTTTTCACATGCATAGTAAAATAAATGTGTTTAAAAAGAAATTGAAGTTATGATTTTATTGAGCCAAATATTGCTTCTCTGATATGTTTGCTTGATTAATAGAGATGTTGAATGATTAATAGAATGATGGTAAGGATAGAAATAATGAAGAATTTAATGATATTGCATAACTTTAATTGATCATTATCAATCACTTGAATAATATTGATAAATTTGATAGCAAAGTTTGTTCAAAAAAGGATCCAAAAGTAGGTTTTTTTTGTGGGTATTAAATGCATTTAGGAGCTGATGTTTCCTCAGACTGCTGCATGGGAAAAATTAATGAAGGAGGAATTGTTTTCTTAAAATTTTGGCTTAACACTTATACTGAATCCCCAAAGGTAGGTGAAAAGGCACTGACAGTCTTTTCCATTTTTCGTCACCATTTTAATGTGCAAGGGTTTTCTACAGTTACTGAAACAAAAAGCAAACTGAAATTATTTGGATGTCACTTCATTGTTAAGACCATCACTTTTTGAACTTAGTCCAAGAATAAATGAACTGTTCAAGCATGCAGGCTCAAACTTTATTAATGGATGCACTATGCAAATATTTACAAAATAAAATTAATAATTTTATATTGAATATTGATATTACTCTTTATTGCTCTTTATAATAGAGTCGATTCCGGTTATTTAAGACGCATCGGGACTAGTGCATTTTGGCCCGATTAAGCGGCTGCCCCAATTATTCAAAGTTTCACGTAAAAAAAAAGTTAAAAATACAATGGACTCCCACTTTACAATTGGTTCACTGTACAATCAAATCACATTACGATGGAGTCACTGTAGTAAAGCACCGTTCACTTATACGATGTGTAGTAAGCGCCGGCCATTGTGATCACATTTGTCAATTGAATTTTAATTCTATTAAAGAGCAATTCTAATTAGCAAAAATAGGAGAAATATTATTCACAGGCTATAAAAGTAAAGATATATTAAGCACAGATTTACCCTTTATTACCTTACCAATTAAAAAATTAAATGATACGTGAAAATTGGAAGAATATACATGATAATCGGAATAATTAATACATACTGTAATATGTACATACTAACTAGTTGACATTTCTGTTCACTGACATTTGTGGGTGGGAGTTAAAATTTAAAACAGTAAAAAGATAAGCAGTCAATAACAAAGAACACGTCACACACAAATTTCGAGTAACACGATACGTGCAAGTGAGAATGGAGTAACAAGTTACAAAGCTTTAAAAATAGGAATGAAGAGAAGATTCTGAAATTTAATTTTTTTATATGATTGATGATTCCCTGACATTTCACCATAATAACCCACAGAATTCCAGTTGTCGGTTTTATCGCAAATTCAATAAGATAAGATTGAGTTTACTATCCATTTATGATAGATTGCACTAACAGAAAAGCCTAATAAACAGGTGACTGCTAATTGTTTTATGGTTGTGACCTCCAGAAATCTGACCGAACCACGTGATACGGTCGGAGACAATTGTAGGGTAATCTCCAGTGCTGCGGTCTCCTGCCCCCAATTAAACAGAATGTTGTCCCAATTAAGCGAAGTAAACCCT
This sequence comes from Mastigoproctus giganteus, assembly GCF_048544385.1. NCBI lineage: Eukaryota > Metazoa > Arthropoda > Arachnida > Uropygi > Thelyphonidae > Mastigoproctus > Mastigoproctus giganteus. The sequence goes on along the minus strand of NC_143584.1, from coordinate 41,360,998 downwards.
GGCTATTTTCTCGATTGGGTTCTGTGTTTTAAGATTTGCCCCAAATAAACGGCTGCCCCGATTAACCGGTGGCCCAAATAACCGGAATCCACTGTATTATTGATATTTTTAAACTATAATATAAAGTAATAATTATTAAAATAAATAAATAGAATGGAATCAACAATAAAGTAATAATATAATATTAATAATACAGTCCATTCCGATCATTTGGGACACATCGGGACTAGTGCATTTTGGCCCGATTAAGCGGCTGCCCCAATTATCCGAAGTTTCGCGTAAATAGTTAAAAATACAATTTAACCCCTCCCCTGTTTTTTTTTTACAATTGGTTCACTGTACAATCAAATCACGTTACGACGAACTCAACATAGTAAAGTACTGTTCACTATACGATGTGCAGTAAGCGCCGGTCATTGTGATCACGTTTGTGAATTGAATTTTAAATCTATTAAACAGTGATTCTAATTAGCGAAAATAGGAGGAATATTATCCACAGGCTATAAAAGCAAGGATATATTAAGCAGAAATTTACCCTTTATTACCTTACCAATTAAAAAATACGTGAAAATCGGAAGAATATACGTGATAATCGGAATAATTAATGTGTACTGTAATATGTACATACTAACTAGTTGACATTTCTGTTCACTGACATTTGTGGGTTTGGGTTAAAATTTAAAACGATGAAAAGATAAGCAATCAATAACAAAGAACACGGCACACACATTGCAAGTAACACAATACATGCAAGTGAGAACCGAGTAATGAGTTTCAAAGCTTTAAAAATACGAATGAAGAGAAGATCTGAAAATTAATTTTTTTTTATGATTGAAGATTTCATGGAAGTGTAAACGCATTTCACCATAATAACCCACAGAATTCCAGCTGTCAGTATTATCGCAAATTCAGTTAGATCGAGTTTACTGTACGTTTTTGATAGATTTCACTAACAGAAAAGCTCAGTAAACAGATGACTGCTAATTGTTATTATTGTTTTATGGTTGCGACTTCCAGAATTTCAACTGAACCACTTGGTACCGTCGGAGACAATCGTAGGTCTCCTGCCCCGATTAAACGGCATGCTGTCCCAATTAAGCGAAGTAAACCCTGGTGGCTATTTTCTCGATTGGTTTCTGTTTTTTAAGATTTGCCCCAAATAAATGGCTGCCCCGATTAACTGGTGGCCCAGTTAACCGGAATCCACTGTATATAACTAGGAGGCTTTGCCCTATTCGCTTTGCTCCCCAACCCCTCTGCATGTTTGTTTATGTAAAATGTAGAGGTATGATGGAGGAAAATCAAATCTTTTCTATGTATAAGACACCTGTCGAAACGCATTGATCGATATCTAATTAGAAATTGACCTATGTAATTATTTACCTGTGCATTTGTAGTGATGTAATTGCCCCGCCCACTTGTACCATATGACCTGCATCCCTCTTCTCCCATTGGCTACCCCACCACGTGGCATTCTCAAGATGGAATAAATATCACTATGTAATTATTTACCTGCATTTAAATAGGTCACTTAGGAAAAGGCCTTTTGCTTCTGGTTCCATAATGCATGAGGAATATTGTTGCATCCAAAAGAGCAGGACTAAAATATTTACAAACTATACGAAATACTAAACTATTTATAAATAACTTATCTACATCTTATTTAGTTGATTTTGATTGTTTGTCCATAATACAGCCAGTACATGTCTTGTGGATTTGCTCCACAAGGTGTTGCAAGGTGCTGCACGGTATTGCTACCCATGCATTATATAATGTGTACAATAAATGTCTGCATATTGTCAGGCAGTAGAGTCCTGCACTGTTGTACTTGCAACCCTCAAAAAAAAAAATAAATAAAATAAATAGAAATAAAAAAATTTAAATTTAAAATTTAAAAAATAATAATAAAATTTTGTAATAAATTTTCTGCATGTCAGAATAACACAATAGTTATATTTAAATTAAAATATAGTTCAACCTTGATGTAAGGCACCTCTTAATACCATGGTTTCGGATATACTGCAGTAGTATGTTCAAATAACTAGCAATTTCATATGTGAATTCCATAAATGTGAATACATTTTCCATAAACTGGAAAATGTGAATACTGTATATACTCGTGTCTATATATCATACTACCATATTTCCAAGAGGGAAAACTAGCTAAAAATTGGCTCTCTATTCACTTTGATATATTCAGTATTCAGTTTTCAAAATATTGTGAGCAATTTTTGTAAACAACAGGACTCATCAGAGTAATTATTGTAGACACCCAGTTCTTCCCTCAGCTAGAGATGCAATAAAAGAGTATATCAGTGGAATGCTAATTACAAACAGCTATCTTTGGGAGGGGGGGGGATGGATACAGATACTGTTTGTCAAGTGCATTACATTAGTTACAAAGTAAAATGAATAGTACATGACATCCTTTCTTTGAGTAGAAGGTACACTTAGGATAGCAAAAACTGCTAACAAGACAAAATATACGTGAACTGAGAATTGATTTGGAGAATTCTTGTGACATCACTGGCACTATTATAGACTGGACAGTTTGGTTTTGATTTAGTTTTCTCAAAACACTAAATTCAAAGCATTAGAAATAAATACGTGGCAAAATTAGTAAATTAAGTAGTACTGAAGTAATTTTTTTCTTCACCAGAAGACAAAAATTATAGAGTCGAAGGAATGTTAAAGATTATCGAAAGAGTTAAGGGTGGTGAAACAAAAGGCAGTATATTTTGCAAGTGTGGAATATATTGCAGCAGTATGTTCAAATAACTAGCAATTTCATATTTTAATAGAAATTGACTAGAAGGTACACTTAGGATAGGAAAAACTGCTAAGGGATAAACAAGACAAAATATACATGAACTGAGAAGAGACTTATGGAGAAGGAACAATTCATGGTTGGATGAAAGAGGAAGAAAAACTGCTTACATTTGTAGACTCTGCAGAAGATGAAGTGGGCCTTCAAAGAAAGAAAACTAGAGTGAAAACAGTGATGTGGACCAGTGCTTATACAAACGGTTCCCACGGAAATGTAATGAAGGAGTACCGATAAATGGGGTAATTTTGAAAGCACAGGTGCTTAAATTTCATAAGCTACTTGTGTGGAGATGAAGACACATTTAAATCTTCTGAAGGGTGGCTTTGGAGGCAGAAGGCTCATTATGGAATATCCCAGGTTAGTCTTGTAGGCAAATCTGCACTTAGTGACATTACAGCAGCAGAAATGTTTCTGAATTTCTGCATAATGTAGTAGTAGTAGTATGTGATGTAAGAAAGCAAGTGTATGAGCTTATGCAGCATGAGCCAAAAAAAAAAATAATAAAATAATCACACCATTCCCTCCAAATGCCTATCCAGTTCCTTCGTAAATTTATTTAACCTGTCAACTTCCACAACGACAGAGGGAAGTTTGTTCCAGCAATTAACCACCCGCTGGCTAAAGGCAAATTTCCGTACATCTATTCTACATCTGTCTTTTCTTAATTTGAATTTATGCCCCCTTAGGTTCGTAATCTGAACAAGTGGAAGGATCCCATCAGAATTCAGCGTGATCAACCCATTCAAGGCCTTATACACCTCAATCAGATCACCACGCAGGTGCCTAGTTTCCAGCCACTGCAATTTGCAGAACTTAAGCCTCTCTTGGTAAGAGGATCCCTTCATTCCCCTCACCAATCTTGTTGCCCTTCTCTGTACACGCTCAAGTAAATCTACATCCTTCCTAAAATGAGGTCTCCAGACCTATACGCGCAGTACTCAAGGCATGGCCTGACCATTGCCTTATACAGAGGGACAATCACCTCCTTCTCCCTGCTAGCAAAATTCCTATATATCATTGACAAAACCCCATGACCTGCCCTGGCAGCCTGTCTGCATTGCTCAGAAAACTTCATATCTGACTGCACAATTACTCCCAGGTCTTTTTCATTTTCTACCACCTTAAGTATAGTACCACACAGTTGGTACGTTTCTCTGGGGTTACTTCTACCCATATGCAGTACTTTGCATTTGTCAAGGTTAAACTTCAGTTGCCACTTCTTAGCCCATCTCCCCAAATTATCTAGATCCTGTTGCAGTAGCACACTGCCATTACTGTCATTCACAACCCTGCCAACTTTTGTATCATCTGCAAACTTCGACATTAAGCCTGATATACCTTTATCAGTATCATTGATAAATATACAAAACAACAGTGGACCCAACACCGAACCCTGTGGGACTCCACTAATAACATTAGTCCACGAAGAGCAACACCCATTGATTACCACCCTCTGTCTTCTCCCACTTAACCATCCTTTTATCCATTGTAACAACTTACCCTTAATACCATTCTGCTCCAATTTGTACAATAGTCTTCCATGTGCAACAGTGTCAAAAGCTTTCCTGAAATCCAAATATATGATATCAAAATTAGTTTTTTGCATCCAGTTCCTTTGTAACCACATCATAATATCCTATCAAATTTGTCAGGCAAGACTTTCCCTTAACAAACCCATGCTGTGTCTGAATTATTGCTGCAGTCTTGTCAAGATGATCCTGCCATGCATCTTTAACCAGTAACTCCATTATTTTACCCGGCACAGAAGTTAAACTAACTGGTCTGTAATTACTCGTGTCACCCTTTGATCCCCCTTTGTGAATTGGGGATCATTTGCACATCTCCAGTCCGTGGGATGCTTAGTTGCTTTGCCTCCTCCTTTAATATAACTGGATAGATCCCATCCACCCCAGGTACTTTTCTTATGTTTAATTTCAACAATTTCTCCTCCACTTTGCTTTCAGTTATTACAAAATCATTAAGTATCCTGCTACAATTTGATAACCTTCTGCCATTTTGAAACCTTAATAATTCCTCATGTATGAATGTAGATGCAAAATACTCATTCAGTTTATTTGCTATCTGAGCAGGATCATCAACAGTCGAACCATCGATGTCAAGTGGAGCAATCAGATTCATCCCCTTCCTTTTAGAGTTTATATAAGTAAAGAAATCCTTGCTGTTTTTCTTAGCATCTTTTGCCAAGGATTTCTTGTAATCTGCCTTCGCCTGCCTAACCTCCTTTGTGACCTGATTACAGACTAGCTTATATCTGCCATAGGCTTCTGAGTTGCTTGATAATTTATATGCATCCCATTTATTTTTCTTCTCTGTTACGAGTCTCATTAGTTCATTAGATAACCATTTAGGCCTAAACCTTGAACAATATTTTTTATAGGTATGAAACTTTTAGTAGCATCCACGATTAATTCCTTGAATGCTTCCCACTTAGAATTTACTGTTGGTAACATCGTCAGTTGATCCCACTGTACAGAATTTAAAAACTGTCAGAGACCACTGTACTCACCTTTTCAGAAGCAAAAACCCTTTCCTTTACCCCTGATGGTAATTAAATCTTTAAGTAAATCTCACATCAGTACACTGTGATCACTGCCACCTAGTGGTTCCTTTATCTGCAAATTCTTAATACACAAATGATCACTGCTGATAACCAGATCAAGAGTATTACTTTCTCTGGTTACCTCTCGAACATGCTGCTGCAGAAAACAATCATCCAATAAATGAATGTGATTCAAGATGGTGAATTCATGGATTAACAATTTTACAACTGTGATGGAACAGCACTGTACTATAAACGTCTCTCTGACAAGTGACTGGATATTAAAAAGGTACCCAATAAAGTGGTCATGAACAATAAAAAAGAGATTATTGTGTGCAAACAAGACTGGAAATCAAAAGCTAAAGACATTGTGCATTAGTAAAGTCGGTCCCAGGTGTTTTAAGCTCATTAACATGAAATCTCTACCTGTGATTTATAAAAATAGCTATAATGCTTGGATGACTTGGATATTTTTGCTTCATGGTTTAAAAGTGTGTTTGTACCATCGGTGAGATTTCACTTGCTTTCCAGACATTTTGAAGAAAAGGTTCTGTTATTGTTGGATTGCTGCCAGCTCCTCATATGGCTGATGTCCAGAAATTGAAAGATGGCAAGATCAGAATCATGTTTCTGCCAAGGAACAAACTACCCTGTAGTTTTGAGGGAGAGTGTGAGGGATTGTATCGAACCGTTGAGTCCAAAGTTGCCCTCATAATTAACCTCAATGTATGTGATTCCAAAGAGAAGTGCCAAAGTATTGCCACTACATAAAAGCGGTTCTAAGAGTGAAGTTGAGAAGAGTTAAATACAGACCTGTTAGTCTGACTTCAGTGGTAGGAAAAATCTTAGAGGCTGTGATTAAGAGTGCAATCCAGGGACATTTAGAAATAGATATGGCAATCTCAAGGACACACAGCATGCTTTTGTTAAAGGAAAACTGTTTAACTTAGTAAGCTATTTTGATTCAGTTACTCATAAGCTGGATTTAGGGAATAGTTTTGACATAGTTTATTTGGATTTTAGCAAAGCATTTGACTCGGTCATGAGAGGGGTTACTGTATAAGCTTGAACAGGTTGGGGATTACAGATTACTGGTTCTGAAATGGATTGCTGGGTGGCTGCAAGGCAGAAGATTGCGATTAATGGATATTCTTCAGGGTTCTAGGTATTTTTGCCGCAAACATTTTCACCACATAAAATTTTTTTCCGTAAAAGATAAAATAACGAAAAATAAAAGAGGAACATTAAAAAGGACATAACAAAACATGAAAAATTAAAAAGACGATTGCGAAAAATGAAAATACAAAATATTTGAATACATTTAAAATGTGTGTAGATTCCTGGCAATACTACGCAAATAACTGATTTTATTTTGTGGATTGTATCTAAGCACTTGTCTTTGAAGTCTTTCATTCATAGTATTAAATATTTTTTTTTTTTTGCTGATTTGTCTCCTCGTTCGGCATTGCACTTTTTTTTCTCGCTAAAATTTCTTCCTTCATTAAGAGAGGTATCAGTTTTCAAATACTAGGATGCATATTTGTAACTGAGCTTTGTTTTGCATTGTGAAAGCCTTCTATACTGTTGTTTGTTCTTGCCATATTGTCATATGTTTGTTGATAGACATTCCAAATTTCTATGGGAAATGTGGGTTTTAATTCTGCACCTTTGAGGCCCTTGCCCTCTTTCTCCTCTAATGTAGTGTGTTTCAAAATAAGAAACCAACTCTTGGGGCAAATCATTGTCACCTGTCAGGTCTATAAAGCCGTCAATAATGTCACTAACTGGAAGAAATGCTAGTGCATTTCTTCCAGTGTAATGCATTTAATTTTCATGTTAAATTCGACATCTGTTTGATAGTGTAACTTTTGTCCGATATCAGTGATTTTGCAGTAAATGTTTTTTTGCCATATGAAACAAAAGCCGGTTATACTTGTATTCGGATATATGTTAGAGAAAGCGACGATATTTCCATTCTCAAAGTCGATCATTAAGGATTCAGGATCTAATGTCGGACATAAGTTCTTTACGATATAAAAAAAAAAAAATCTGCTGCAAGTCTTTCAGATTTCCCTGGAAGTAAAACGAACAGATGAAGGATGCTGATATTTCTTATCGTTATATGTAATGTATATAACTGGTAGTAAATATCTGGACTACATTTAAATGTTCCATCACATACCCAGTCCTTATATTTCACCAAATGATCTAAGCCAGATTCTGTGCCAAATACCGAAATTCTGTCTACATCACGTTCTCCACTATCAAATAACAAAAAATTTTCACCATTTTCAAGAAACTTATACTCATCAGGAATCACGTAACCATTTCTTTTTTTGGGGATAGGAGGAACTTGATTCTTCTTTTGCCTCCAACTTATAATATTGCGTGATAAATTTGGTAAAGACTGCATTAGAGAACAAGCTGTTGTATCTAACTTTTTAAAGAATCGATAATTAATGCTCTTGAAGACTGTTGTGAATTAGTAACTGCCTCTTTTATATTTGCCATAGCTTGGTAAACCTTTGGTTTTGACGGGTGGGAGGGATGACTGTACTCACCGAAGGATTTGCAAGCTGATATATTATCATTTTCCAGTATAGTATGCAATCTGACTTTACACTCTCCTATTTCACACTACCATATCACTGTATTTTCTATCAAGTCGATATGCATAGTTGTTATCATCCATTATTTTAAGACCACCATGTCTACTCGTCACTGTTATAGACCATCATGAGGGCTAAGATTTGTATAATATAAAAATGGGAGTACTGCGAGAACTTTGTCAATGGAGAAATGAAACCAAACTGTCAACTAGCTTAAATACATTAAGTCTGCCGAAGGTGGTTGATTCGTCAGTGGAGAAACTGTGAGAACTTCATCATTGGAGAAATGAAACCAAATTGTCAACCAGTTATTTTATCTTTTATTTAATTTTTATTTTAATAATAATATTAATAATATTTTAATAATATAAAAATGGGTGTACTGTAAGAACTTCGTCAATGGAGAAAGCAAACTGTCAACTAGCTTAAATACATTAAGTCTGCCCGAAGGCAGTTGATTCATCAATGGAGAAATGAAACCAAACTATCAACCAGTTATTTTATCTTTTACGGCAAAATTGCCTTAGGTGAAAATGTTATGTGCCGAAAATGTTTGTGGCAAAGATGTTGACGGCGAAAATACCGGACACGATTCTTCAGATTAGTGTAATATCAGGAGTGGGATCCCTCAAGGATCGGTTCTTGGACCATTGTTGTTTCTTATTTTCATAAATGACATTGACGAAGAGATAGAAGGCTTGATGTCAAAATTTGCAGATGATGTAAAGATTGGCAGAGTTGTTAATGATCAGTACCAAGCAGTGCTCCTTCAGGATGACTTGAACAGACTGCAAAGATGGTTAGAGAAGTGGCAGCTATGTTTTTTGGGAATAGCAACTCACAAATAAATTATACAATTGGTGAGATTGAATAAAAAACAGAGGAGGAGGAAAGGAATCCAGGAGTTACAATATGGGTAGATATGAAGTTTCTTGAGCAGTGCAGACAGGCAACCAGGAAACCCCATGGTGTCCTATCAGTTATTTATTGAATGCTATCCTGTGGAGACAGAAGTCATAATTCCACTGTATAAGGCAATTGTAAGACCATATTTGAAATACTGTATTCAAGTATGCAGACCCCATCTGAAAAAAAGACATTGAGCTTCTTGAAATAGTACAAAGGTGGGCATCTTGAATGGTGAGATCAGCAGAATGACGACTATATGAGGAAAGATTCCGATTATGTTGGCCACAAAGCTTGGCAACCAGGCACCTCAGAGGTGACCTGATTGAGGTTTATAAGGCTCTGAGAGGGATTAGTAAAATGAAGGTGGAACTCTCACTGTTTTAAACAATTCCAGAACTAGGGGTCATAAATTCAAATTACAGGGGTTTAGGTTAGATTAGACTGTAGGAAGTTTTCTTTTAGCCAGCAAGTCGTTGATAGCTTGAACAAGTTGCCTTTGTGGGTAGTTGAGGCTGACAGTTTGAATAAATTCAAAGGAGGTCTACTGGACATTTGCATGTGTGAGAAGGGAATCATATAATTTGTGTTTTCTTCTCTATTTGGTTGTTTTTTTTTTTTTTTTGTTGCCAGTGCACCAAAAGCCTGTGGCTTCCTTGCACTATATGGTGAATACTAATACTTTTTTTCGAGCCTTCAAGGCGTACTCTCATGGTGAGCTACTTGTTGTTGTTGTGAACGCAGAAATTCAAGTTCTAGATTTTCTTTAAAAACATAAACACTGCAAGACATTGCATACAACATTGGATTAGCATGGGAGGAGTAAGCTCAAACAGGAATTAAACTTCTGTAAAAAAAATGTACTGAAAAAGATGAGATTACTAATAATATCATTGAATTAGCAGCATTTTCAGGACAAGAAGCAAAAGCTGCTTGTAATGTACTTGGTGGCAGTCTTGGAGCAGATGACCTGGCTGCTTGGATTGAGGTGGATGTTTAAGCTCCAGTTGTGCATTACCTGAGCAAGGAAGAAATTGCAGCCTCTAACAGTGGAAGACAATTGACAAACAGAAGGCCAGTGACTCAGAAGGTAATGTGGATGACTTGTGTAAGGAAAAAGAGGCGTCTCCGTAGCCAGGTGGGAAGGAGCAGCAGTGCATAGCATACGCTTCTTGATTAGACTGGGGTTCGAGCCTGTCACCACCAAATACGGAGGATGCGGAAAGGTCAGGGAATGACCACTGCATATCCCAGAGCAATATGGCCTTAGTTGCTAATGCTCCTAAAAACGAAATAAACAAATAAATAAATAATAAATAGTAAGGAAAAAGCACCAGAAATTAACATCGCATCATCCCATTAACATTAATACCCTGTGTGCCACTGCACTCCCACTCCTGACCAATTGGCTACGGAGTCCTCCCGGGTTTGTCAGGTACATTGTCATTATGAAGGGAGTGTACTTGGTTGGTGGTGATACAAAGGTAGGTGATCCCATCGAGCTGTTAATTAATGGTGATCAGGGGATTGAAGGCATGCCGTACTACCCAAACTATAACACTACCATCTGCAGCCTGCTGAACATCAACAGTCCGTTCAGGGTGCCATGACCAAATATGGATTTGCCCAACAGCGTGATAGAGTTGAAAACAGGATTTATTAGACTAAGATGACAGGTTTTAAGATATTGGGGGTCCAGTGTTGGTGCTGATGTGCCCATGGTGCAGTTTCTTTTGTCTTGCAGTGAGCATGAGTACCTGTGATGACTGTCAACTGCCATAACCTATATCAGCTAATGTCCAGTACATAGTAATCCCTGTGGACGTTGGCTTTGCTATTTTATGTTAGTGGGCCACTGTGCGTGCTGCATTACTGCTGTATTATGAGCTGAGACACTTGCTGCTTATTGTTGGTGTCGATTACACATGACTGTCCAATGTGTGACCTTTGGCTGGTTGTTTGACTGCTTTTGAGCTAGTCATGATAGACTTGTGACACCACAGAACAGGGTCACTTTACCATTTTGACTGTTGTCCAGATACTGGAACCTGCACATCTTGCCCCCACAATCTTTCCACGTTTGAAGTTGAAAAGATCTTGATGGCGACCAATTCTTTCTTGCAGGCACTCAAAAACTGATTGCCATGTGTGCAAAATATAATCTTATGTCAGCCATTCCTACACAAGGGGATGTTACTAATGCAAAGCCAAGTCAGTGTGTTTTTGTACGTGCTTGCACACGAGTGAATATACATGTGTACACACTGTCCTACCATTAATATCTGAACATCTCCCTCCATTCTTAACTGGTTATGGGCGCCTCCATAGCCAGGTGGGAAGGAGCAGCAGTGCGTAGCACACGCTCCTTGATTAAACCGGGGTTCGAGCCCATCACCACCAAATACGGAGGATGTGGAAAGGTCAGGGAATGACCATCGCATGACCCGGAGCAATATGGCCTTAGTTTCTAATGCTCCTTAAAAAAAAACCAAACCAAACCAAACCAAACCAAACTGGTTATGTCCTACCAAAGCACTGTGTCAAACAACTATGAATCTGCTTTTAGGAGACTTTGAGGAGGTAGTAGTACGATACTGAATGCAAACTGCCACAATCAACAGAGTAGATAGGTTTTTTTTTTTTTATGTAAACCCCAAACACGAGAGGTATTAGAACCTATAGTACTTAGAGTGGAGGTTGAGAAGACGAAAGAAGATATTTGTTGACATTGGACTTGAACTTCTGTAGATTGTAATTTTCAGGAAATACGTATGAAGGAAGGTTGTTCCAGAAAACGGCAGTTGAATGAATAAACGAAGAAGATGAAAAGTTGGTTCTGTGAGTTTGAAGTTGGACAGCAAATGGATGTTGGCTGGTGGCAGCACGTGTTGAGACTGTTTTGAAAGAGAGAGAGAGAGCGGGAATTATAGAAGCCAATTAGGAAGAACAGTGCCCATGGAAGTATCTGTAGAAGACGCATGCAGCAGAAACAGTACGACTATGAGACAACGAGTGGAGAGACTGTTAGAGATGAATCATTAATTAACCTAACTGCCCTCTTTTGAATGGAATCAAAAAGCTTGAGAGAGAGAGGTTTTGGGGGCAACACCCCAGATGTGGGAACAATATTCCATGGCAGGGCGGATTTGCGATTTGTACAGAGTGAGCAGCTGTTTGGAAGAAAAGTAACGCCGAGAGTGAAAGAGAAAACCAAGTTTTTTAGATGCAGAGGAAGCAATATTTGTAATATGCTTGTGCCAAGAGAGATTAGAAGTCAGGTTAATCCCCAAAAGAGATATATCATTTTGCCTAGAAATCGGAGTGTCACTAAAGATAAGCATAGGAGCAGAAGAATCCTTTTTGCAAGATATAGGACAAGACTGAGTTTTAGAAGGGTTGAAATCAACTAAGTTGTCTTTGCCCCACTGGACAATTACCTGAAGATCGGCATTTAAGGAATTGGCAGCAGATTTTCGAAAACTTGAAGCTGATTGGAAAATGGAATGGAATGCGCTATCATCGGCAAAACTATGGATAGGATTTCCGGTCAATGGAAGAATATACAAGAGGAAAAGAGTGTGGGAAAGAACTGAACCTTGGGGGACACCGGCATTAGTGGAGAAGTTAGAAGACAGAGAGCCATCTACCATCACCCTCAGTGAGTGATCAGAGAGAAAACTGGATAACCAATTACTAAAAACAGTTGGAAAACCATAAGATGGAAGCTTGTTTAGAAGACCTTTATGCCAAACACGATCAAAAGCCTTTGAGGTGTCAAGAGCAACTACTTGTGTTTCACCGAACCTTTCCATTGAATTAGTCCTTAAATGGGTAACATATGCCAGAATATCACCAGTGGATCGACACTGACGGAATACATACTGGTGATCGTTGATCAGACGGAAGGTTTCTAGGTAGTTTAAGAGTTGGTGGTTAATTAATTTTTCCATTACTATAGAAAGAGTAGAAGTAATTGCAATGGGACGATAATTGGATGGGAGGGATTTGTCACCCTTTTTAGGAACTGGCTGATATGAGCAAATTTCCAAGCAGAAGGAAAAACACCTTTGGAATAAGAAAGTGAAAAAAAGGCAGCAAAGAATAGGAGTAAGTTCAGGAGCACAAGTGGAGAAATACCATCAGGACCTGAAGCTTTCCTAGCATCAAGATTTGTCAAAATCCTTCTGACATCCTTTTGACGGAAGACTACAGGAGGCATTGAATGGGGAGCGTGTTGGGAATGGTGGGAGGTGTTTTACCAAGATCATTAATATATGGGTTGGAAGAAAAACAGGATGCTAGCAGGTCATCTTTATCCTTGGCTGAAGTGACAACAGAACCATCTGGTTTGGACAGAGGTAGGAGCAGAGATGGGCAAAAGTTGCAACCAATAGCTTTGGCAAGAGACCAGAATGCTTGGCTACCATTAGTGCAAGAAGCAAGTTTTCTACTCTTAGCCTGTTGAAACTCTAGTTTGGACTGATTAATAACTGCTTTACAATTGTTGTGAGCTTTGGTGTAGGCAGAAAATGAAACTGAAGAATTAGAAACAAGCCAATTACGATATGCAACATTCTTCTCTTGAACAGCCTTAGCACATTTATTGGAAAACCAAGGTTTAGATAAAGGATGAGATTTTAAAGTGGAGTGTGGGATAAAGGATTCCATTCCTGCAAGAATAATTTCACTGACATGATCTGAGCAAATTGACATCAGAAGTTTTGAAACAGTAATCCGACCAAGGAAAAGAAGAAAGGAAGTCTCGCAGGTCATCCCATTTTGCATTCTTGTAATGCCAAACAACACGAGGTTGGGAATAGCCATGAGATATTGTGAAATGTTAATAGGATACCACTTAAGCAGTCACTATTTACATCATATTTTGATGGCACTGAAGATCCACAGGTTGATGATTGGTGATGTAATATGCAAATGGAAGCGGACTAATGCTGAAACAGAAACAACTCAGAAAATCTCTGAAGCCAATGGAATGCAGGACCTCAGTGAGGCGATTGGAGCACAAGTCTCTACCAGTAGAGTGCTGTGAGACACTGCATGATATGGGTTACCACAGTTATGTAGCTGTCCACAAAGCTAATCACCCAAACTAATGCCACATGCCGTCTAGCTTGGTATAACACAGTGATGGCGAACCTTTTAGGCTCGGCATGTTAAAAATTTGGGAAATGCCTAACTTGAGTCTGATGGCGTGTCACCCACCCCCTCGGAACAAAAGAGAAACAATTCTTTACATATTCATTTATTTTAAAAAAATACAGTCCAATCATGTGTGGTGTTATATATTATAAATTTAAACGTCAGATAATTATAAAAATGAAATAAGAGTAAAACAAACTCAGACACGTAAAATAATAATAATGAAAAAACAGATTTATTATTAAAACAGTTTCATACAGCACATTAATCAAACAGGAGGAAAACCGCAATTATGCAGAAGTATAAAGTGAGAAAAAGTAAAAGAAAAATTGGTGATTTACAATAGAGAAAATGATATGCACACAGATAATTGGGCTTAAAATAGTGCACTAAAAAATTAACCTATTTTTAATAGTAATTTTTTAATAGTTATGCACAACATGGCAAGGTGGCTCAACCACCTCACAATGTTGTGCATAAGTAGTCCTCTGTAAGATGATTCAATTTCCTGCAATAGTGCAGAAAATTCTCGCTTGTAAAGGGGTCGAGCAGCTATTAAATTCACTATTTTTGTTACATTTGTCATTATATCATGTAGTTCTGTGAATTCTGCTTTGGTACACAACACCTCCTGGTGGATAATGCAATGAAACAGCACATGTCCAATAGCTTCCATAAAGTTTCACAAATCGGACCTTTTTTCCCACCATATTGGATGCCCCATCTGTCCTAGAATGGGTGTGTGTTATAGTACTATAACACAACTTTAGACTTATCAATGCCTGGGTCATGGAGCATTTTTAGAACATTGTTGCATATTTTGTTCCCTGTTGTACTTATTGGCACTGTTTCTAGCTTTACCAGCTCTCATCATTCTGTCTTTAATGGTATTTCTGCTGACTGGTACCAGAAATTTGCTTAATAACAGCATCTTTATTTTTCATATCTTGAAACAAAAAAAGGTGCACATTTCAGAAGAGTTTCTTTAATAAATTCTCTTTCACTGAGGGCCTTTCCATGCTGAGCTATGGAATGAGCAATGCTGAAACTTGCTGATGTTAAATTTGTAGGGCCTCTTAAGAATTTAAGGAAGTAAGATGCATTTAGGGCTAAAGCCTCAAGCTGTGAGCAAATTTAGACTATGTATATATTAAGTGCAATAGCATCATTAATACCCATCCTCACTTTTTTCCAAAAGCACTGATGATTTGTTTTAAAATGTCTTTTTACAGTCCACGTTCTGCTTACTACTGTTTCATGGCACAATAGGTACAATAATTTGCCATTTCTGTCAATAACGCTGTACTTCTCAGTCCATGCATCTCGAAAGCTTTGACCACTTCCTTTATCACCCAATCGGGATTTTTTAATTTGAGGTTCATCCGTAACAGGGCTAGAATATTAAAGAAATAAAAAATTTGTATTACAAATTACGAAATTCACAAGAAATGAGAAATATTTATTGATATTAACTTATTGATAATAACTGTTTCTTACCTCTGCAGCAGTGTTGTTGTACTGGCACAAAATAATTCAACGAACTTCTTGTTCACACGAATGCAAAAGCTGAACTGAACTCAAACAGGGAGAATAATTGTTGTCAGGTGTTGATGAACGCTGGCATGTCACCACTGACACTCGTGTCATAGGTTCACCATCATCGATCCATGGTCCTAGAATGGGTGTGTGTTATAGTACAACTATAACACATTCCATTCTAGGACCATGGATCGATGGAAAGCTGTGCTATGGAGTGACACGTCACGGTATGTGATTCACCATCTGATGGTCATGCCTGGATGTTATCGGTGCCAAAGAATGCTACCTACTCGACCGTATCATCATGAAAATAAAGTTTGGTGGTGTTGATGGTCTGTGTCTATTTTTCACGATTTTGACTTGAATTATTGGTTGTTTTGGACAAATTGTGAATATAGAATGAATTGGATTTTTTGGTGTGTATGTGAAGAGGACTGCCCAAGAAGAACTGAACTGTTTGCTGCTTTGAAGGCTGAATGGCCAAACATATGGACATTTACGAAAAAATATGTGGCCGATGGTACATAAACTTGCTTTCTTGCATCACATGCTACTACTACTATAATCAAATCATGAAATATGTAAACAATTTCATAAATATGAATGCGTGTATGAATAATAAATAAATGATTATTATATTCACATTGGTTAGCTGAATAGTTATGTGAATGGTATAATCATAGCCTGATCATGTTCACGTGAATGGGTCTCATCACAAAAAACATAAATATGCTAGAGGAAAATGGGAAAACAGATTCGGAATCAGAATCCCAAGTGCTGTCCAGTTTGCATATTTATTTATTTTATTTTTTTTTTTTTTGGATGAAAAGTACTTGACTTGTATAACTTTTTAAATATATACATGAAAAATTAGAAAATGTAACTTAAAAAAAAAACAAACAAAACAGCTGGTTATTTCTGTTTATGTTATATTAATGTATAGTGTGTGTATATAATCTGGCAAAATTTTTATTGTACATTGTTTTCTTATTTTCAGAATATGCTGAAATTTCTCTGTTTTTAAAATTGTGTTTAGTGATTTTTATTCATATTCAACAAATAGAAGAATTATCATCCCTTGAACTTCATAACAATTTGGGTATTCCATTTGGCTAGTTTTAAAAATAACAAATTTATAAATACCCAGTTTTCTGTGGAAAATTAGGCAGCATAGTAAAGTTTGTTTTTTTATACTTGCTGCACTATATAAATTTAAAAGAAAGGTGTTTTTTTTTTTTTTTTTTTGACTTTAAGAAAGAACATGAAAGTGAAATGTAATATTTTTGCATTTCTATATTTAAACCACATTACTTTTTAAATAGTTAGGAATTGTTTAGGAATATTAAGAATGCCAGTATGACAATATAATTATGCTGTGTATACATATTGGAATGCGAAAGAAATTAAGTTGCTTTGTCTTCACTTTTAGTAAACAGTGATAGTTACTGTTTTTCTGAATTAAGAATATATAGTGTGAAAGTGAAATCCAAAAATTATATGGAGGATTAAAAAACTACTTTACAATGATTTCTGAAGTGTAATAAAATATCATTTTCTACAAACTGAAAATAATGGCAAAAAATTCAAGTGATGCTAAAATTATTTAATTTTGGACTATTTAAATATTTCTAGATTCTCTTTCAAATTTGAATATAATTAGTGAGATGCAAATTTCTTCTGGAAATAGTGTTAACATGCAGAGAAATCCAGCCGAAAAACAGTACAAGTGAGTATGTTTTGGGAATGAGAAAAAAAAAGTTTTGGAAATTATTGTAAATATTTTTCCAAGAATTTTTATATTTTAATTCAACAACATATACCCTATCTGTTTGTTCAAATTACATGATATTTATTATAATTTAACAGTTATATATTCCCTTATTAAAAGTTAATATCAATTGTAAAGTTGGTCATAATCTGTTTCTTTGAAGGACATAGCGAAAAATTCTTTATTCATTGTGAAAACTGCTAAATTATGGACATTTAAAAGGTGACCCCACAAAAGGCAGATTGCAATAGTTGAGTTAGATTGGGCAGTTTCAAAAATACTAGAAAGCCTCCAAATATATACATATAAACTTCATGGAAACACATGCAGAGAGAGAGAGAGAGTGAGAGTGAGAGTGTGTCACTTATCATTGTTGTGTTTTTATAAAAGATGTAATACCCAAAAATCTTTAGCTAGTATATGCAAATTTTATTCATTTTAGAAGAGGCCGATTAATATATGAATTGATTAAAACAATTACATCACAGAAGAAATAAGTTCCACTATTTTAATGTACATAAAGTCATTCAAAACGATGTAATGAAATTACTACCTCCCTAAATGCACACCTGTGTGAATCTGCTTTAAAAGGTAAAAATTTCATACACGTTGGTGATAAGATATTTGATCTTATCACCAGTTATCACTCTGACTTGTATGCTTTGTCATAAGTATATCATAAATATTTCTTCTTCTTCTGTGTTGAATACACTAGATTTTTTCTGTTCTGCTCACATTAAAAATTCATAACTGAATTCCAGTTTCTATTTCTAATAATCTCTTGACTACCCTCCCATAAAATGTTCTATTTTCAAAAAGTATATTAATAAGTTACTAAAAACAATATAAACCATCCCTGAGAAGTAAAGAAGGAGGGAAGGATTCATCATATCCACATTGTCAGTTGATTAGGCCCCGTAGAGACTGTGAAAGGTTAATGGGTAGAATTTTTCTTAGTGTGATATGTGCTTGTTAACTGGAGAGTTTTTACAGGGATAAGGAACACTTAGTTGGGTGCATGAATATTTGCTGATGCTGTCAAGGCAATGTTTGGTGGGTTGTGGAGAATTGCTATTTTGCGGAATGCACAGACTAATTTCTATCCAGAACCCAAATAGGTCATACTCACCTCACACATCTTTCTACTTACAGGAAATAATTTTTCACAATGTATGCACTACTTGCAACCACTTACGGTAAAGCATTATTCAACAATGCCCAACACTTCTTTCGGTTTTTTCCTATCAGATCTGCAAGAACCTTTGTCTGTCAACAGCATCATAGGTAAAGAAGCAAATATTTGAATTCTTTCTCTATTTAAAACAAATTCAAATGTATGACTGTTTCTAACTGCTCACTGGGCAGTTTTCATATGTAAACTGAATTACTTTGGGAAGCACTTTATGACTTAAGTAGCCCTTGTGATCAGATATCTGTTCATGATAAAGATATATGATCTTATCACCAATTATCACTCTGACTTGTATGCTTTGTCATAAATATATCAATATGTCATATCATAAATATTTCTTCTTCTATGTTGAATACACTAGATTTTTTCTGTTCTGCTCACAGCATGACTTTTTTTCAAATAGATGCTGTCTCTAAGAACTTAATTTGCAATGCAGGTAGCCCTCGGTTTATGACAGTTTGTTTTGTGATGATTCACAATAATGATGGTTTTGAAGTCAGAAGACCAAAAATATCAAAACACCAAAAAATTTCAAAAATGCACATAATAAATGCCAGATACGATGTAAAGAAACAACACAGTCAATCAGAGATGAGAGCTACTCCCATCTATCATCTAAACCAATCGGGGATGAGGTGGCCAGAGATAATAGGAGAGGAACACTCAGTTTGCTTGTTGGTGTACTATTGTTGGGTCACTATTCTATTGTGTCAGTTTGTAAGTTTTAAGAATTGGCTAAATAACTAAGCCAACAGAAGGAGGTGGAGGAGAAAGAAAAAGATGAAGAACCTCCTCTAAAATCTACGAATACAAGCGATCTTTAGTGCATCCCTTCAACCTTGAAGAGCTCTGTGAGATTGACCGTGGCTGGGAGCAAATTGCAAAAGTGAAAAGGAGTGTAATTGTATCAGTTAGCCCTTATGCTGAGATTCTCAAAGAAAGAAAGAAAGAGGAAATTGTGACAGTCAACACTGCATGCTTTCTTCAATAAAAGGGAAGATCCTCAACCAGTTTTCCACCACTGTCAAAAAAGATCAATGCAGAGGCCTTACATTAGTGCTTACAAAACCTTTCAGTCTGGGCTTGAACATATGAAAGTATATGTACAAAATTAAATTTTTTTATTTAATTAAATTTAGTTTGGTTATTTTATATTGTATTACATTTAATTTATTCATAAAAATACTGTTTTACATTCATACCATTTATTTCAGAGCTTTAAATACAGGTGACCCCCACTTAATGCTGATAATTTGTTTCAATAAAACAGAGTACTAAATGAATTTGCACTAAGTGAGTGCCTTATTCCCATAAGGTAACATATGTATTTGTGAGTTGCTGTCTGTGCCATAGGATATTTCCTAATCAGTAATAAATGGTAGTGAAAAGACGCACAAATGTCGGTCAAAATATTTAATATTCAAATATTTGTACATACAAAATATTCTGCATTACATATGTATATAATTAGGTGGTAAGTAACTAAATTACATATCAAAATTAAACTTAAAATGCCAATTGATGGGATTCTTCCTCTAGCTCAGAATAATCACCTGAGAGGGCATAAATTCAAATTGAGGAAAGACAGATGCAGGATAGACGTGCGGAAATTTGCCTTTAGCCAGCGAGTGGTTGGTTGGTGGAACAGACTTCCATCCCTTGTCGTGGAAGTTGATAGCCTAAATAAGTTTAAGGCTCAGCTGGACAGGTATTTTGAATGAACAGAGGGGTGAAGTGGAAGTGGTTTTTTTTTTTTTTTTTGGCTGATGCTGTATAAGCTTGCTTTCTTTCGTCAAATGCCTCTACTAATGCTAAAAGTATGAATTTAATTGATTTAAATGGGTTTTAATTGATTTAATTTAATTGATGAATTTAATCATGAAAAATGTCGATTTTGGGTTGTACTTTGGCCCTCTTCATGGTAAACTAAAAGGGGGTTTTAATTTAAAATCCCCCGCAGCGTTACCACCCAACAGTAAAGTAATCTGATCCTTCGCTGCTTTGAGACCCGGCATGTTTTTTTCTTCTTTCGATATGAAATTTCTTTTAGTCATTCGTTTCCAAAAAAAGCCCTCCTTCATCTATGTTAAAAACTTGTTGAGAAGTATAACACCTCCCTTCAATAATTTTAACAAGTTCTTTTTTGAAAGTTTTGGCTCATTATTGATCTGTATTTGTGGCTTCTCCCTGGATTTTAAATCTCTCAAACTAGCCCTTACTAGCTTTAAATGGTTCCACTTTTTTTTTTTTTTAGGTGAGCTTTCTTGAGACCATCATATAAGCAAATCGCCTTTTTTTTAAAATATTTAACTTAACGGAATTCTGCATTGGATATTATCTTCAATAAAATTATTTAGAAGTCCCTCCATTTCAATCCTAATAGCCAGCTAGCTTGCTTGCAGTGGAACAGCCATCTTTCCCCTGCTAAGATTAATTCTTTATTTTTTATAATTGTTCTTACAGCTAAACCTGCCAGTCCTAAATTGTTACACACATCCATTTGTCATTGACTGGAATCGATTCACTTCAAAACGTCTAATTTAACTTTCACATTCAGTCTTTTTCTTACCTTTGTAGTCTTCATACTGCATCCAGCGTTGCTTTTTCATTCTTGTCCGCCATTATTAACCGTTCGAAAATGTGACTGCGTTGGTTGCATTAATTATGATACAACATTTGAGTAAACTGTCCAGTGATGTCTAACTCAGTACAGTGATGTCTACCACTGTACTGAATGATGACTAGACTCTGGATAAATGCATATAATGCAAATATTACATGCAATAAACTTGATCATTTTTTTTAAAATGCTGATCTTGGAACCAGGTAACAAGTCACTGTACTGCAATTAAATTAGCATGGGAGAAAATTTCACTGCACGTGGGAAATGTTTTAATGCTGTTTTGCTATTCATTATCAAGCTATCGACTACATGAGATGAAACGTTTTTGTTAAACATGCCAAAAATGGAATCTGTTTGCTGGTAAATGCATTATAGTGAGTTGTGACAGTGTTATAGTGAGATAAGAGTTATAATATAAGAACAGCACTATTGTGAATTAGCATGAAGCGAACTATATTATAATGAGGCCTGCTGTATAATAATATTATATTACTTATGTAAATTTTGAGAGGGGCCTAGAATGTAACTCATTGACTTCTCATTGACTTACATTCTATAATTAGGGTCATTTTAAACCAATTTAGTTTTTCCACAGTTCCTTCTGGAACAAAACTCCATTGTAAACCGAGGGCTACCTGTACTATGAGATATTGTGCTCATATTTGGATTGGTGCCCACAAAACCTTTCAAACTTCAGGATTATTCAAGAGGGCATTTAGGTTAATGATCTCTCACTTGGACATTTACTTTCTGCTGCATGCTTTTACTACACATTTTTATCTGTAATTCTACTAATTCTACTTGTTCCTTCCACACACACACACCATTCTGAACATGTGCATTATCTAGTTATCCATGCACAGATTAAATTGTAAATCTTACTAAACCCACTTTTCTTCTTTATTTATTCCTTCTACTTTTTTTTTTTTTTTAATGAATCTTCCTGTTTATTATCTTTCACGAAAATTGTCATCTACCAAAGTTCAAACCCATTATCAACAAATTTCTACCAACTTTTCAACATTTAATTGACTTAAAAAAAAAAAAACTGTTATCCCATTCTTTGGGTAGAACCACTGGCGTTGGAGGATTGCCCCTCACCAAGTGAAGCACTAGATTTCTCCTTGGAGTGGTCAGTTTTATTCTCGATGGAAACCCTTGATCAAGAGTTTTATATTCATGATGATGTGATTGTTGGAACTGGGCATCATAAATCTCAGTGTTGAACAAGTTGTCCCTTATCAAGACGGAAACATATTTTAATAGGATGGAATGATCTTAATACTTTCAAGGAAAATTTGGTGTCTTGGGGAAGAGTGAAAGTCTTCCAGTGTATTTCTGTCATAATTTCAGGATGTTAGTATATCATTTACTTGTCTTACCCAAAGCTTTGGGTTGGAGGGTAAGTAGAAAAAATAGAATATGGTTTTAATCTCCTTAAACTTTAGTTGGGGGTCCTCTATACTGAGCATATTTTCTTTTGTAAGTAATGTAGTTATTTTATTTTTTAACAAAAAAAAAAAAAAGAAAAAAAAAAAAGTAACTCTCTGACAGGGAAATGTCCACTAAAACTAAAATGTTATTGATGAGGTACATTCTGATTTTTTTTTTTTTTTTTTTATAATGAGATTATTATGGCTTTCATTCTGCTTGTAATTAGATATAAATGATAATAATATATACAGTAGGCCCTCGATTTAACGGACAAAAAATTTCTGTCCTAAAAGAAAAACTTAGAACCTATTTATATCTGATAGCATTCCACATCTGTCTGATGTGCGACACTATCAGACAGATGCGCTGAAAATTCCTTCTAATGAAATAAAGGCTGTTTTTCTGCTAGATAATGCACCTGCTCACCCTAATGTTGAGAGGTTAGTTAGCAGGGATGGGAGGATTAAATGTGTTTTTCTGCCTCCTAACACTATTTCATGATATAGCCGATGGATCAGGGTGTAATCGTTGCATGTAAGAGGTTGTATAAGAAGAAGTTTTTGGAAGAGGTAATGGTTGTTTTGAAAGAAACAGAAGATGCAGAAGACGATACAAGCGGCACCAGAACACTGCAAAATTTACATGCATACAACATCAGACCTGCTATCTTCAACTGAGCAGCTGTGTGGAAAGATATGAAGATTATTACCGTGATCAGTGGTTGGAAGAAGTTGTTGTTGTATGACGTAGGACCTGAAATGGACTTTGAGGGAGTTGAGGCGTCTAATTTTCGGGACACTCTTCTTAGGGCTGGCAACAAAAATGCAACTAAGAATGATGTGGAACAGGGGCTCAAATGATGAAGGTGATCTGGGCTATCAGATTTTTTCTGAGGTAGAGATTGCGGAAAACGTTTTTCATAGAGAACAAGAGGACGATGATGACAAAGACGAAGAATCAGTTGCAGCTCATCCTAAATTGTCTGTTATAAGACAACATATGGATGACATCATCCATACATTGTCTTATCTAATGTTCACAGTGAAAACAACTTTGTGTGAGTTTTAATGAAAAAAATAAAATAAAAAAAAGTGGTGGAAACACTCCATTATTACATTGAATAGTATTTGATGTGTGTAATTAAAATAAAGTTTGGTTTCTGTTGTAAATTTATTTTTATATTTTTAACAGATGTTTTAGTGGAGTGTATAAATTATTCAGTGTACATTATAATAATATTTTATTCATACTTATACATTTTAATACATCCTGTACATCAATGGTGTCCAACCTACAGCCCACGAATAATTTTTATAAGGCCTACGCGGAAAGTGAACTAAAACAGCATCGATCTCCACTGTGTGTACAGGCATGCAAGCATCCAGCTCGACTGTATTAAACATGTACATGTGGTTCACTACAGTTATATGTACGCTAAATACAGTTATGTATTTTGATATAGCTTGTTCATTGCATTGAATTAATTATTAATTTGTATTGAATTAAAAAAAAAAACAACATTCTTAAAAATGTTCCAAAAGGGGATAATCGATTTGGAGTATCATGTTTTTGATCCAAGGTGGACTGAAGACTATTTCTTCATTGATTACCATGAAAAAGCAGTGTGTCTGGTGTGTCAGAAGACTATGTGAGTTTTTAAAGAATATAACATTAATTCCAATCATAAATCTTATGATCAACATAAAGGAGTGCTGCGAAAAGAAAAGTGTTCAAAGTTACAAAACGAATTAAGAAAACAACAAAACATACTGAAAACGTATCAGTCAAGAAATTTATCTGCTGTACGTGCCAGTTATCAAGTTGCACATTTGATCCCTTTTGAAAGTAAACCATTCAATGATTGTGAATTTAAGCGTTGTTTGTTAAAAGTTGTGGAAGAAACTTGTCGGGAGAAACGAACAATGATACAAGACATTAGTTTGTCTCGACAAACAATTATGTGAAGAGTAGAAGATATTGGAAAGAATTTGTTCGAACAACTTTTGGAAAACATAAAACAAATGAAATATTTTAGTGTGGCACTGGATGACAATATTGATGTAAATGACACAGCCCAACTCCTCATCTTCATACGTGGAATTAATTATAATTTTGTACCAGTTGAAGATTTAGCTGATCTACAGAGCATGCATGGAACAACTACAGGTGAAAATCTTTGCCAATCTCTCAAAGTTAGGATTAAATATTAAAAACCTGGTAGGAGTCGCAACTGGTGGTGCAAAAAATATGATTGGTAAAAACATTGGGCTTATGTGTAGAATAACCAAAAAAATTATAAATATCGGAGCTGAAACTCCGATTGGTGTAATTCACTGCATTGTGCATCAAGAAGCTCTTTATGGAAAAGTATTGGATCTCCACACATTATGAATGTGGTTATTTCAACTGTAAATTTTACAAGATCACATGGCCTTAATGTGGCTGTTGAAACATCAAATGTTTCAACACAGAAAAAGGGAAACCAATGAAACAACTATCAAATATGGAGTGGCTGTTTGACCTTGCAATTCATACATACATTTCTAGTCATTTAAATACTCTTAAATTAAAATTTCAAAGGAAAGGAAAATTGGTCTGATTTGTTTGGCGATATCAAATCATTTCAGAATAAGTTATTATTTAAATTCCAGTTGAGCAAGACAATTTAGTTCACTATGAAATGCTGTACTAAGCTAAAGGAGAAACACATTTCCAAAGAATCGTTGCCTTTCGTTATTACAATTACTTTTTGACAAGTTTGAAAGTCGATTTTCTGATATAAAATCCCATGTAAAAACAAGTTTTTTTTTGAGAACCCATTTACTTCTGTTGCTGAAAACTACAATCCCAGATTGCAACTTGAAATTATTGATCTTCAAGCTAAAATATGATTCAAAAATAAGTATATAGATTGCAAAAATAAACTACTTTAATTCTACAAGGCCTTTCCCATCTAAAGATTTTCTGCTAATAAAAGAAAATGCAATGAAAATGGCTACTTTGTTCGGGTCAATGTATGTTTGGAAGCACATTTTTTCACTCTTAAAATCAAATAAATATTTAAAAAGAAACAGAATAACAGGTGAGTATTTTTTTTTTTTTTTTTATGAAAACCCAAAACACAAAAGGCATTAGAACCTATAGTACCATGCATGGGTTGGAGGTTGAGAAGACAAAAGAAATTTGTTGACATTAGACTTGAATTTCTGTAGACTGTAATTTTCAGGAAATACATATAAAGGAAGGTTGTTCCAGAAAATGGCAGGTGAATGAATAAATGAGGAAGATGAAAAATTGGTTCTGTGAGTTTGAAGTTGGACAGCAAATGTATATTGGTTGGTGGCAACACGTGTTCGGACTGTTTTGAAAGAGCGAGCAGGAATTATAGAAGCAAATTCAGAAGAACAGTGCCCATGGAAGTATCTGTAGAAAAGGCATGCAGCAGAAACAGTACGTCTATGAGACAGCGAGTGGAGAGACTCTGTTGGAGATGAGTCATTAATTAACCTCTCTCAGGCTTCTAGATCCGCCCTACCATGGGAACAATATTCCATGGTAGGACGGATTTGTGATTTGTACAAAGTGAACAACCGTTTGGAAGAAAAGTAACACTGAGAGTAAAAGAGAAAACCAAGTTTTTTAGATGCAGAGGAAGCAATATTTGTAATGTGCTTGTGCCAAGAGGGATTAGAAGTCAGGGTAATCCCCAAAAGAGATATATCATCTTGCTTAGAAATCGGAGTGTCACCAAAGATAAGAATAGGAGCAGAAGAATCCTTTTTGTGAGATATAAGACAGGACTGAAATCAACTACGTTGTCTTTGCCCCACTGGAGAATTATCTGGAGATGGGCATTTAAGGAATTGATTGCGGATATTTGAGAAGTTGAAGCTGATTGAGCAGGGCAAGGTTTCTCAAACTGGAAAGTGGAATGCAATGTGCTGTCATCAGCAAAACTATGGATAGGATTTCAGATCAATGAAAGAAGGTCATTAATATACAAGAGGAAAAGAATGGAGGAAAAGAACTGAACTTTGGGGGACACCAGCATTAGTAGTGAAGTTAGAAGACAGAGAGCCATCTACCATAACTCACTGTGAGCGGACAGAGAAAAAAACTGGATAACCAATTACAAAGAATAGTTGACAAACTATAAGATGGAAGCTTGTTTAGAAGATCTTTATGCCAAACTTGATTGAAAGCTTTTGAGATGTCAAGAGCAACTGCTTATATTTCACCGAACTTTTCCGTTGAATTTGTTCATAAATTGGTAACATAAGCCAGAATATCACCTGTGGATCGACACTGACGGAATCCATACTGATGATCGTTGATCAGATGGAACATTTCTAGATAGTTTAAGAGTTGATGGTTAAGTGATTTCTCAATTTCTTTAGAAAGAGTAGAGGTATTTGGATGGGAGGGATTTGTCACCCTTTTTAAGAACTGGCTGGATATGAGAATTTCCAAGTAGAAGGAAAAACACCTTTGGAATAAGAAAGTGAATAAAAAGGTGGCATAGAACAGGAGTAAGTTCAGGAGTGTAGGTTTTGAGAACAAGTGGAGAAATACCATCAGGACATAATCTTCATTATGTTTTAGGAGTAAGTTCAGGAGCATAGGTTTTGAGAACAAGTGGACAAATACCTTCAGGACATAATCTTCAGTATGTATTGAGATTGGCATCACAAATTTGAACAATTATTTAAAAATATCCAGCCTCAATCATCTCATTAAATGTTAAGTTTTGTCCACTGAATGTTATTTTGTATTGTACCTAATAAAATTTTCGACTATTTCATTTTAGGTTTATCGTTATATTTATTTATTCACCTTAATATTGAAAAGCAGTGATCCTTTTTCAGGTTGTAAATTTTCTAAAATGAACATTTAAAAGCAAAAGTAAAGTATTTCAAACAGAAACAAAAGTAAAGTATTTCAAACAGAAACAAAAGTAAAGTATTTAAAAAAAAAAAAGAAAAAAAAAGTAAGTCATATTTTTATAATTTTAATAAAATCTAAAATATAAATCATTGACATAGATTTGTTGCACATAAAAGTGTGCTGGGAATTTGCATTTTTTTTTATATAGCTTGAAAAGAAAAAAAACGGTTACATGAAAATAGAAACTTCCTTTTTCGAGTAACAAGATATAGAAAATGTGACACACGATTTTTTCTTGAATCACTGTTGCGTCCCGCAAAACAAATCTAACTTTGAATTTGGCCCCCATACGGGAAAAGGTTGGAATGTACAATGTATCACTGCTGTACATTGTAAATTCGTTATTAATATATGTTTTTAAAATTCATTCAATTTAACAGACTTTCGGCAAGAGTGGACATCCCTTTCTCCCAATTAGTCCGTTAAATCGAGGGCTTACTGTAATTTATAATATTTACTAGTTTATAATTTATTATAATTATAACATAATTTGCTGCCTCCGTAGCCAGGTGGCCAGGAGCAGCAGCACGTAGCACACACTTCCTGATTAGACCGGGGTTCGAACCTGTGACCATCAAATACGGAGGATGCGGAAGGTCAGGGAATGACCACTTCATATCCCCAGCCCGGATAAAAGGTGAGGGTTGGCATCAGGAAGGGCATCCGGCCATAAAAATTTCATGCCAAAACAGTAAAAATGCTGACCTCATATATATAAAGGGAAAAGGCGAGGACAAAATAAAAAATAATTATAACATAATTTATATAATATGTAATAAAAAATATTCAATTTTCACTGGTTGTCAGATGTTGGCTAGTTAATGGAGTTCCTTGCTTCCCACTGATGAGCTGCCAATAAGAAGTGAAACAGGTTTTCCTTTGCAGAGGGTGACACAGCCTTTACAAATCAGTAATATTATACTTTACTTTTGAGGATAGTTTTTCTCACATTCTTTAAAAAAATAAATGTAGATGAAAGACATGGAAGTAGCTCATATCTTTTGGCATTTCCTTCTGTGCATTGAATGAACACTGAACTGCTGTCAGTGAGAGATCAGGCATTCATGAGATTGCCTGAACTCTCACCGATAAGTTTTCATTAAGCACCGAAACAGCCATCTACCTACTTGAATTATTATGAGTATTGCACTATATACTTCAGTACTGGTATTGCACTATATATTTCAGTGTGGTGTTGACAGGCCTACAAATAGAACTATTTGGAGCTCTTTTTATAGGATGGTGTCATGGAGTCATTAAATGTATACCATATGAAATGGCAGGTGACATACAGGAGCTCACATCTGGTGAGTATGGGCTTGGCACACCCAGGGTCCTGCGCTGGATATCATCATTCTTTTCTTTCTTGGTGATTCCCTTCTGCTTCTGACTCTCTCTCTCTCTCTCTCTCTCTCTCTCTCTCTCTCTCTCTCTCTCTCTCTCTCTCCTCCCAGGGTAACTCAGAAATTTTTTATTTTTTTTTGGCTGGTGCAGCAAAAGCCTCAGGCTTCCTTGCACCATATGGCTAATGATAAAGATAATGGAGAATCACAGACCACCTGAATCGGCACATAATACCTCATTACCTTGAGAGCAATGGTGCAATGCTGGAGGCCATCCACACAAGGATGATATACAAGGATTAATGGAAGAGAAACGAGAGGCCAGAAGCAGAAGAACCAAAAACAGAAGGTTGTTGTTGTTATTTGATTTTTAGGAGCATTAGCAACTAGGGCCATATTGCTCCGGGATATGTGGTGGTCATTCCCTGACCTTTCCGCATCCTCCGTATTTGGTGGTGACGGGCTACGGAGGTGCCTTAAAAAAAAAAAAGAGAAGGAACCGTCAGCTTGGAAAAGAAGGCTTCAGCAGAAGATAGAAGAATTAAGAGTCAAGATAGGCCAATTGACCTAGTACCAACGGGGCAATAAGAGTAAGAAATTAATTGGAAAAGTGAAGAGCATCCTCAAGAGAGACAGCATCCACAGCAAATATGAGACAAAAAATCAGAGAGTAGGAGAGTACTTGGACACATTGAAGCAGATCCTCGTTGAACTCAGCAAGAGAGTACGCTGATACAAAGAGAGCTCCCAGAGGTAAATAAACAACCGAATCTTTGATGAGGACCAAAGAGGCTTCTACAGGAGTTTCGGAGAAGACGGGAAAGAAGGGAACAGACCACCCGAGCAGAAGACGATTGAGGAGTTCTAGGGAAACGTATAGAGCAGGGAAGTAAGACATAACAGCCGAGCCCCCTGGACAGAACTAGAATGCAAGAAAACCAAGGACATACAAGAAATGAGAGGGTAGGAGATACGGGAAGACGTAGTAAAACAGATTATCAAGAAACTCTCATAACTGGCTAACTACAGGAATAGATAAAATCCACAAGTACTAGTACAAGAAGCTCACTTGCACACAGAAGCACCTGCCAGAGCAGTTCACCTGAATGATAAGGCACCCAGAGACAATTCTGAAGTTTCTCACTCAAGGAATCACATATCTGAAGCCTAAAGGCGAAGATACAAGAAACGCGGCAAAATATAGACCACTCACCTGCAGAACATAATGGCCGAACAGTAGAAAGGATGCAAGCGGCTGAGCAAAGGATGCAAGGAGCAATTAACCATACCGCGGTTATGGAGCAAGCCTACAAGATGTTCCGGCGCCTCCGTAGCCAGGTGGGAAGGAGCAGCAGTGCGTAGCACACGCTTCTTGATTAGACCGGCGTTCGAGCCCGTCACCACCAAATACGGAGGGTGCGGAAAGGTCAAGGATTGACGACCGCATATCCCGGAGCAATATGGCCTTAGTTGCTAATGCTCCTAAAAAAAAACCAAAATAACAAATAACAAGACATTCCGCAACATGTACACGGCCTACATCGATTGCCGCAAGGCCTTTGACTCCATGCCTCATAGCTGGCTAATAGAGGCGCTGAACATCTACAAAGTCAATCTGACTTTTTTTGAGGTATTGCTACTTTGAGGTATAGTGACAAACTTCCTAGGAGAAATGATGCTGAAATGGAGTACCACAATTAAGGTCAAAAACATCACAACCAGGCCAATCCCCATTAGGAGAGGAATCTTTCAGGGAGATGCCCTGAGCCCATTGTGGTTCTGTCTAGCACTTAACTCGCTTTCCACCATGCTCAACAGTAGCAAGTACGGATATAACCTCAAAGAAGGAAGGAAGAACCTGTACACCCTCACCAACCTGATGTACATGGATGACATCAAGCTCATCGAAGAATTCAGTAACGATATTAGGATGGAATTTGGTCCAGACAAATGCAAGACCCACAGATTGCACCAGGGAAAATTGGTCGACCGAAACTACCAGCTGCAGAATTGTAAAGAGATCGAAGTTAGGCAGAGGGAGAGGCCTACAAATATTTGGGGATGATGCAGGCTCAGCAGTTACAGCACAAGGAAATGAAGACCTGCCTGACTGAAAAATACCATCAGAGACTCGGACGCCTGCTGAATGCAGAGACTCAGAAGCCACTTCTGACATTACACCAATCTGTAGAATATCCTTTAATCACAATCCTCTGTCTATTGCCCTGCAGTGACCCAGCAAACCATCTTAGAATCTTTCCAGTAGTTCCAGCGTGTTCCAGCTTACACAGTAACCCTCATGAGGGACTGAGTGAAATGCTTTGCTAAAATCCAAATAAACCATTTCAGAATTGTTCTCTACATTCAGCTTGTGAGTAACTGTGTCAAAAAAGTCTACTAAGTTAATTAAACATGATTTTCCCTTAACTAAACCATGTGTCCTTCAGAATGCCATAGCTATCTAAATGTTCTTGAATTGCACTCTTAATTATTGCCTCTAAGATTTTCCCTACCACTGAAGTCAAACTAACTGTTCTATAGTTACCAGTTTTGCACTCAGACCCACTTTTATGTTTTGGTGATACATTAGCAGTTCTCCATTCCATAGGAATCTCTCTCGAGTCCAATGGTGCCCTCATAATTAACCTGAATGGTTCAGTACGCTCCTGGTGGCCTCCTTAAAATTTACTGGGAATATACCATCAGTGTAAGGAGCGTTTTATGCTCAAAGGTTTTTCTAATAAGCAGTTGTCTGTAATGTCGAAGTCACTAATTTCATATGGCTCAACCTTGCTTGATTCATCAGCAATATCAGCTGGGAAGACTTTCCCACGCCCAGTGCACAAGGGGTCTAATCTGATTTGTTTTCTTCATTGTATTTACTTACATGAAAAATTCCTTATCCCTGTTCTTTACTCTCTTAGTCAGTGATTTCTCATGTGCAGCCTTGGCCTCCCTATCCTTATTTATGATACTGTAACAGATCAGCCTGTACCTGTTGTAGGCTTTGGTACTTTTTGTTGCTTTCTAATTATCCCATGCTATCTTTTTCTGCTCTATTTGACTGGCCTTTTCATTCCATTCCAGGATGTCGAATTTACATTCAACACTACTCGGTGTAGCAGTAGATTTCTTTAAACTTTCAATCTTTTTTTCAATCTTTCAGAATAGTGAATAGAGTACTCCTAGGAATGCAGACCTGTTTGGTGATGTCAGTCTTATTAGCATTAGTAGAGGCATTTGATGCAAGAAAGAAAGCTTATGCAGCATCAGCCAAAAAAATAAAAAATAATAAAATAAAATAAATAAATAAATAAAAAAATAACCACTTCCACTTCACCCCTCTGTTCTTTCGAAATACCTGTCCAGCTGAACCTTAAACTTATTTAGGCTATCAACTTCCACGACAAAGGATGGAAGTCTATTCCACCCGCTGGCAAAAGGCAAATTTCCTCACATCTATCCTACATCTGTCTTTTCTCAATTTGAATTTATGCCCTCTCAGGTGATTATTCTGAGCAAGAGGATGAATCCCATCGGCATTGAGCATGCTCAAACCATTCAAGGCTTTATACACCTCTATCAGATCACCTTGCTGGTGCCTAGTCTCCAGACACTGTAATTTGCAAAACTTAAGCCTTTCTTCGTAAGAGCACCCCTTTGTTCCATTCACTAATCTTGTTGCCCTTCTCTGTACTCGTTCCAGCAGCTCTACATCCTTCTTGAAACGAGGCCTCCAGACCTGTATACAGTACTCTAGGTGTGGCCTGACCATTGCCTTATACAAGGGAATAATCACCTCCTTATCCCTGCTAGAAAAATTCCTATATATCATTGACAATACACCATGAGCTACTCTTGCAGTCCGTCTGCACTGCTCAGAGAACTTCATATCTGCCTGCACAATTACCCCCAGGTCCTTTTCATTCTCTACCACTGTCAGTGTAGTACCACAGAGTTGATATGTTGCTCTGGGGTCTGTTTCCCATATGTAGTACTTTACATTTGTCAATGTTAAACTTCATTTGCCACCTCTCAGCGGCGCCTCCGTAGCCAGGTGGGAAGGAGCAGCAGTGCGTAGCACACGCTTCTTGATTAGACCGGGGTTCGAGCCCGTCACCACCAAATATGGAGGATGCGAAAAGATCAAGGGAATGACCACCGCATGTTCCCGGAGCAATATGGCCTTAGTTGCTAATGCTCCAAATAAGAAAACAAACAAACAAGCCACCTCTCAGCTCATCTTTCATTCTCTACCACTGTCAGTGTGGCGCCTCAGTAGCCAGGTGGGAAGGAGCAGCAGTGCGTAGCACACGCTTCTTGATTAGACCGGGGTTCGAGCCCATCACACCAAATACGGAGGATGCGGAAAGGTCAGGGAATGACCACTGCATATCCCCGGAGCAATATGGCCTTAGTTGCTAATGCTCCTAAAAACCAAACAACAAACAAACACTGTAGAGTTGATACGTTGCTCTGGGGTTGCTGTTTCCCATATGTAGTACTTTACATTTGTCAATGTTAAACTTCATTTGCCACCTCTCAGCCCATCTGCTCAACCTTTCCAGATCCTGTTGCAGCAGCATAGTGTCAGTAGTGTCTCTGACAACCCTGCCAACCTTCGTATCGTCTGCAAACTTGGACATTAAGCTTGATATACCATCATCAATATCATTTATAAATACAGAAAACAATAATGGACCCAATACTGAACCCTGAGGGACTCCACTAATAACATTAGTCCACGATGAGCAGTGTCCATTGATTACCACTCTCTGTCTTCTCCCCCTCTCTGTCTTCTCCCCCTTTATCCATAGCAGCAATTTCCCTCCAATGCCACACTGCTCCAATTTGTGCAGCAGTCTTCCATGTGCAACAGTATCAAAAGCCTTTCTAAGATTCAAGTATATAATATCAAAGTTATTCCCTGCATCCAGTTCTTTTGTGACTGCATCATAGTATCCAATCAAATTGGTCAGGCAAGACTTCCCCTTAACAAAATCATGCTGTGTCTTAGCTATAACTGAAGTCTTGTCTAGATGATCCTGCAGTGCTTCTTTTACCAGTGCCTCCATTAATTTTCCAGGAACAGTAGTTAAACTAACAGGTCTATAATTACTTGTGTCCCCCTTTGATCCTCCTTTGTGAATTGGGGTCAGATTTGCACATCTCCAGTCCATGGGTACTTCCCCTGAGTCCAAGGAAGCTCTCATAATTATGGCTAAGGGTTTGCTTACTTCCTTTGCTGCCTCCTTTAATATAACTGGATAGATCCCATCCACCCCAGGTGCCTTTCTTGTATTTATCTTCTACAATTTCTCCTCCACTTTACTCTCAGTTATTACAAGATTCTCTAGCTTAGTGCCAGAGTTGAATACACCTCTGGCATTCCCCTCGCTGAATAACTCCTCATGTGTGAATGTCAATACAAAATATTCATTCAGTTTGTTAGCTACCTCAGCAGGATCATCAACAGTTGACCCATCGATATCAAGTGGACCAATCTGATTCATCCCCTTCCTTCTAGAGTTTACATAAGTAAAGAACTCTTTGCTGTTTTTATATGCATCCCTTGCCAAAGATTTCTCATAATCTGCCTTCGCCTGCCTAACCTCCTTTGTAACTTGGTTACAGATCAACTTGTATCTATCATAGGCTTCTGTGTCACGTGTTAATTTGTATGTATCCCATGCATTTTTCTTCTCTGCCATATGTCTCATTAGTTCATCTGACATCCACTTAGGCCTAAACTTTGAACAATATTTCGTAGTTGGTATGTAAAGCCCAGTAGCTTCCAAGATAAGTTCTTTGAATGCTTCCCATTTTGAATTTGCTGTTGGTAACATCATCAGTTGGTCCCACTGTATAGAATTTAAATAATGTCTCAGTCCATCATCAAATCCCACTTCAGCAATAGATAAATCCCACTGCAGATAAATGAACCACTAGGTGGCAGTGACCACACTGTGGTCACTGCCACCTAGTGGTTCATTTATCTGCAGATTCTTAATGCATGAAGAATCACTACTGATAATCAAATTAAGAGTATTACTCCCTCTTGTTGCCTCCTGAACATGCTGATGTATAAAACAATCATCCAATAAATCCACAAAAGCCTTGCTAGTGTGCGAGTGACTAGCCCCCAAATTCCAGTCAATATCTGGGAAATTAAAATCCCCCTATTATAAGACACTCTGATTTACTGGCCCACTCTATTTCCCCGTACAGTTTCTTATTATACTCATCAGAGTCATTAAGCCTATAGCACACTCCTACTCTCAATTTTGATCTCCCAATGCTTAAGTCACACCAAACTGACTCGACACTGCACTGTCCAGCGGTGTCAAATGGCTTCACTTCCTTGGATTTTATGTATTTCTTAACTAATAGCATAACCCCTCCTCCCTTCCTATCCTGTCTATCCTTTCTGTAGACATTGTACTCCCCAAATTCCAGTTCTGCATTCCTTATATCTGTGTGACACCACGTCTCTGAAATCCCAACAATATCTGCCTTTGATGTTTTGAGCAATACCTCAAATTCATCAAATTTATTTACTAAACTCCTAGCATTGGTGTACACGCAAGTATACATGCACCTGTGCTTTTTCTTAGATACCCTAACGCAACCCACGTGTTTACTTGTACCCCAATGATTCCCAGCAGTCTCTGAAATATCCTGCATCTTATTTTCCAGGCTGCTGCTCATTCCAATAAAAGCAGTGCAAGAATCACTTTCACCTGCCAGTGGCTACTGTTAATCTATTAGTCCTTGTATCCCCCCAATCTAGCAGTTTTCCGGCCCACCTAACACTGCCTCAATAGCATCAGCAAACCTTCTTGCACCCTTTCTATTTAAGTGTATCCCCATCCCTGTAGAAGCAGTCTCTCCTGTTAACAAGTGCAGACCAGGCTGAAAAAAAAATTCTACCCCTTGAGCCTTGCACGATCTTTCCAGGGCCGAATTGATCAACTCTCATCATATACTCCCTCCTATCGTGTCTGGGCAGAATTGCAGACACTTTCATATTCAAACCTAATTCACGGCTTTTTTTCAACAGTGACCTCTACTTGTTAAGTAATTCTGCCGGTCTCCTACTCTTAATATCATTAGTGCCGACGTGTACAACTATATCAGCTTTTGTGCCCTTAAAAGTTGATATCCGCTCTACAACGTCATCAACCTTTGCCCCTAGCAGACATACCGTGGTCCTATTCCACCTATCCTTTTTACAAAGCCTGTTTCCCGTTTCCCTGACAATAGTCACCAACAACTACTAGTTCCTTTGGGACCAGCGCATTTTGCCTTGGGGTCTGCCGCTGTGTTTGATGACCAAGTGCAAGCTCTGGCATTGGTGTGGGCAGCTGAGAGCTTGATGGGCCCCCCTCACTTTTAATCCCTCCGAGGGCATCCCCCCCTGTCCTTCAAGCTCTCATATAGGCCCATAACAACGCTGAGTTGTCGCCTGATTTTCTTACACTCCTTGCATCGCGCACGCACAAAGACATCCCTCATGGCAGTATCATGGGCCGACCGGGCTAGCCGAGTGGGTAAAGTACGTGCCCGGCAACCCAAAGGTCGCGGGTTTGATTCCCGCCTCGGGCTTGGATCAAAGTACTGTAAAAACCTTGGGAGGTGCAATATGGCCACAGAAGCCGATGCGCCAACAACCACCAAACCAAAAATGGCAGTATCATGTCCTGTACCCGACTGCTCCACAAACATCAAGCAAGTAGTGCAATTTAATAGGCTGTGATTCAGAGGGCAACTGCCCCCCTCAGTTTTCCCCTGAGCCACAGCACTCCCATTAGCTCAAGCCTTTTGCTTTGCTGCTCTGGTCTGAGTCATGATTTCGATTTAATTTCAATAAAATTTCAATTTCAGTACAAAATTAAAACCTTAAGCTTATATCCCAACACAGTTATAACGCTATATTTATGCTTCAGTATCGAGTGTTATCTACGAAATCCCTTTATATAACTTCCGTATCAAGTTAAGTGTTAATTATTTATGTTACGTAACCTAAGTCGTTATATGTATAGTTAAAAGTACAATTTAATTGACAATGAAGTTCAATAAGATTATTAGATTTTACTGATTAATTGACAATATTATGTACTATACTATACTATATTAAGCTTATGCTATCTAGTTCGAGATATTTTGTATCGCGTAACAATGCTGGCAAGTTACGAACGGTAAACACGTGGATTTGATACCCTTACCGATACTAAGTAATATCTACAAAATCTCTATCTAAGTTACTTTAAACTAAGTATTGTAAATAGGAATATAAAGCTACTCTAGTAAATAAGTTAATATGCCAATTTAAGCTAATAAAATAGAAAATAAATCAGAAAAAACTTCTCTTCCAGGAGCGGCAAAAATCTACATCCGCACAGGCTACCCTCGTTCTGAATAATGTTCAGTTTGTTTTTTGGAAATTTTTTTCGTTATACGGAAACTATTTTCAATGTAATGACCATGGGGAAATCAAAAATGTTCACTACATAGAAAATTTTTGCTATATGGACGTTCATGAAAGAGAGATCTGACTGTATGCATAAGTTCTTACTCCTAGTTACCATGATCCAGCCCATGAATTTAATTTTTTCAATACAAGAATAAATTAACCTATGTGACTAGGAATTCAAAGTATATATTAACTTTGAATTCAAAGTTTACTATGTAAATGGGAAAAACAAAAAATAAACCTTAAAATTATTTCAAAAATTAACCTGCTATGAAGTGCTTCACTTCTTATCTCTTGATGGGGTAAATGTGTCCTTGTTAAAATTCACAAAAATGATCCAGAAGATTGTCATCAGAACGAAATATCCCTCAGCCCTCAATAATTAAAATTTTAAAGGCTTCTGGATATAAGGCCCATATCCCTAAATTGTTACACACCTTAAATGAGAATGATCTAGGCAAGAGATTACAATTTTCATAGATGCTCAATGTTTAAAAAAAAAAAAAAGAAATCATTGATGATCAAATCATGTGAACAGATGAAGCCATTCATAAATTAAGTGGTCATATGAATAGGCATAAGGGTTTACTGGGCTACAGACAATCCCCATGTTGTCACTGAGCAAAAATTGTACCTGCTTGGAGTGATTGTTTGGGTGGAATTTGCTCAGAAAGTGGAATAGGGTCTTATTTCTTTGTTGGAAATGTTAAAGGTGAGAGATATTTTGCAATGACTAAAGAAATCAGCGAATGGTGGGAAAATAGCTGGAAAAGATTTATACTTTATGCAGAATGGTGCACTATCACCTTATTCCTTAATGGGGAGAAGATTTCTGGATGAAAAACTCCCAAACAGCTGGATCTGAAGATAGCCCAATTGAGTGGCTTGTGCGATCTGCAGATTTAATGCCCATGGATTATTTCATGTGGGAACATTTAAAACTTAGATTGCTGGACATAAAACCTATCTCCATTGAGTTAATGAAAACAATAATTATAGAAGAATTGCAGTAGTTGATAGATAATTATGTGTGAAAGTTTGTCAGAATTTTAAAAAAAGATTTGCTTCTTGTTTCGAGGTGCAAAGTCACCATTTTGAAAGGCAGATGTAAAATGAAATAGTGAAAAAATTTTTTTGGGTCTTTTATTAATATGTTTACATTATTGTTTTCTGGCAGCTTTAAAATCGGGCTGCTTTTTTAAAAACAAATAGTAAAATGACTTATGACTCAGCTTGTAGTTTGTATTACTCCTTAATCCTTAATGTGTTGTGTTTATTGCTAAGCTGTATTCTGTTTTTATGCTGTATTTTGTAATCTGTTTTCTTCAAGCACCTAGATGTGAACACTGGGACTCATCGATGGGATATTATGTTGTACTGGAACACTGCGATGGGATATTATGTTGTACTGGAACACTGCGATGGGATATTATGTTGTACTGGAACACTGCGATGGGATATTATGTTGTATGTAATTCTGTACTTCACAATAAATACTTATGTTTTTGTGTCTTTTGCTGTGTTTTCCCTTTAGAGAACTGATGTTGGCGGTGGTGTTCATTGGTACCCCAAATGTAGCCAATATTAATTAGCTCAATACACTTTATACTGTTATACAACAAATTCTCAAAGCAAAGCAATGTGTTTTATCTTAATTTTATTGACTAATGAGATGTGAAACTATATGGTGTCCCTCTTTCAGTTATGTCACTTGTTAAAAATATGTTCAGTTAACGACTAGTCTGTGACATAAAGATTAAAAGTAAAAAGTGTTTAATCCTGTTTGTTATATATATATAAAAAATAGCTTGGCCAGATAATGCCAGTTGTTAAGTCTGGATGATCCCCCCCCCCAAGGTATCTCCACTTTGTTGTAGTGGTGGGGCTTGTGTTGCCAAATGATCCTGTGAGCTAAAATGGCAGTAACCTTACTACCAGCAGGGCCTCCCATGCCGGACAGGATACAGGTGATGACTCAGACTAAGAGATATACCCTGGTCCTCCAGGTTGGGGTTGGGCGTGGGGCTAACAACCCCACCCCAGGAAACAAAACATAGCGTTATGAAACCTCAAGGAAATAGCTGGACTGTTTCAACTGGAATTTGACCCAAGGATACCAAAAGGATTCAAGAGATTTTTGTAGCTACGTGGAACGTCCAAAGTTTGTACAAGCAGGAAATTGGAGAAAGAATTGAAGAGATATAACATAAGTGTAACAGCATTACAAGAGATAAGATGGGGAAACTTAGAAATTATAGACCTCCGAGACTACATCCTAATAAATAGTGGAAGCAGAGAAAACGTTCTGGGGACAGGCTTTATGATGAAGAAGGACACTAAAGCACGAATGATGAGTTAGTGTAATCAATGAAAGAATATGTACACTCAGGCTTAGAGAGATCTTTTTTAAAACATTCATGATCAGTGTGCATGCTCCGAGAGAAGATACAGAGGATGAAGCAAAGGAAGCCTTTTACGAAGCACTGGAGAGAACATTAGATGAGGCCCCAAGACACAATATTAAACTCATCCTTGGAGATTTCAATGCCAAAGTAGGGAGAGAGGAAGTGCACATGCCAACTGTAGGAAGAAACAGCTTACATGAAACAAATAACGAAAATGGGGAAAGGCTAATAGACTTTGCAAGAGGGAAAAGCTTGAGCATTAGTAGCACAAATTTTCCACATAAGAATATCCACAAAGAAACTTGGATATCACCTGATGGTGTCACACGTAATCAAATAGATCATATCCTCTTTAATACCTATCATGGTATGGATAATGGAAGTGAGGAGTTACAGTGGGGGGGGGCAGATTGTGATTCGGACCATTTTATGGTATGGTGCCATCTGTGAAATAGGCTTTGGTTTGGTTTTGATTTTATTGGCACATTAGCTACTAAGGCTATAATTCGCCGTGAAATAGGCTCTCAAAAGTATATAGAGAGAAAGGAGAGACAACAAAGAAAAGATATCAACAAGATAAGCTTAAAGAAGATGAAGATATTAGAGAAAGATTTAGAATGAAAGTCAAGGAACAACTGGAGAAACACCAACAACAGGGTGGTGAACCCATCAATAAAA